>NC_091186.1:2148697-2288697 GCF_040958095.1 Procambarus clarkii
ACGAGAAACAAATAAATGATTGAAAAGGAAGTATTAAAGGTTATTATCTAATGAATTATGTAGTGTGCATCATATTTATCGTATATTTATGAATTAATACCAATAAACTGAAAATTCACAAAAACGTAGAAAAACCGCAAAATATTGTCTAATTCGATGATATTTTGTTTAAATCACCATTAAGGAAAAGGGGATGATAAACGTTAAAATATTGCTAAATTCGATGATTTTTCGTACGAAACAAAATGCAAGAAAACCTGCTTAAAATGCAATATTATGCGAAATTCTGAGATTTGAAGGCCAAATCACATATTGTGATAATACATGAAATAGTATCGAAATATTGGTAAAAACGAATATATATACGTAATATCAAACTACATGAAAAACGTGAAAAAAGTCACTATTTTACCATATTTGAGGATTTTAACATTCGAATCATAGGGTGAGATTTCGTATTATTTAGATCCAAGAAAAGACATATGACAATGTTGTTTCCAATACAAATGATAAAAATCAATGAGTTTTCATTTGAATAAACAAAAATGTACCTGATTTTCCGTTTATATTACCGATGGAAGATGTACAAGAAAACCGCTCTATTCCGGCTGAAACGTCGATATATGCAATAAAAACCGAACTTCTCCCCTTTTCAATATTTTACTCAGTATTTTAACGATAAACAAATAAATGATTGAAAGGAAGTATTAAAGATTATTATCTAAAGAATTCTGTGTGTGCATCATATTTATCGTATATTTATGAATTAATACCAATAAACTGAAAATTCACATAAACGTAGAAAAACGGCAAAAATATTGTCTAATTCGATGATATTTTGTTTAAATCACATTTAGGAAAAGGGGATGATAAACTTCAAAATATTGCTAAATTCGATGATTTTTCGTACGAAACAAAATGCAAGAAAACCTGCTTGAAATGCAATATTATGCGAAATTCTGAAATTTGAAGGCCAAATCACATATTGTGATACTACATGAAATACTATCGAAATATTGGTAAAAACGAATATATATACGTAATATCAAACTACATGAAAAACGTGAAAAAGTCACTATTTTACCAAATTTGAGGATTTTAACTTCGAATCATAGAGCGAGGTTTCGTATTATTTAGATCCAAGAAAAGACATATGCTAATGTTGTTTCCAATGCAAATGATAAGAATCAATGTGTTTTCATTAGAATTAACTAAAATGTTCCTCATTTTCCGTTTATATTACCGATGGAAGATGTAAAAGAAAACCGCTCTATTCCGGCTGAAACGTCGATATATGCAATAAAAACCGAACTTCTCCCCTTTTCAATATCTTACTCAGTATTTTAACGAGAAACTTATAAATGATTGAAAAGGGAGTATTAAAGGTTATAATCTAATGAATTATGTTTGTGCATCATATTTATCGTATATATATGAATTAATACCAATAAACTGATAATTCACAAAAACGTAGAAAAACGGCAAAATATTGTCTAATTCGATCATATTTTGTTTAAATCACATTAAGGAAAAGGGGATGATAAACGTCAAAATATTGCTAAATTCGATGATTTTTCGTACGAAACAAAATGCAAGAAAACCTGCTTAAAATGCAATATTATGCGAAATTCTGAGATTTGAAGGCCAAATCACATATTGTAATACTACATGAAATAGTATCGAAATATTAGAAAAAACGAATATATATACGTAATATCAAACTACATGAAAAACGTGAAAAAAGTCACCATTTTACCAAATTTGAAGATTTTAACTTTGAATCATAGAGCAAGGTTTCGTATTATTTAGATCCAAGAAAAGACATATGACAATGTTGTTTCCAATACAAATGATAAAAATCAATGTGTTTTCATTTGAATAAACAAAAATGTTCCTGATTTTCCGTTTATATTACCGATGGAAGATGTACAAGAAAACCGCTCTATTCCGGCTGAAACGTCGATATATGCAATAAAAACCGAACTTCTTCCCTTTTCAATATCTTTCTCAGTATTTTAATGATAAACAAATAAATGATTGAAAAGGAAGTATTAAAGGTTATTATCTAATGAATTCTGTGTGTGCATCATATTTATCGTATATTTATGAATTAATACCAATAAACTGAAAATTCACAAAAACGTAGAAAAACGGCAAAATATTGTCTAATTCGATGATATTTTGTTTAAATCACATTAAGGAAAAGGGGATGATAAACGTCAAAATATTGCTAAATTCGATGATTTTTCGTACGAAACAAAATGCAAGAAAACCTGCTTAAAATGCAACATAATGCGAAATTCTGAGAATTGCAGGACAAATCACATATTGTGATACTACATGAAATAGTATCGAAATATTGGTAAAAACGAATATATATACGTAATATCAAACTACATGAAAAACGTGAAAAAAAATCACTATTTTACCAAATTTGAGGATTTTAAATCCGAATCATAGAGCAAGGTTTCGTATTATTTAGATCCAAGAAAAGACATATGACAATGTTGTTTCCAATACAAATGATAAAAATCAATGTGTTTTCATTAGAATTAACTAAAACGTTCCTGATTTTCCGTTTATATTACCGATGGAAGATGTACACGTAAAACCGCTCTAATCCGGCTGAAACGTCGATATATGCAATAAAAACCGAACTTCTCCCCTTTTCAATATCTTACTCAGTATTTAAACGAGAAACTTATAAATGATTGAAAAGGGAGTATTAAAGGTTATAATCTAATGAATTATGTTTGTGCATCATATTTATCGTATATATATGAATTAATACCAATAAACTGATAATTCACAAAAACGTAGAAAAACGGCAAAATATTGTATAATTCGATGATATTTTGTTTAAATCACATTAAGGAAAAGGGGATGATAAACGTCAAAATATTGCTAAATTCGATGATTTTTCGTACGAAACAAAATGCAAGAAAACCTGCTTAAAATGCAATATTATGCGAAATTCTGAGATTTGAAGGCCAAATCACATATTGTGATAATACATGAAATAGTATCGAAATATTGGTAAAAACGAATATATATACGTAATATCAAACTACATGAAAAACATGAAAAAAATCACTATTTTACCATATTAGAGGATTTTCACTTCGAATCATAGAGCGAGATTTCCTATTATTTAGATCCATGAAAAGAGATATGACAATGTTGTTTCCAATACAAATGATAAAAATCAATGTGTTTTCATTAGATTAACTAAAATGTTCCTGATTTTCCGTTTATATTACCGATGGAAGATGTACACGTAAAACCGCTCTATTCCGGCTGAAACGTCGATATATGCAATAAAAACCGAACTTCTCCCCTTTTCAATATCTTACTCAGTATTTTAACGAGAAACAAGTAAATGATTGAAAAGGGAGTATTAAAGGTTATTATCTAATGAATTATGAATGTGCATCATATTTATCGTATATATATGAATTATTACCAATAAACTAAAAATTCACAAAAACGTAGTAAAACGGCATAATATTGTTTAATTCGATGATATTTTGTTTAAATCACATTAAGGAAAAGGGGATGACAAACGTCAAAATACTGCTAAATTCGGTGATTTTTCGTACGAAACAAAATGCAAGAAAACCTGCTTGAAATGCAATATTATGCGAAATTCTGAAATTTGAAGGCCAAATCACATATTGTGATACTACATGAAATACTATCGAAATATTGGTAAAAACGAATATATATACGTAATATCAAACTACATGAAAAACGTGAAAAAGTCACTATTTTACCAAATTTGAGGATTTTAACTTCGAATCATAGAGCGAGGTTTCGTATTATTTAGATCCAAGAAAAGACATATGCTAATGTTGTTTCCAACTGCAAATGATAAGAATCAATGTGTTTTCATTAGAATTAACTAAAATGTTCCTCATTTTCCGTTTATATTACCGATGGAAGATGTAAAAGAAAACAGCTCTATTCCGGCTGAAACGTCGATATATGCAATAAAAACCGAACTTCTCCCCTTTTCAATATCTTACTCAGTATTTTAACGAGAAACTTATAAATGATTGAAAAGGGAGTATTAAAGGTTATAATCTAATGAATTATGTTTGTGCATCATATTTATCGTATATATATGAATTAATACCAATAAACTGATAATTCACAAAAACGTAGAACAACGGCAAAATATTGTCTAATTCGATGATATTTTGTTTAAATCACATTAAGGAAAAGGGGATGATAAACGTCAAAATATTGCTAAATTCGATGATTTTTCGTACGAAACAAAATGCAAGAAAACCTGCTTAAATGCAATATTATGCGAAATTCTGAGATTTGAAGGCCAAATCACATATT
Organism: Procambarus clarkii; assembly: GCF_040958095.1. NCBI lineage: Eukaryota > Metazoa > Arthropoda > Malacostraca > Decapoda > Cambaridae > Procambarus > Procambarus clarkii. The sequence goes on from NC_091186.1 coordinate 2,153,045, forward strand.
GTGATACTACATGAAATAGTATCGAAATATAAGAAATAACGAATATATATACGTAATATCAAACTACATGAAAAACGTGAAAAAAGTCACCATTTTACCAAATTTGAAGATTTCAACTTTGAATCATAGAGCAAGGTTTCGTATTATTTAGATCCAAGAAAAGACATATGACAATGTTGTTTCCAATGCAAATGATAAAAATCAATGTGTTTTCATTTGAATAAACAAAAATGTTCCTGATTTTCCGTTTATATTACCGATGGAAGATGTACAAGAAAACCGCTCTATTCCGGCTGAAACGTCGATATATGCAATAAAAACCGAACTTCTTCCCTTTTCAATATCTTTCTCAGTATTTTATTGATAAACAAATAAATGATTGAAAAGGAAGTATTAAAGGTTATTATCTAATGAATTCTGTGTGTGCATCATATTTATCGTATATTTATGAATTAATACCAATAAACTGAAAATTCACAAAAACGTAGAAAAACGGCAAAATATTGTCTAATTCGATGATATTTTGTTTAAATCACATTAAGGAAAAGGGGATGATAAACGTCAAAATACTGCTAAATTCGATGATTTTTCGTACGAAACAAAATGCAAGAAAACCTGCTTAAAATGCAATATAATGCGAAATTCTGAGATTTGAAGGACAAATCACATATTGTGATACTACATGAAATAGTATCGAAATATTGGTAAAAACGAATATATATACGTAATATCAAACTACATGAAAAACATGAAAAAAATCACTATTTTACCATATTAGAGGATTTTCACTTCGAATCATAGAGCGAGATTTCCTATTATTTAGATCCATGAAAAGAGATATGACAATGTTGTTTCCAATACAAATGATAAAAATCAATGTGTTTTCATTAGATTAACTAAAATGTTCCTGATTTTCCGTTTATATTACCGATGGAAGATGTACACGTAAAACCGCTCTATTCCGGCTGAAACGTCGATATACGCAATAAAAACCGAACTTCTCCCCTTTTCAATATCTTACTCAGTATTTTAACGAGAAACAAGTAAATGATTGAAAAGGGAGTATTAAAGGTTATTATCTAATGAATTATGAATGTGCATAATATTTATCGTATATATATGAATTAATACCAATAAACTGAAAATTCACAAAAACGTAGAAAAACGGCAAAATATTGTCTAATTCGATGATATTTTGTTTAAATCACATTAAGGAAAAGGGGATGACAAACGTCAAAATACTGCTAAATTCGGTGATTTTTCGTACGAAACAAAATGCAAGAAAACCTGCTTGAAATGCAATATTATGCGAAATTCTGAAATTTGAAGGCCAAATCACATATTGTGATACTACATGAAATACTATCGAAATATTGGTAAAAACGAATATATATACGTAATATCAAACTACATGAAAAACGTGAAAAAGTCACTATTTTACCAAATTTGAGGATTTTAACTTCGAATCATAGAGCGAGGTTTCGTATTATTTAGATCCAAGAAAAGACATATGCTAATGTTGTTTCCAATGCAAATGATAAGAATCAATGTGTTTTCATTAGAATTAACTAAAATGTTCCTCATTTTCCGTTTATGTTACCGATGGAAGATGTAAAAGAAAACCGCTCTATTCCGGCTGAAACGTCGATATATGCAATAAAAACCGAACTTCTCCCCTTTTCAATATCTTACTCAGTATTTTAACGAGAAACAAATAAATGATTGAAAAGGAAGTATTAAAGGTTATTATCTAATGAATTATGTGTGTGCATCATATTTATCGTATATTTATGAATTAATACCAATAAACTGAAAATTCACAAAAACGTAGAAAAACCGCAAAATATTGTCTAATTCGATGATATTTTGTTTAAATCACGTTAAGGAAAAGGGGATGATAAACGTTAAAATATTGCTAAATTCGATGATTTTTCGTACGAAACAAAATGCAAGAAAACCTGCTTAAAATGCAATATTATGCGAAATTCTGAGATTTGAAGGCCAAATCACATATTGTGATAATACATGAAATAGTATCGAAATATTGGTAAAAACGAATATATATACGTAATATCAAACTACATGAAAAACGTGAAAAAAGTCACTATTTTACCATATTTGAGGATTTTAACTTCGAATCATAGGGTGAGATTTCGTATTATTTAGATCCAAGAAAAGACATATGACAATGTTGTTTCCAATACAAATGATAAAAATCAATGAGTTTTCATTTGAATAAACAAAAATGTACCTGATTTTCCGTTTATATTACCGATGGAAGATGTACAAGAAAACCGCTCTATTCCGGCTGAAACGTCGATATATGCAATAAAAACCGAACTTCTCCCCTTTTCAATATTTTACTCAGTATTTTAACGATAAACAAATAAATGATTGAAAAGGAAGTATTAAAGATTATTATCTAAAGAATTCTGTGTGTGCATCATATTTATCGTATATTTATGAATTAATACCAATAAACTGAAAATTCACATAAACGTAGAAAAACGGCAAAATATTGTCTAATTCGATGATATTTTGTTTAAATCACATTAAGGAAAAGGGGATGATAAACTTCAAAATATTGCTAAATTCGATGATTTTTCGTACGAAACAAAATGCAAGAAAACCTGCTTAAAATGCAATATTATGCGAAATTCTGAGATTTGAAGGCCAAATCACATATTGTGATACTACATGAAATAGTATCGAAATATTAGTAAAAACGAATATATATACGTAATATCAAACTACATGAAAAACGTGAAAAAAGTCACCATTTTACCAAATTTGAAGATTTTAACGTTGAATCATAGAGCAAGGTTTCGTATTATTTAGATCCAAGAAAAGACATATGATAATGTTGTTTCCAATACAAATGATAAAAATCAATGTGTTTTCATTAGAATTTATTGCACAAATCACATATTGTGATAAAATGTTCCTGATTTTCTGTTTATATTACCGATGGAAGATGTACACGTCAAACCGCTCTAATCCGGCTGAAACGTCGATATATGCAATAAAAACCGAACTTCTCCCCTTTTCAATATTTTACTCAGTATTTAAACGAGAAACAAATAAATAAGTAAAGTATTAGTAAAAGTAAGTATTAAAGGTTATTATCTAATGAATTATGTGTGTGCATCATATTTATCGTATATTTATGAATTAATACCAATAAACTGAAAATTCACAAAAACGTAGAAAAACGGCAAAATATTGCCTAATTCGATAATATTTTGTTTAAATCACATTAAGGAAAAGGGAATGATAAACGTCAAAATATTGTTAAATTCGACGATTTTTCGTACGAAACAAAATGCAAGAAAACCTGCTTAAAATGCAATATTATGCGAAATTCAGAGATTTGAAGGCCAAATCACATATTGTGATAATACATGAAATAGTATCGAAATATTGGTAAAAACAAATATATATACGTAATATCAAACTACATGAAAAACCTGAAAAAAGTCACTATTTTACCATATTTGAGGATTTTCACTTCGAATCATAGAGTGAGATTTCGTATTATTTAGATCCAAGAAAAGACATATGACAATGTTGTTTCCAATACAAATGATAAAAATCAATGTGTTTTCATTTGAATAAACAAAAATGTTCCTGATTTTCCGTTTATATTACCGATGGAAGATGTACAAGAAAACCGCTCTATTCCGGCTGAAACGTCGATATATGCAATAAAAACCGAACTTCTTCCCTTTTCAATATCTTTCTCAGTATTTTAACGATAAACAAATAAATGATTAAAAAGGAAGTATTAAAGGTTATTATCTAATGAATTCTGTGTGTGCATCATATTTTTCGTATATTTATGAATTAATACCAATAAACTGAAAATTCACAAAAACGTAGAAAAACGGCAAAATATTGCCTAATTCGATGATATTTTGTTTAAATCACATTAAGGAAAAGGGGATGATAAACGTCAAAATATTGCTAAATTCGATGATTTTTCGTACGAAACAAAATGCAAGAAAACCTGCTTAAAATGCAATATAATGCGAAATTCTGAGATTTGAAGGACAAATCACATATTGTGATACTACATGAAATAGTATCGAAATATTGGTAAAAACGAATATATATACGTAATATCAAACTACATGAAAAACGTGAAAAAAAATCACTATTTTACCAAATTTGAGGATTTTAAATCCGAATCATAGAGCAAGGTTTCGTATTATTTAGATCCAAGAAAAGACATATGACAATGTTGTTTCCAATACAAATGATAAAAATCAATGTGTTTTCATTAGAATTAACTAAAACGTTCCTGATTTTCCGTTTATATTACCGATGGAAGATGTACACGTAAAACCGCTCTAATCCGGCTGAAACGTCGATATATGCAATAAAAACCGAACTTCTCCCCTTTTCAATATCTTACTCAGTATTTAAACGAGAAACTTATAAATGATTGAAAAGGGAGTATTAAAGGTTATAATCTAATGAATTATGTTTGTGCATCATATTTATCGTATATATATGAATTAATACCAATAAACTGATAATTCACAAAATCGTAGAAAAACGGCAAAATATTGTATAATTCGATGATATTTTGTTTAAATCACATTAAGGAAAAGGGGATGATAAACGTCAAAATATTGCTAAATTCGATGATTTTTCGTACGAAACAAAATGCAAGAAAACCTGCTTAAAATGCAATATTATGCGAAATTCTGAGATTTGAAGGCCAAATCACATATTGTGATAATACATGAAATAGTATCGAAATATTGGTAAAAACGAATATATATACGTAATATCAAACTACATGAAAAACATGAAAAAAAATCACTATTTTACCATATTAGAGGATTTTCACTTCGAATCATAGAGCGAGATTTCCTATTATTTAGATCCATGAAAAGAGATATGACAATGTTGTTTCCAATACAAATGATAAAAATCAATGTGTTTTCATTAGATTAACTAAAATGTTTCTGATTTTCCGTTTATATTACCGATGGAAGATGTACACGTAAAACCGCTCTATTCCGGCTGAAACGTCGATATATGCAATAAAAACCGAACTTCTCCCCTTTTCAATATCTTACTCAGTATTTTAACGAGAAACAAGTAAATGATTGAAATGGGAGTATTAAAGGTTATTATCTAATGAATTATGAATGTGCATCATATTTATCGTATATATATGAATTATTACCAATAAACTAAAAATTCACAAAAACGTAGTAAAACGGCATAATATTGTTTAATTCGATGATATTTTGTTTAAATCACATTAAGGAAAAGGGGATGACAAACGTCAAAATACTGCTAAATTCGGTGATTTTTCGTACGAAACAAAATGCAAGAAAACCTGCTTGAAATGCAATATTATGCGAAATTCTGAAATTTGAAGGCCAAATCACATATTGTGATACTACATGAAATACTATCGAAATATTGGTAAAAACGAATATATATACGTAATATCAAACTACATGAAAAACGTGAAAAAGTCACTATTTTACCAAATTTGAGGATTTTAACTTCGAATCATAGAGCGAGGTTTCGTATTATTTAGATCCAAGAAAAGACATATGCTAATGTTGTTTCCAATGCAAATGATAAGAATCAATGTGTTTTCATTAGAATTAACTAAAATGTTCCTCATTTTCCGTTTATATTACCGATGGAAGATATAAAAGAAAACAGCTCTATTCCGGCTGAAACGTCGATATATGCAATAAAAACCGAACTTCTCCCCTTTTCAATATCTTACTCAGTATTTTAACGAGAAACTTATAAATGATTGAAAAGGGAGTATTAAAGGTTATAATCTAATGAATTATGTTTGTGCATCATATTTATCGTATATATATGAATTAATACCAATAAACTGATAATTCACAAAAACGTAGAACAACGGCAAAATATTGTCTAATTCGATGATATTTTGTTTAAATCACATTAAGGAAAAGGGGATGATAAACGTCAAAATATTGCTAAATTCGATGATTTTTCGTACGAAACAAAATGCAAGAAAACCTGCTTAAAATGCAATATTATGCGAAATTCTGAGATTTGAAGGCCAAATCACATATTGTGATACTACATGAAATAGTATCGAAATATAAGAAATAACGAATATATATACGTAATATCAAACTACATGAAAAACGTGAAAAAGTCACCATTTTACCAAATTTGAAGATTTCAACTTTGAATCATAGAGCAAGGTTTCGTATTATTTAGATCCAAGAAAAGACATATGACAATGTTGTTTCCAATGCAAATGATAAAAATCAATGTGTTTTCATTTGAATAAACAAAAATGTTCCTGATTTTCCGTTTATATTACCGATGGAAGATGTACAAGAAAACCGCTCTATTCCGGCTGAAACGTCGATATATGCAATAAAAACCGAACTTCTTCCCTTTTCAATATCTTTCTCAGTATTTTAATGATAAACAAATAAATGATTGAAAAGGAAGTATTAAAGGTTATTATCTAATGAATTCTGTGTGTGCATCATATTTATCGTATATTTATGAATTAATACCAATAAACTGAAAATTCACAAAAACGTAGAAAAACGGCAAAATATTGTCTAATTCGATGATATTTTGTTTAAATCACATTAAGGAAAAGGGGATGATAAACGTCAAAATACTGCTAAATTCGATGATTTTTCGTACGAAACAAAATGCAAGAAAACCTGCTTAAAATGCAATATAATGCGAAATTCTGAGATTTGAAGGACAAATCACATATTGTGATACTACATGAAATAGTATCGAAATATTGGTAAAAACGAATATATATACGTAATATCAAACTACATGAAAAACATGAAAAAAATCACTATTTTACCATATTAGAGGATTTTCACTTCGAATCATAGAGCGAGATTTCCTATTATTTAGATCCATGCAAAGAGATATGACAATGTTGTTTCCAATACAAATGATAAAAATCAATGTGTTTTCATTAGATTAACTAAAATGTTCCTGATTTTCCGTTTATATTACCGATGGAAGATGTACACGTAAAACCGCTCTATTCCGGCTGAAACGTCGATATACGCAATAAAAACCGAACTTCTCCCCTTTTCAATATCTTACTCAGTATTTTAACGAGAAACAAGTAAATGATTGAAAAGGGAGTATTAAAGGTTATTATCTAATGAATTATGAATGTGCATAATATTTATCGTATATATATGAATTAATACCAATAAACTGAAAATTCACAAAAACGTAGAAAAACGGCAAAATATTGTCTAATTCGATGATATTTTGTTTAAATCACATTAAGGAAAAGGGGATGACAAACGTCAAAATACTGCTAAATTCGGTGATTTTTCGTACGAAACAAAATGCAAGAAAACCTGCTTGAAATGCAATATTATGCGAAATTCTGAAATTTGAAGGCCAAATCACATATTGTGATACTACATGAAATACTATCGAAATATTGGTAAAAACGAATATATATACGTAATATCAAACTACATGAAAAACGTGAAAAAGTCACTATTTTACCAAATTTGAGGATTTTAACTTCGAATCATAGAGCGAGGTTTCGTATTATTTAGATCCAAGAAAAGACATATGCTAATGTTGTTTCCAATGCAAATGATAAGAATCAATGTGTTTTCATTAGAATTAACTAAAATGTTCCTCATTTTCCGTTTATGTTACCGATGGAAGATGTAAAAGAAAACCGCTCTATTCCGGCTGAAACGTCGATATATGCAATAAAAACCGAACTTCTCCCCTTTTCAATATCTTACTCAGTATTTTAACGAGAAACAAATAAATGATTGAAAAGGAAGTATTAAAGGTTATTATCTAATGAATTATGTGTGTGCATCATATTTATCGTATATTTATGAATTAATACCAATAAACTGAAAATTCACAAAAACGTAGAAAAACCGCAAAATATTGTCTAATTCGATGATATTTTGTTTAAATCACATTAAGGAAAAGGGGATGATAAACGTTAAAATATTGCTAAATTCGATGATTTTTCGTACGAAACAAAATGCAAGAAAACCTGCTTAAAATGCAATATTATGCGAAATTCTGAGATTCATCTTTTCAATCATTTATTTGTTTCTCGTTAAAATACTGAGTAAGATATTGAAAAGGGGAGAAGTTCGGTTTTTATTGCATATATCGACGTTTCAGCCGAATTAGAGTGGTTTTACGTAGTACATCTTCCATCGGTAATATAAGCGGAAAATCAGGAACATTTTAGTTAATTCTAATGAAAACACATTGATTTTTATCATTTGTATTGGAAACAACATTGTCATGTCTTTTCTTGGATCTAAATAATACGAAACTGTCACTCTATGATTCGAAGTTAAAATCCTCAAATTTGGTAAAATAGTGATTTTTTTCACGTTTTTCATGTAGTTTGATATTACGTATACATTCGTTTTTACCAATATTTCGATACTATTTCATGTATTATCACAATATGTGATTTGGCCTTCAAATCTCAGAATTTCGCATAATATTGCATTTTAAGCAGGTTTTCTTGCAGTTTTGTTTCGTACGAAAAATCATCGAATTTAGCAATATTTTGACGTTTATCATCCCCTTTTCCTTAATCTGATTTAAACAAAATATCATCGAATTAGACAATATTTTGCCGTTTTTCTACGTTTTTGTGAATTTTCAGTTTATTGGTATTAATTCATATATATACGATAAATATGATGCACACACATAATTCATTAGATAATAACCTTTAATACTTACTTTTACTAATACTTTACTTATTTATTTGTTTCTCGTTTAAATACTGAGTAAGATATTGAAAAGGGGAGAAGTTCGGTTTTTATTGCATATATCGACGTTTCAGCCGGATTAGGGCGGTTTTACGTGTACATCTTCCATCGGTAATATAAACGGAAAATCAGGAACATTTTAGTTAATTCTAATGAAAATACATTGATTTTAATCATTTGTATTGGAAACAACATTGTCATATGTCTTTTCTTGGATCTAAATAATAAGAAACCTTGCTCTATGATTCAAAGTTAAAATCTTCAAATTTGGTAAAATGGTGACTTTTTTCACGTTTTTCATGTAGTTCGATATTACGTATATATATTCGTTTTTACTAATATTTTGATACTATTTCATGTAGTATCACAATATGTGATTTGGCCTTCAAATCTCAGAATTTCGCATAATATTGCATTTTAAGCAGGTTTTCTTGCATTTTGTTTCGTACGAAAAATCATCGAATTTAGCAATATTTTGACGTTTATCATCCCCTTTTCCTTAATGTGATTTAAACAAAATATCATCGAATTAGACAATATTTTGCCGTTTTTCTACGTTTTTGTGAATTTTCAGTTTATTTGTATTAATTCATATATATACGATAAATATGATGCACACACATAATTCATTAGATAATAACCTTTAATACTTACTTTTCAATCATTTGTTTGTTTCTCGTTAAAATACTGAGTAAGATATTGGAAAGGGAAGAAGTTCGGTTTTTGGTTGCATATATCGACATTTCAGCCGGATTAGAGCGGTTTTACGTGTACATTTTCCATCGGTAATATAAACGGAAAATCAGGAACATTTTAGTTAATTTAAATGAAAACACATTGATTTTTATCATTTGTATTGGAAACAACATTGTCATATGTCTTTTCTTGGATCTAAATAATAGGAAATCTCACTCTATGATTCGAAGTGAAAATCCTCAAATATGGTAAAATAGTGACTTTTTTCACGTTTTTCATGTAGTTTGATATTACGTACATATATTCGTTTTTACCAATATTTCGATACTATTTCATGTATTATCACAATATGTGATTTGGCCTTCAAATCTCAGAATTTCGCATAATATTGCATTTTAAGCAGGTTTTCTTGCATTTTGCTTCGTACGAAAAATCATCGAATTTAGCAATATTTTGACGTTTATCATCTCCTTTTCCTTAATGTGATTTAAACAAAATATCATCGAATTAGACAATATTTTGCGGTTTTTCTACGTTTTTGTGAATTTTCAGTTTATTGGTATTAATTCATAAATATACGATAAATATGATGCACACACATAATTCATTAGATAATAACCTTTAATACTGCCTTTTCAATCATTTAACTTGTTTCTCGTTAAAATACTGAGTAAGATATTGAAAAGGGGAGAAGTTCGGTTTTTATTGCATATATCGACGTTTCAGCCGGATTACAGTGGTTTTACGAGTACATCTTCCATCGGTAATATAAGCGGAAAATCAGGAACATTTTAGTTAATTCTAATGAAAACACATTGATTTTTATCATTTGTATTGGAAACAACATTGTCATGTCTTTTCTTGGATCTAAATAATACGAAATGTCACTCTATGATTCGAAGTTAAAATCCTCAAATTTGGTAAAATAGTGACTTTTTTCACGTTTTTCATGTAGTTTGATATTACGTATATATATTCGTTTTTACCAATATTTCGATACTATTTCATGTATTATCACAATATGTGATTTGGCCTTCAAATCTCAGAATTTCGCATAATATTGCATTTTAAGCAGGTTTTCTTGCATTTTGTTTCGTACGAAAAATCATCGAATTTAGCAATATTTTGACGTTTATCATCCCCTTTTCCTTAATGTGATTTAAACAAAATATCATCGAATTAGACAATATTTTGAAGTTTTCAACGTTTTTGTGAATTTTCAGTTTATTGGTATTAATTCATAAATATACGATAAATATGATGCACACACAGAATTCATTAGATAATAACCTTTAATACTTCCTTTTCAATCATTTATTTGTTTATCGTTTAAATACTGAGAAAGATATTGAAAAGGGGAGAAGTTCGGTTTTTATTGCATATATCGACATTTCAGCCGGAATAGAGCGGTTTTCTTGTACATCTTCCATCGGTAATGTAAACGGAAAATCAGGAACATTTTTAGTTTATTCAAATGAAAACACATTGATTTTTATCATTTGTATTGGAAACAACATTGTCATATGTCTTTTCTTGGATCTAAATAATACGAAACCTTGCTCTATGATTCGAAGTTAAAACCCTCAAATTTGGTAAAATAGTGATTTTTTTTCACGTTTTTCATGTAGTTTGATATTACGTATATATATTCGTTTTCAACCAATATTTCGATACTATTTCATGTATTATCACAATATGTGATTTGGCCTTCAAATCTCAGAATTTCGCATAATATTGCATTTTAAGCAGGTTTTCTTGCATTTTGCTTCGTACGAAAAATCATCGAATTTAGCAATATTTTGACGTTTATCATCCCCTTTTCCTTAATGTGATTTAAACAAAATATCATCGAATTAGACAATATTTTGCGGTTTTTCTACGTTTTTGTGAATTTTCAGTTTATTGGTATTAATTCATATATATACGATAAATATGATGCACACACATAATTCATTAGATAATAACCTTTAATACTTCCTTTTCAATCATTTATTTGTTTCTCGTTAAAATACTGAGTAAGATATTGAAAAGGGGAGAAGTTCGGTTTTTATTGCATATATCGACGTTTCAGCCGAATTAGAGTGGTTTTACGAGTACATCTTCCATAGGTAATATAAGCGGAAAATCAGGAACATTTTAGTTAATTCTAATGAAAACACATTGATTTTTATCATTTGTATTGGAAACAACATTGTCATGTCTTTTCTTGGATCTAAATAATACGAAATGTCACTCTATGATTCGAAGTTAAAATCCTCAAATTTGGTAAAATAGTGATTTTTTCACGTTTTTTGTGTAGTTTGATATTACGTATACATTCGTTTTTACCAATATTTCGATACTATTTCATGTATTATCACAATATGTGATTTGGCCTTCAAATCTCAGAATTTCGCATAATATTGCATTTTAAGCAGGTTTTCTTGCGTTTTGTTTCGTACGAAAAATCATCGAATTTAGCAATATTTTGACGTTTATCATCCCCTTTTCCTTAATGTGATTTAAACAAAATATCATCGAATTAGACAATATTTTGCCGTTTTTCTACGTTTTTGTGAATTTTCAGTTTATTGGTATTAATTCATATATATACGATAAATATGATGCACACACATAATTCATTAGATAATAACCTTTAATACTTACTTTTACTAATACTTTACTTATTTATTTGTTTCTCGTTTAAATACTGAGTAAGATATTGAAAAGGGGAGAAGTTCGGTTTTTATTGCATATATCGACGTTTCAGCCGGATTAGGGCGGTTTTACGTGTACATCTTCCATCGGTAATATAAACGGAAAATCAGGAACATTTTAGTTAATTCTAATGAAAATACATTGATTTTAATCATTTGTATTGGAAACAACATTGTCATATGTCTTTTCTTGGATCTAAATAATAAGAAACCTTGCTCTATGATTCAAAGTTAAAATCTTCAAATTTGGTAAAATGGTGACTTTTTTCACGTTTTTCATGTAGTTCGATATTACGTATATATATTCGTTTTTACTAATATTTTGATACTATTTCATGTAGTATCACAATATGTGATTTGGCCTTCAAATCTCAGAATTTCGCATAATATTGCATTTTAAGCAGGTTTTCTTGCATTTTGTTTCGTACGAAAAATCATCGAATTTAGCAATATTTTGACGTTTATCATCCCCTTTTCCTTAATGTGATTTAAACAAAATATCATCGAATTAGACAATATTTTGCCGTTTTTCTACGTTTTTGTGAATTTTCAGTTTATTTGTATTAATTCATATATATACGATAAATATGATGCACACACATAATTCATTAGATAATAACCTTTAATACTTACTTTTCAATCATTTGTTTGTTTCTCGTTAAAATACTGAGTAAGATATTGGAAAGGGAAGAAGTTCGGTTTTTGGTTGCATATATCGACATTTCAGCCGGATTAGAGCGGTTTTACGTGTACATTTTCCATCGGTAATATAAACGGAAAATCAGGAACATTTTAGTTAATTTAAATGAAAACACATTGATTTTTATCATTTGTATTGGAAACAACATTGTCATATGTCTTTTCTTGGATCTAAATAATAGGAAATCTCACTCTATGATTCGAAGTGAAAATCCTCAAATATGGTAAAATAGTGACTTTTTTCACGTTTTTCATGTAGTTTGATATTACGTACATATATTCGTTTTTACCAATATTTCGATACTATTTCATGTATTATCACAATATGTGATTTGGCCTTCAAATCTCAGAATTTCGCATAATATTGCATTTTAAGCAGGTTTTCTTGCATTTTGCTTCGTACGAAAAATCATCGAATTTAGCAATATTTTGACGTTTATCATCTCCTTTTCCTTAATGTGATTTAAACAAAATATCATCGAATTAGACAATATTTTGCGGTTTTTCTACGTTTTTGTGAATTTTCAGTTTATTGGTATTAATTCATAAATATACGATAAATATGATGCACACACATAATTCATTAGATAATAACCTTTAATACTGCCTTTTCAATCATTTAACTGTTTCTCGTTAAAATACTGAGTAAGATATTGAAAAGGGGAGAAGTTCGGTTTTTATTGCATATATCGACGTTTCAGCCGGATTACAGTGGTTTTACGAGTACATCTTCCATCGGTAATATAAGCGGAAAATCAGGAACATTTTAGTTAATTCTAATGAAAACACATTGATTTTTATCATTTGTATTGGAAACAACATTGTCATGTCTTTTCTTGGATCTAAATAATACGAAATGTCACTCTATGATTCGAAGTTAAAATCCTCAAATTTGGTAAAATAGTGACTTTTTTCACGTTTTTCATGTAGTTTGATATTACGTATATATATTCGTTTTTACCAATATTTCGATACTATTTCATGTATTATCACAATATGTGATTTGGCCTTCAAATCTCAGAATTTCGCATAATATTGCATTTTAAGCAGGTTTTCTTGCATTTTGTTTCGTACGAAAAATCATCGAATTTAGCAATATTTTGACGTTTATCATCCCCTTTTCCTTAATGTGATTTAAACAAAATATCATCGAATTAGACAATATTTTGAAGTTTTCAACGTTTTTGTGAATTTTCAGTTTATTGGTATTAATTCATAAATATACGATAAATATGATGCACACACAGAATTCATTAGATAATAACCTTTAATACTTCCTTTTCAATCATTTATTTGTTTATCGTTTAAATACTGAGAAAGATATTGAAAAGGGGAGAAGTTCGGTTTTTATTGCATATATCGACATTTCAGCCGGAATAGAGCGGTTTTCTTGTACATCTTCCATCGGTAATGTAAACGGAAAATCAGGAACATTTTTGTTTATTCAAATGAAAACACATTGATTTTTATCATTTGTATTGGAAACAACATTGTCATATGTCTTTTCTTGGATCTAAATAATACGAAACCTTGCTCTATGATTCGAAGTTAAAACCCTCAAATTTGGTAAAATAGTGATTTTTTTTCACGTTTTTCATGTAGTTTGATATTACGTATATATATTCGTTTCAACCAATATTTCGATACTATTTCATGTAGTATCACAATATGTGATTTGTCCTTCAAATCTCAGAATTTCGCATAATATTGCATTTTAAGCAGGTTTTCTTGCATTTTGTTTCGTACGAAAAATCATCGAATTTAGCAATATTTTGACGTTTATCATCCCCTTTTCCTTAATGTGATTTAAACAAAATATCATCGAATTAGACAATATTTTGCCGTTTTTCTACGTTTTTGTGAATTTTCAGTTTATTGGTATTAATTCATATATATACGATAAATATGATGCACACACATAATTCATTAGATAATAACCTTTAATACTTACTTTTACTAATACTTTACTTATTTATTTGTTTCTCGTTTAAATACTGAGTAAGATATTGAAAAGGGGAGAAGTTCGGTTTTTATTGCATATATCGACGTTTCAGCCGGATTAGGGCGGTTTTACGTGTACATCTTCCATCGGTAATATAAGCGGAAAATCAGGAACATTTTAGTTAATTCTAATGAAAACACATTGATTTTTATCATTTGTATTGGAAACAACATTGTCATGTCTTTTCTTGGATCTAACTAATACGAAATGTCACTCTATGATTCGAAGTTAAAATCCTCAAATTTGGTAAAATAGTGACTTTTTTCACGTTTTTTGTGTAGTTTGATATTACGTATATATTCGTTTTTACCAATATTTCGATACTATTTCATGTATTATCACAATATGTGATTTGGCCTTCAAATCTCAGAATTTCGCATAATATTGCATTTTAAGCAGGTTTTCTTGCATTTTGTTTCGTACGAAAAATCATCGTATTTAGCAATATTTTGACGTTTATCATCCCCTTTTCCTTAATGTGATTTAAACAAAATATCATCGAATTAGACAATATTTTGCCGTTTTTCTACGTTTTTGTGAATTTTCAGTTTATTGGTATTAATTCATATATATACGATAAATATGATGCACACACATAATTCATTAGATAATAACCTTTAATACTTACTTTTACTAATACTTTACTTATTTATTTGTTTCTCGTTTAAATACTGAGTAAGATATTGAAAAGGGGAGAAGTTCGGTTTTTATTGCATATAACGACGTTTCAGCCGGATTAGGGCGGTTTTACGTGTACATCTTCCATCGGTAATATAAACGGAAAATCAGGAACATTTTAGTTAATTCTAATGAAAATACATTGATTTTAATCATTTGTATTGGAAACAACATTGTCATATGTCTTTTCTTGGATCTAAATAATAAGAAACCTTGCTCTATGATTCAAAGTTAAAATCTTCAAATTTGGTAAAATAGTGACTTTTTTCACGTTTTTCATGTAGTTCGATATTACGTATATATATTCGTTTTTACTAATATTTTGATACTATTTCATGTAGTATCACAATATGTGATTTGGCCTTCAAATCTCAGAATTTCGCATAATATTGCATTTTAAGCAGGTTTTCTTGCATTTTGTTTCGTACGAAAAATCATCGAATTTAGCAATATTTTGACGTTTATCATCCCATTTTCCTTAATGTGATTTAAACAAAATATCATCGAATTAGACAATATTTTGCCGTTTTTCTACGTTTTTGTGAATTTTCAGTTTATTTGTATTAATTCATATATATACGATAAATATGATGCACACACATAATTCATTAGATAATAACCTTTAATACTTACTTTTCAATCATTTGTTTGTTTCTCGTTAAAATACTGAGTAAGATATTGGAAAGGGAAGAAGTTCGGTTTTTGGTTGCATATATCGACGTTTCAGTCGGATTAGAGCGGTTTTACGTGTACATCTTCCATCGGTAATATAAACGGAAAATCAGGAACATTTTAGTTAATTTAAATGAAAACACATTGATTTTTATCATTTGTATTGGAAACAACATTGTCATATGTCTTTTCTTGGATCTAAATAATAGGAAATCTCACTCTATGATTCGAAGTGAAAATCCTCAAATATGGTAAAATAGTGACTTTTTTCACGTTTTTCATGTAGTTTGATATTACGTACATATATTCGTTTTTACCAATATTTCGATACTATTTCATGTATTATCACAATATGTGATTTGGCCTTCAAATCTCAGAATTTCGCATAATATTGCATTTTAAGCAGGTTTTCTTGCATTTTGCTTCGTACGAAAAATCATCGAATTTAGCAATATTTTGACGTTTATCATCTCCTTTTCCTTAATGTGATTTAAACAAAATATCATCGAATTAGACAATATTTTGCGGTTTTTCTACGTTTTTGTGAATTTTCAGTTTATTGGTATTAATTCATAAATATACGATAAATATGATGCACACACATAATTCATTAGATAATAACCTTTAATACTGCCTTTTCAATCATTTACTTGTTTCTCGTTAAAATACTGAGTAAGATATTGAAAAGGGGAGAAGTTCGGTTTTTATTGCATATATCGACGTTTCAGCCGGATTAGAGTGGTTTTACGAGTACATCTTCCATCGGTAATATAAGCGGAAAATCAGGAACATTTTAGTTAATTCTAATGAAAACACATTGATTTTTATCATTTGTATTGGAAACAACATTGTCATGTCTTTTCTTGGATCTAAATAATACGAAATGTCACTCTATGATTCGAAGTTAAAATCCTCAAATTTGGTAAAATAGTGACTTTTTTCACGTTTTTTCATGTAGTTTGATATTACGTATATATTCGTTTTTACCAATATTTCGATACTATTTCATGTATTATCACAATATGTGATTTGGCCTTCAAATCTCAGAATTTCGCATAATATTGCATTTTAAGCAGGTTTTCTTGCATTTTGTTTCGTACGAAAAATCATCGAATTTAGCAATATTTTGACGTTTATCATCTCCTTTTCCTTAATGTGATTTAAACAAAATATCATCGAATTAGACAATATTTTGAAGTTTTCAACGTTTTTGTGAATTTTCAGTTTATTGGTATTAATTCATAAATATACGATAAATATGATGCACACACAGAATTCATTAGATAATAACCTTTAATACTTCCTTTTCAATCATTTATTTGTTTATCGTTTAAATACTGAGAAAGATATTGAAAAGGGGAGAAGTTCGGTTTTTATTGCATATATCGACAGTTTCAGCCGGAATAGAGCGGTTTTCTTGTACATCTTCCATCGGTAATATAAACGGAAAATCAGGAACATTTTTGTTTATTCAAATGAAAACACATTGATTTTTATCATTTGTATTGGAAACAACATTGTCATATGTCTTTTCTTGGATCTAAATAATACGAAACCTTGCTCTATGATTCGAAGTTAAAACCCTCAAATTTGGTAAAATAGTGATTTTTTTTCACGTTTTTCATGTAGTTTGATATTACGTATATATATTCGTTTTACCAATATTTCGATACTATTTCATGTAGTATCACAATATGTGATTTGTCCTTCAAATCTCAGAATTTCGCATAATATTGCATTTTAAGCAGGTTTTCTTGCATTTTGTTTCGTACGAAAAATCATCGAATTTAGCAATATTTTGACGTTTATCATCCCCTTTTCCTTAATGTGATTTAAACAAAATATCATCGAATTAGACAATATTTTGCCGTTTTTCTACGTTTTTGTGAATTTTCAGTTTATTGGTATTAATTCATATATATACGATAAATATGATGCACACACATAATTCATTAGATAATAACCTTTAATACTTACTTTTACTAATACTTTACTTATTTATTTGTTTCTCGTTTAAATACTGAGTAAGATATTGAAAAGGGGAGAAGTTCGGTTTTTATTGCATATATCGACGTTTCAGCCGGATTAGGGCGGTTTTACGTGTACATCTTCCATCGGTAATATAAACGGAAAATCAGGAACATTTTAGTTAATTCTAATGAAAACACATTGATTTTTAATCATTTGTATTGGAAACAACATTGTCATATGTCTTTTCTCTGGATCTAAATAATAAGAAACCTTGCCTCTATGATTCGAAGTTAAAATCCTTCAAATTTGGTAAAATAGTGACTTTTTTCACGTTTTTCATGTAGTTTGATATTACGTATATATATTCGTTTTTACTAATATTTCGATACTATTTCATGTAGTATCACAATATGTGATTTGGCCTTCAAATCTCAGAATTTCGCATAATATTGCATTTTAAGCAGGTTTCTTGCATTTTGTTTCGTACGAAAAATCATCGAATTTAGCAATATTTTGACGTTTATCATCCCCTTTTCCTTAATGTGATTTAAACAAAATATCATCGAATTAGACAATATTTTGCCGTTTTTCTACGTTTTTGTGAATTTTCAGTTTATTTGTATTAATTCATATATATACGATAAATATGATGCACACACATAATTCATTAGATAATAACCTTTAATACTTACTTTTCAATCATTTATTTGTTTCTCGTTAAAATACTGAGTAAGATATTGGAAAGATGAGAAGTTCGGTTTTTGGTTGCATATATCGACATTTCAGCCGGATTAGAGCGGTTTTACGTGTACATCTTCCATCGGTAATATAAACGGAAAATCAGGAACATTTTAGTTAATTTAAATGAAAACACATTGATTTTTATCATTTGTATTGGAAACAACATTGTCATATGTCTTTTCTTGGATCTAAATAATAGGAAATCTCACTCTATGATTCGAAGTGAAAATCCTCAAATATGGTAAAATAGTGACTTTTTTCACGTTTTTCATGTAGTTTGATATTACGTACATATATTCGTTTTTACCTAATATTTCGATACTATTTCATGTATTATCACAATATGTGATTTGACCTTCAAATCTCAGAATTTCGCATAATATTGCATTTTAAGCAGGTTTTCTTGCATTTTGTTTCGTACGAAAAATCATCGAATTTAGCAATATTTTGACGTTTATCATCCCCTTTTCCTTAATGTGATTTAAACAAAATATCATCGAATTAGACAATATTTTGCCGTTTTTCTACGTTTTTGTGAATTTTCAGTTTATTGGTATTAATTCATATATATACGATAAATATGATGCACACACATAATTCATTAGATAATAACCTTTAATACTTCCTTTTCAATCATTTATTTGTTTCTCGTTTAAATACTGAGTAAGATATTGAAAAGGGGAGAAGTTCGGTTTTTATTGCATATATCGACGTTTCAGCCGGATTAGAGCGGTTTTACGTGTACATCTTCCATCGGTAATATAAGCGGAAAATCAGGAACATTTTAGTTAATTCTAATGAAAACACATTGATTTTTATCATTTGTATTTGAAACAACATTGTCATATGTCTTTTCTTGGATCTAAATAATAGGAAATCTCACTCTATGATTCGAAGTGAAAATCCTCAAATATGGTAAAATAGTGACTTTTTTCACGTTTTTCATGTAGTTTGATATTACGTATATATTCGTTTTTACCAATATTTCGATACTATTTCATGTATTATCACAATATGTGATTTGGCCTTCAAATCTCAGATTTTCCCATAATATTGCATTTTAGGCAGGTTTTCTTGCATTTTGTTTCGTACGAAAAATCATCGAATTTAGCAATATTTTGACGTTTATCATCCCCTTTTCCTTAATGTGATTTAAACAAAATATCATCGAATTAGACAATATTTTGCCGTTTTTCTACGTTTTTGTGAATTTTCAGTTTATTGGTATTAATTCATAAATATACGATAAATATGATGCACACACATAATTCATTAGATAATAACCTTTAATACTTCCTTTTCAATCATTTACTTTGTTTCTCGTTTAAAATACTGAGTAAGATATTGAAAAGGGGAGAAGTTCGGTTTTTATTGCATATATCGACGTTTCAGCCGGATTAGAGCGGTTTTACGTGTACATCTTCCATCGGTAATATAAACGGAAAATCAGGAACATTTTAGTTAATTCTAATGAAAACACATTGATTTTTATCATTTGTATTGGAAACAACATTGTCATATGTCTTTTCTTGGATCTAAATAATACGAAACCTTGCCTCTATGATTCGAAGTTAAAATCCTCAAATTTGGTAAAATAGTGACTTTTTTCACGTTTTTCATGTAGTTTGATATTACGTATATATATTCGTTTTTACCAATATTTCGATACTATTTCATGTAGTATCACAATATGTGATTTGGCCTTCAAATCTCAGAATTTCGCATAATATTGCATTTTAAGCAGGTTTTCTTGCATTTTGTTTCGTACGAAAAATCATCGAATTTAGCAATATTTTGACGTTTATCATCCCCTTTTCCTTAATGTGATTTAAACAAAATATCATCGAATTAGACAATATTTTGCCGTTTTTCTACGTTTTTGTGAATTTTCAGTTTATTGGTATTAATTCATAAATATACGATAAATATGATGCACACACATAATTCATTAGATAATAACCTTTAATACTTCCTTTTCAATCATTTATTTGTTTCTCGTTAAAATACTGAGTAAGATATTGAAAAGGGGAGAAGTTCGGTTTTTATTGCATATATCGACATTTCAGCCGGATTAGAGCGGTTTTACGTGTACATCTTCCATCGGTAATATAAACGGAAAATCAGGAACATTTTAGTTAATTCTAAATGAAAACACATTGATTTTTATCATTTGTATTGGAAACAACATTGTCATGTCTTTTCTTGGATCTAAATAATACGAAATCTCACTCTATGATTCGAAGTTAAAATCCTCAAATATTGGTAAAATAGTGACTTTTTTTCACGTTTTTCATGTAGTTTGATATTACGTATATATATTCGTTTTTACCAATATTTCGATACTATTTCATGTATTATCACAATATGTGATTTGGCCTTCAAATCTCAGAATTTCGCATAATATTGCATTTTAAGCAGGTTTTCTTGCATTTTGTTTCGTACGAAAAATCATCGAATTTAGCAATATTTTGACGTTTATCATCTCCTTTTCCTTAATGTGATTTAAACAAAATATCATCGAATTAGACAATATTTTGCGGTTTTTCTACGTTTTTGTGAATTTTCAGTTTATTGGTATTAATTCATAAATATACGATAAATATGATGCACACACATAATTCATTAGATAATAACCTTTAATACTTCCTTTTCAATCATTTATTTGTTTCTCGTTAAAATACTGAGTAAGATATTGAAAAGGGGAGAAGTTCGGTTTTTATTGCATATATCGACGTTTCAGCCGGATTAGAGCGGTTTTACGTGTACATCTTCCATCGGTAATATAAGCGGAAAATCAGGAACATTTTAGTTAATTCTAATGAAAACACATTGATTTTTATCATTTGTATTGGAAACAACATTGTCATGTCTTTTCTTGGATCTAAATAATACGAAATGTCACTCTATGATTCGAAGTTAAAATCCTCAAATTTGGTAAAATAGTGACTTTTTTCACGTTTTTTGTGTAGTTTGATATTACGTATATATTCGTTTTTACCAATATTTCGATACTATTTCATGTATTATCACAATATGTGATTTGGCCTTCAAATCTCAGAATTTCGCATAATATTGCATTTTAAGCAGGTTTTCTTGCATTTTGTTTCGTACGAAAAATCATCGAATTTAGCAATATTTTGACGTTTATCATCCCCTTTTCCTTAATGTGATTTAAACAAAAATATCATCGAATTAGACAATATTTTGCCGTTTTTCTACGTTTTTGTGAATTTTCAGTTTATTGGTATTAATTCATATATATACGATAAATATGATGCACACACATAATTCATTAGATAATAACCTTTAATACTTACTTTTACTAATACTTTACTTATTTATTTGTTTCTCGTTTAAATACTGAGTAAGATATTGAAAAGGGGAGAAGTTCGGTTTTTATTGCATATAACGACGTTTCAGCCGGATTAGGGCGGTTTTACGTGTACATCTTCCATCGGTAATATAAACGGAAAATCAGGAACATTTTAGTTAATTCTAATGAAAATACATTGATTTTAATCATTTGTATTGGAAACAACATTGTCATATGTCTTTTCTTGGATCTAAATAATAAGAAACCTTGCTCTATGATTCAAAGTTAAAATCTTCAAATTTGGTAAAATAGTGACTTTTTTCACGTTTTTCATGTAGTTCGATATTACGTATATATATTCGTTTTTACTAATATTTTGATACTATTTCATGTAGTATCACAATATGTGATTTGGCCTTCAAATCTCAGAATTTCGCATAATATTGCATTTTAAGCAGGTTTTGTTGCATTTTGTTTCGTACGAAAAATCATCGAATTTAGCAATATTTTGACGTTTATCATCCAATTTCCTTAATGTGATTTAAACAAAATATCATCGAATTAGACAATATTTTGCCGTTTTTCTACGTTTTTGTGAATTTTCAGTTTATTTGTATTAATTCATATATATACGATAAATATGATGCACACACATAATTCATTAGATAATAACCTTTAATACTTACTTTTCAATCATTTGTTTGTTTCTCGTTAAAATACTGAGTAAGATATTGGAAAGGGGAGAAGTTCGGTTTTTGGTTGCATATATCGACATTTCAGCCGGATTAGAGCGGTTTTACGTGTACATCTTCCATCGGTAATATAAACGGAAAATCAGGAACATTTTAGTTAATTTAAATGAAAACACATTGATTTTTATCATTTGTATTGGAAACAACATTGTCATGTCTTTTCTTGGATCTAAATAATAGGAAATCTCACTCTATGATTCGAAGTGAAAATCCTCAAATATGGTAAAATAGTGACTTTTTTCACGTTTTTCATGTAGTTTGATATTACGTACATATATTCGTTTTTACTAATATTTCGATACTATTTCATGTATTATCACAATATGTGATTTGGCCTTCAAATCTCAGAATTTCGCATAATATTGCATTTTAAGCAGGTTTTCTTGCATTTTGCTTCGTACGAAAAATCATCGAATTTAGCAATATTTTGACGTTTATCATCTCCTTTTCCTTAATGTGATTTAAACAAAATATCATCGAATTAGACAATATTTTGCGGTTTTTCTACGTTTTTGTGAATTTTCAGTTTATTGGTATTAATTCATAAATATACGATAAATATGATGCACACACATAATTCATTAGATAATAACCTTTAATACTTCCTTTTCAATCATTTATTTGTTTCTCGTTAAAATACTGAGTAAGATATTGAAAAGGGGAGAAGTTCGGTTTTTATTGCATATATCGACGTTTCAGCCGGATTAGAGTGGTTTTACGAGTACATCTTCCATCGGTAATATAAGCGGAAAATCAGGAACATTTTAGTTAATTCTAATGAAAACACATTGATTTTTTTCATTTGTATTGGAAACAACATTGTCATGTCTTTTCTTGGATCTAAATAATACGAAATGTCACTCTATGATTCGAAGTTAAAATCCTCAAATTTGGTAAAATAGTGACTTTTTTCACGTTTTTTGTGTAGTTTGATATTACGTATATATTCGTTTTTACCAATATTTCGATACTATTTCATGTATTATCACAATATGTGATTTGGCCTTCAAATCTCAGAATTTCGCATAATATTGCATTTTAAGCAGGTTTTCTTGCATTTTGTTTCGTACGAAAAATCATCGAATTTAGCAATATTTTGACGTTTATCATCTCCCTTTTCCTTAATGTGATTTAAACAAAATATCATCGAATTAGACAATATTTTGCAGTTTTTCTACGTTTTTGTGAATTTTCAGTTTATTGGTATTAATTCATAAATATACGATAAATATGATGCACACACAGAATTCATTAGATAATAACCTTTAATACTTCCTTTTCAATCATTTATTTGTTTATCGTTTAAATACTGAGAAAGATATTGAAAAGGGGAGAAGTTCGGTTTTTATTGCATATATCGACGTTTCAGCCGGAATAGAGCGGTTTTCTTGTACATCTTCCATCGGTAATATAAACGGATAATCAGGAACATTTTTGTTTATTTAAATGAAAACACATTGATTTTTATCATTTGTATTGGAAACAACATTGTCATATTGTCTTTTCTTGGATCTAAATAATACGAAACCTTGCTCTATGATTCGAAGTTAAAACCCTCAAATTTGGTAAAATAGTGATTTTTTTTCACGTTTTTCATGTAGTTTGATATTACGTATATATATTCGTTTTTACCAATATTTCGATACTATTTCATGTAGTATCACAATATGTGATTTGTCCTTCAAATCTCAGAATTTCGCATAATATTGCATTTTAAGCAGGTTTTCTTGCATTTTGTTTCGTACGAAAAATCATCGAATTTAGCAATATTTTGACGTTTATCATCCCCTTTTCCTTAATGTGATTTAAACAAAATATCATCGAATTAGACAATATTTTGCCGTTTTTCTACGTTTTTGTGAATTTTCAGTTTATTTGTATTAATTCATATATATACGATAAATATGATGCACACACATAATTCATTAGATAATAACCTTTAATACTTACTTTTCAATCATTTATTTGTTTCTCGTTAAAATACTGAGTAAGATATTGGAAAGATGAGAAGTTCGGTTTTTGGTTGCATATATCGACATTTCAGCCGGATTAGAGCGGTTTTACGTGTACATCTTCCATCGGTAATATAAACGGAAAATCAGGAACATTTTAGTTAATTTAAATGAAAACACATTGATTTTTATCATTTGTATTGGAAACAACATTGTCATATGTCTTTTCTTGGATCTAAATAATAGGAAATCTCACTCTATGATTCGAAGTGAAAATCCTCCAATATGGTAAAATAGTGACTTTTTTCACGTTTTTCATGTAGTTTGATATTACGTACATATATTCGTTTTTGCCAATATTTCGATACTATTTCATGTATTATCACAATATGTGATTTGACCTTCAAATCTCAGAATTTCGCATAATATTGCATTTTAAGCAGGTTTTCTTGCATTTTGTTTCGTACGAAAAATCATCGAATTTAGCAATATTTTGACGTTTATCATCCCCTTTTCCTTAATGTGATTTAAACAAAATATCATCGAATTAGACAATATTTTGCCGTTTTTCTACGTTTTTGTGAATTTTCAGTTTATTGGTATTAATTCATATATATACGATAAATATGATGCACACACATAATTCATTAGATAATAACCTTTAATACTCCCTTTTCAATCATTTATTTGTTTCTCGTTTAAATACTGAGTAAGATATTGAAAAGGGGAGAAGTTCGGTTTTCATTGCATATATCGACGTTTCAGCCGGATTAGAGTGGTTTTACGTGTACATCTTCCATCGGTAATATAAGCGGAAAATCAGGAACATTTTAGTTAATTCTAATGAAAACACATTGATTTTTATCATTTGTATTGGAAACAACATTGTCATGTCTTTTCTTGGATCTAAATAATACGAAATGTCACTCTATGATTCGAAGTTAAAATCCTCAAATTTGGTAAAATAGTGAATTTTCACGTTTTTCATGTAGTTTGATATTACGTATATATTCGTTTTTACCAATATTTCGATACTATTTCATGTATTATCACAATATGTGATTTGGCCTTCAAATCTCAGAATTTCGCATAATATTGCATTTCAAGCAGGTTTTCTTGCATTTTGTTTCGTACGAAAAATCATCGAATTTAGCAATATTTTGACGTTTATAATCCCCTTTTCCTTAATGTGATTTAAACAAAATATCATCGAATTAGACAATATTTTGCGGTTTTTCTACGTTTTTGTGAATTTTCAGTTTATTGGTATTAATTCATAAATATACGATAAATATGATGCACACACATAATTCATTAGATAATAAACTTTAATACTTCCTTTTCAATCATTTATTTGTTTCTCGTTAAAATACTATGTAAGATATTGAAAAGGGGAGAAGTTCGGTTTTTATTGCATATATCGACGTTTCAGCCGGATTAGAGTGGTTTTACGTGTACATCTTCCATCGGTAATATAAGCGGAAAATCAGGAACATTTTAGTTAATTCTAATGAAAACACATTGATTTTTATCATTTGTATTGGAAACAACATTGTCATATCTCTTTTTTGGATCTAAATAATACGAAATCTCACTCTATGATTCGAAGTTAAAATCCTCAAATTTGTTAAAATAGTGACTTTTTTCACGTTTTTCATGTAGTTTGATATTACGTATATATTCGTTTTTACCAATATTTCGATACTATTTCATGTATTATCACAATATGTGATTTGGCCTTCAAATCTCAGAATTTCGCATAATATTGCATTTTAAGCAGGTTTTCTTGCATTTTGTTTCGTACGAAAAATCATCGAATTTAGCAATATTTTGACGTTTATCATCCCATTTTCCTTAATGTGATTTAAACAAAATATCATCGAATTAGACAATATTTTGAAGTTTTCAACGTTTTTGTGAATTTTCAGTTTATTGGTATTAATTCATAAATATACGATAAATATGATGCACACACAGAATTCATTAGATAATAACCTTTAATACTCCCTTTTCAATCATTTACCTGTTTCTCGTTAAAATACTGAGTAAGATATTGAAAAGGGGAGAAGTTCGGTTTTTATTGCATATATCGACGTTTCAGCCGGATTAGAGCGGTTTTACGTGTAAATCTTCCATCGGTAATATAAACGTTAAATCAGGAACGTTTTAGTTAATTCTAATGAAAACATATCGATTTTTATCATTTGTATTGGAAACAACATTGTCATATCTCTTTTCTTGGATCTAAATAATAGGAAATCTCGCTCTATGATTCTAAGTGAAAATCCTTAAATATGGTAAAATAGTGATTTTTTTCATGTTTTTCATGTAGTTTGATATTACGTATATATATTCGTTTTTACCAATATTTCGATACTATTTCATGTAGTATCACAATATGTGATTTGGCCTTCAAATCTCAGAATTTCGCATAATATTGCATTTTAAGCAGGTTTTCTTGCATTTTGTTTCGTACGAAAAATCATCTGATTTAGCAATATTTTGACGTTTATCATCCCCTTTTCCTTAATGTGATTTAAACAAAATATCATCGAATTAGACAATATTTTGCCGTTTTTCTACGTTTATGTGAATTTTCAGTTTATTGGTATTAATTCAATAATATACGATAAATATGATGCACACACAGAACTCATTTAGATAATAACCTTTAATACTTCCTTTTCAATCATTTATTTGTTTATCGTTAAAATACTGAGTAAGATATTGAAAAGGGGAGAAGTTCGGTTTTTATTGCATATATCGATGTTTCAGCCGGAATAGAGCGGTTTTCTTGTACATCTTCCATCGGTAATATAAACGGAAAATCAGGTACATTTTTGTTTATTCAAATGAAAACTCATTGATTTTTATCATTTGTATTGGAAACAACATTGTCATATGTCTTTTCTTGGATCTAAATAATACGAAATCTCACTCTATGATTCGAAGTTAAAATCCTCAAATATGGTAAAATAGTGACTTTTTTCACGTTTTTCATGTAGTTTGATATTACGTATATATTCGTTTTTACCAATATTTCGATACTATTTCATGTATTATCACAATATGTGATTTGGCCTTCAAATCTCAGAATTTCGCATAATATTGCATTTTAAGCAGGTTTTCTTGCATTTTGTTTCGTACGAAAAATCATCGAATTTAGCAATATTTTGACGTTTATCATCCCATTTTCCTTAATGTGATTTAAACAAAATATCATCGAATTAGACAATATTTTGAAGTTTTCAACGTTTTTGTGAATTTTCAGTTTATTGGTATTAATTCATAAATATACGATAAATATGATGCACACACAGAATTCATTAGATAATAACCTTTAATACTTCCTTTTCAATCATTTATTTGTTTATCGTTTAAATACTGAGAAAGATATTGAAAAGGGGAGAAGTTCGGTTTTTATTGCATATATCGACGTTTCAGCCGGAATAGAGTGGTTTTCTTGTACATCTTCCATCGGTAATATAAACGGAAAATCAGGAACATTTTTGTTTATTCAAATGAAAACACATTGATTTTTATCATTTGTATTGGAAAGAACATTGTCATATGTCTTTTCTTGGATCTAAATAATACGAAATCTCACTCTATGATTCGAAGTTAAAATCCTCAAATATGGTAAAATAGTGACTTTTTTTCACGTTTTTCATGTAGTTTGATATTACGTATATATATTCGTTTTTAACAATATTTCGATACTATTTCATGTGTTATCACAATATGTGATTTGGCCTTCAAATCTCTGAATTTCGCATAATATTGCATTTTAAGCAGGTTTTCTTGCATTTTGTTTCGTACGAAAAATCATCGAATTTAGCAATATTTTGACGTTTATTATCCCCTTTTCCTTAATGTGATTTAAACAAAATATCATCGAATTAGGCAATATTTTGCCGTTTTTCTACGTTTTTGTGAATTTTCAGTTTATTGGTATTAATTCATAAATATACGATAAATATGATGCACACACATAATTCATTAGATAATAACCTTTAATACTCCCTTTTCAATCATTTACCTGTTTCTCGTTAAAATACTGAGTAAGATATTGAAAAGGGGAGAAGTTCGGTTTTTATTGCATATATCGACGTTTCAGCCGGATTAGAGCGGTTTTACGTGTACATCTTCCATCGGTAATATAAACGGAAAATCAGGAACGTTTTAGTTAATTCTAATGAAAACATATCGATTTTTATCATTTGTATTGGAAACAACATTGTCATATCTCTTTTCTTGGATCTAAATAATAGGAAATCTCGCTCTATGATTCGAAGTGAAAATCCTCTAATATGGTAAAATAGAGATTTTTTTCATGTTTTTCATGTAGTTTGATATTACGTATATATATTCGTTTTTACCAATATTTCGATACTATTTCATGTAGTATCACAATATGTGATTTGGCCTTCAAATCTCAGAATTTCGCATAATATTGCATTTTAAGCAGGTTTTCTTGCATTTTGTTTCGTACGAAAAATCATCTGATTTAGCAATATTTTGACGTTTATCATCCCCTTTTCCTTAATGTGATTTAAACAAAATATCATCGAATTAGACAATATTTTGCCGTTTTTCTACGTTTATGTGAATTTTCAGTTTATTGGTATTAATTCAATAATATACGATAAATATGATGCACACACAGAACTCTTTAGATAATAACCTTTAATACTTCCTTTTCAATCATTTATTTGTTTATCGTTAAAATACTGAGTAAGATATTGAAAAGGGGAGAAGTTCGGTTTTTATTGCATATATCGACGTTTCAGCCGGAATAGAGCGGTTTTCTTGTACATCTTCCATCGGTAATATAAACGGAAAATCAGGAACATTTTTGTTTATTCAAATGAAAACACATTGATTTTTATCATTTGTATTGGAAAGAACATTGTCATATGTCTTTTCTTGGATCTAAATAATACGAAATCTCACTCTATGATTCGAAGTTAAAATCCTCAAATATGGTAAAATAGTGACTTTTTTCACGTTTTTCATGTAGTTTGATATTACGTATATATATTCGTTTTTAACAATATTTCGATACTATTTCATGTGTTATCACAATATGTGATTTGGCCTTCAAATCTCTGAATTTCGCATAATATTGCATTTTAAGCAGGTTTTCTTGCATTTTGTTTCGTACGAAAAATCATCGAATTTAGCAATATTTTGACGTTTATTATCCCCTTTTCCTTAATGTGATTTAAACAAAATATCATCGAATTAGGCAATATTTTGCCGTTTTTCTACGTTTTTGTGAATTTTCAGTTTATTGGTATTAATTCATAAATATACGATAAATATGATGCACACACATAATTCATTAGATAATAACCTTTAATACTCCCTTTTCAATCATTTACCTGTTTCTCGTTAAAATACTGAGTAAGATATTGAAAAGGGGAGAAGTTCGGTTTTTATTGCATATATCGACGTTTCAGCCGGATTAGAGCGGTTTTACGTGTACATCTTCCATCGGTAATATAAACGGAAAATCAGGAACGTTTTAGTTAATTCTAATGAAAACATATCGATTTTTATCATTTGTATTGGAAACAACATTGTCATATCTCTTTTCTTGGATCTAAATAATAGGAAATCTCGCTCTATGATTCGAAGTGAAAATCCTCTAATATGGTAAAATAGAGATTTTTTTCATGTTTTTCATGTAGTTTGATATTACGTATATATTCGTTTTTACCAATATTTCGATACTATTTCATGTATTATCACAATATGTGATTTGGCCTTCAAATCTCAGAATTTCGCATAATATTGCATTTTAAGCAGGTTTTCTTGCATTTTGTTTCGTACGAAAAATCATCGAATTTAGCAATATTTTGACGTTTATCATCCCATTTTCCTTAATGTGATTTAAACAAAATATCATCGAATTAGACAATATTTTGAAGTTTTCAACGTTTTTGTGAATTTTCAGTTTATTGGTATTAATTCATAAATATACGATAAATATGATGCACACACAGAATTCATTAGATAATAACCTTTAATACTCCCTTTTCAATCATTTACCTGTTTCTCGTTAAAATACTGAGTAAGATATTGAAAAGGGGAGAAGTTCGGTTTTTATTGCATATATCGACGTTTCAGCCGGATTAGAGCGGTTTTACGTGTAAATCTTCCATCGGTAATATAAACGTTAAATCAGGAACGTTTTAGTTAATTCTAATGAAAACATATCGATTTTTATCATTTGTATTGGAAACAACATTGTCATATCTCTTTTCTTGGATCTAAATAATAGGAAATCTCGCTCTATGATTCTAAGTGAAAATCCTTAAATATGGTAAAATAGTGATTTTTTTCATGTTTTTCATGTAGTTTGATATTACGTATATATATTCGTTTTTACCAATATTTCGATACTATTTCATGTAGTATCACAATATGTGATTTGGCCTTCAAATCTCAGAATTTCGCATAATATTGCATTTTAAGCAGGTTTTCTTGCATTTTGTTTCGTACGAAAAATCATCTGATTTAGCAATATTTTGACGTTTATCATCCCCTTTTCCTTAATGTGATTTAAACAAAATATCATCGAATTAGACAATATTTTGCCGTTTTTCTACGTTTATGTGAATTTTCAGTTTATTGGTATTAATTCAATAATATACGATAAATATGATGCACACACAGAACTCTTTAGATAATAACCTTTAATACTTCCTTTTCAATCATTTATTTGTTTATCGTTAAAATACTGAGTAAGATATTGAAAAGGGGAGAAGTTCGGTTTTTATTGCATATATCGATGTTTCAGCCGGAATAGAGCGGTTTTCTTGTACATCTTCCATCGGTAATATAAACGGAAAATCAGGTACATTTTTGTTTATTCAAATGAAAACTCATTGATTTTTATCATTTGTATTGGAAACAACATTGTCATATGTCTTTTCTTGGATCTAAATAATACGAAATCTCACTCTATGATTCGAAGTTAAAATCCTCAAATATGGTAAAATAGTGACTTTTTTCACGTTTTTCATGTAGTTTGATATTACGTATATATTCGTTTTTACCAATATTTCGATACTATTTCATGTATTATCACAATATGTGATTTGGCCTTCAAATCTCAGAATTTCGCATAATATTGCATTTTAAGCAGGTTTTCTTGCATTTTGTTTCGTACGAAAAATCATCGAATTTAGCAATATTTTGACGTTTATCATCCCATTTTCCTTAATGTGATTTAAACAAAATATCATCGAATTAGACAATATTTTGAAGTTTTCAACGTTTTTGTGAATTTTCAGTTTATTGGTATTAATTCATAAATATACGATAAATATGATGCACACACAGAATTCATTAGATAATAACCTTTAATACTTCCTTTTCAATCATTTATTTGTTTATCGTTTAAATACTGAGAAAGATATTGAAAAGGGGAGAAGTTCGGTTTTTATTGCATATATCGACGTTTCAGCCGGAATAGAGTGGTTTTCTTGTACATCTTCCATCGGTAATATAAACGGAAAATCAGGAACATTTTTGTTTATTCAAATGAAAACACATTGATTTTTATCATTTGTATTGGAAAGAACATTGTCATATGTCTTTTCTTGGATCTAAATAATACGAAATCTCACTCTATGATTCGAAGTTAAAATCCTCAAATATGGTAAAATAGTGACTTTTTTCACGTTTTTCATGTAGTTTGATATTACGTATATATATTCGTTTTTAACAATATTTCGATACTATTTCATGTGTTATCACAATATGTGATTTGGCCTTCAAATCTCTGAATTTCGCATAATATTGCATTTTAAGCAGGTTTTCTTGCATTTTGTTTCGTACGAAAAATCATCGAATTTAGCAATATTTTGACGTTTATTATCCCCTTTTCCTTAATGTGATTTAAACAAAATATCATCGAATTAGGCAATATTTTGCCGTTTTTCTACGTTTTTGTGAATTTTCAGTTTATTGGTATTAATTCATAAATATACGATAAATATGATGCACACACATAATTCATTAGATAATAACCTTTAATACTCCCTTTTCAATCATTTACCTGTTTCTCGTTAAAATACTGAGTAAGATATTGAAAAGGGGAGAAGTTCGGTTTTTATTGCATATATCGACGTTTCAGCCGGATTAGAGCGGTTTTACGTGTACATCTTCCATCGGTAATATAAACGGAAAATCAGGAACGTTTTAGTTAATTCTAATGAAAACATATCGATTTTTATCATTTGTATTGGAAACAACATTGTCATATCTCTTTTCTTGGATCTAAATAATAGGAAATCTCGCTCTATGATTCGAAGTAAAAATCCTCTAATATGGTAAAATAGAGATTTTTTTCATGTTTTTCATGTAGTTTGATATTACGTATATATATTCGTTTTTACCAATATTTCGATACTATTTCATGTAGTATCACAATATGTGATTTGGCCTTCAAATCTCAGAATTTCGCATAATATTGCATTTTAAGCAGGTTTTCTTGCATTTTGTTTCGTACGAAAAATCATCTGATTTAGCAATATTTTGACGTTTATCATCCCCTTTTCCTTAATGTGATTTAAACAAAATATCATCGAATTAGACAATATTTTGCCGTTTTTCTACGTTTATGTGAATTTTCAGTTTATTGGTATTAATTCAATAATATACGATAAATATGATGCACACACAGAACTCTTTAGATAATAACCTTTAATACTTCCTTTTCAATCATTTATTTGTTTATCGTTAAAATACTGAGTAAGATATTGAAAAGGGGAGAAGTTCGGTTTTTATTGCATATATCGACGTTTCAGCCGGAATAGAGCGGTTTTCTTGTACATCTTCCATCGGTAATATAAACGGAAAATCAGGTACATTTTTGTTTATTCAAATGAAAACTCATTGATTTTTATCATTTGTATTGGAAACAACATTGTCATATGTCTTTTCTTGGATCTAAATAATACGAAATCTCACTCTATGATTCGAAGTTAAAATCCTCAAATATGGTAAAATAGTGACTTTTTTCACGTTTTTCATGTAGTTTGATATTACGTATATATATTCGTTTTTACCAATATTTCGATACTATTTCATGTATTATCACAATATGTGATTTGGCCTTCAAATCTCAGAATTTCGCTTAATATTGCATTTTAAGCAGGTTTTCTTGCATTTTGTTTCGTACGAAAAATCATCGAATTTAACAATATTTTGACGTTTATCATCCCCTTTTCCTTAATGCAATTTAAACAAAATATCATCGAATTAGACAATATTTTGCCGTTTTTCTACGTTTTTGTGAATTTTCAGTTTATTGGTATTAATTCATAAATAAACGATAAATATGATGCACACACAGAATTCATTAGATAATAACATTTAATACTTCCTTTTCAATCATTTATTTGTTTATCGTTAAAATACTGAGAAAGATATTGAAAAGGGGAGAAGTTCGGTTTTTATTGCATATATCGACGTTTCAGCCGGAATAGAGCGGTTTTCTTGTACATCTTCCATCGGTAATATAAACGGAAAATCAGGAACATTTTTGTTTATTCAAATGAAAACACATTGATTTTTATCATTTGTATTGGAAACAACATTGTCATATCTCTTTTTTGGATCTAAATAATACGAAATCTCACTCTATGATTCGAAGTTAAAATCCTCAAATTTGTTAAAATAGTGACTTTTTTCACGTTTTTCATGTAGTTTGATATTACGTATATATTCGTTTTTACCAATATTTCGATACTATTTCATGTATTATCACAATATGTGATTTGGCCTTCAAATCTCAGAATTTCGCATAATATTGCATTTTAAGCAGGTTTTCTTGCATTTTGTTTCGTACGAAAAATCATCGAATTTAGCAATATTTTGACGTTTATCATCCCATTTTCCTTAATGTGATTTAAACAAAAAATCATCGAATTAGACAATATTTTGAAGTTTTCAACGTTTTTGTGAATTTTCAGTTTATTGGTATTAATTCATAAATATACGATAAATATGATGCACACACAGAATTCATTAGATAATAACCTTTAATACTCCCTTTTCAATCATTTACCTGTTTCTCGTTAAAATACTGAGTAAGATATTGAAAAGGGGAGAAGTTCGGTTTTTATTGCATATATCGACGTTTCAGCCGGATTAGAGCGGTTTTACGTGTAAATCTTCCATCGGTAATATAAACGTTAAATCAGGAACGTTTTAGTTAATTCTAATGAAAACATATCGATTTTTATCATTTGTATTGGAAACAACATTGTCATATCTCTTTTCTTGGATCTAAATAATAGGAAATCTCGCTCTATGATTCTAAGTGAAAATCCTTAAATATGGTAAAATAGTGATTTTTTTCATGTTTTTCATGTAGTTTGATATTACGTATATATATTCGTTTTTACCAATATTTCGATACTATTTCATGTAGTATCACAATATGTGATTTGGCCTTCAAATCTCAGAATTTCGCATAATATTGCATTTTAAGCAGGTTTTCTTGCATTTTGTTTCGTACGAAAAATCATCTGATTTAGCAATATTTTGACGTTTATCATCCCCTTTTCCTTAATGTGATTTAAACAAAATATCATCGAATTAGACAATATTTTGCCGTTTTTCTACGTTTATGTGAATTTTCAGTTTATTGGTATTAATTCAATAATATACGATAAATATGATGCACACACAGAACTCTTTAGATAATAACCTTTAATACTTCCTTTTCAATCATTTATTTGTTTATCGTTAAAATACTGAGTAAGATATTGAAAAGGGGAGAAGTTCGGTTTTTATTGCATATATCGATGTTTCAGCCGGAATAGAGCGGTTTTCTTGTACATCTTCCATCGGTAATATAAACGGAAAAACAGGTACATTTTTGTTTATTCAAATGAAAACTCATTGATTTTTATCATTTGTATTGGAAACAACATTGTCATATGTCTTTTCTTGGATCTAAATAATACGAAATCTCACTCTATGATTCGAAGTTAAAATCCTCAAATATGGTAAAATAGTGACTTTTTTCACGTTTTTCATGTAATATCATGTGATGATATTACGTATATATTCGTTTTTACCAATATTTCGATACTATTTCATGTATTATCACAATATGTGATTTGGCCTTCAAATCTCAGAATTTCGCATAATATTGCATTTTAAGCAGGTTTTCTTGCATTTTGTTTCGTACGAAAAATCATCGAATTTAGCAATATTTTGACGTTTATCATCCCATTTTCCTTAATGTGATTTAAACAAAATATCATCGAATTAGACAATATTTTGAAGTTTTCAACGTTTTTGTGAATTTTCAGTTTATTGGTATTAATTCATAAATATACGATAAATATGATGCACACACAGAATTCATTAGATAATAACCTTTAATACTTCCTTTTCAATCATTTATTTGTTTATCGTTTAAATACTGAGAAAGATATTGAAAAGGGGAGAAGTTCGGTTTTTATTGCATATATCGACGTTTCAGCCGGAATAGAGTGGTTTTCTTGTACATCTTCCATCGGTAATATAAACGGAAAATCAGGAACATTTTTGTTTATTCAAATGAAAACACATTGATTTTTATCATTTGTATTGGAAAGAACATTGTCATATGTCTTTTCTTGGATCTAAATAATACGAAATCTCACTCTATGATTCGAAGTTAAAATCCTCAAATATGGTAAAATAGTGACTTTTTTCACGTTTTTCATGTAGTTTGATATTACGTATATATATTCGTTTTTAACAATATTTCGATACTATTTCATGTGTTATCACAATATGTGATTTGGCCTTCAAATCTCTGAATTTCGCATAATATTGCATTTTAAGCAGGTTTTCTTGCATTTTGTTTCGTACGAAAAATCATCGAATTTAGCAATATTTTGACGTTTATTATCCCCTTTTCCTTAATGTGATTTAAACAAAATATCATCGAATTAGGCAATATTTTGCCGTTTTTCTACGTTTTTGTGAATTTTCAGTTTATTGGTATTAATTCATAAATATACGATAAATATGATGCACACACATAATTCATTAGATAATAACCTTTAATACTCCCTTTTCAATCATTTACCTGTTTCTCGTTAAAATACTGAGTAAGATATTGAAAAGGGGAGAAGTTCGGTTTTTATTGCATATATCGACGTTTCAGCCGGATTAGAGCGGTTTTACGTGTACATCTTCCATCGGTAATATAAACGGAAAATCAGGAACGTTTTAGTTAATTCTAATGAAAACATATCGATTTTTATCATTTGTATTGGAAACAACATTGTCATATCTCTTTTCTTGGATCTAAATAATAGGAAATCTCGCTCTATGATTCGAAGTGAAAATCCTCTAATATGGTAAAATAGAGATTTTGTTCATGTTTTTCATGTAGTTTGATATTACGTATATATATTCGTTTTTACCAATATTTCGATACTATTTCATGTAGTATCACAATATGTGATTTGGCCTTCAAATCTCAGAATTTCGCATAATATTGCATTTTAAGCAGGTTTTCTTGCATTTTGTTTCGTACGAAAAATCATCTGATTTAGCAATATTTTGACGTTTATCATCCCCTTTTCCTTAATGTGATTTAAACAAAATATCATCGAATTAGACAATATTTTGCCGTTTTTCTACGTTTATGTGAATTTTCAGTTTATTGGTATTAATTCAATAATATACGATAAATATGATGCACACACAGAACTCTTTAGATAATAACCTTTAATACTTCCTTTTCAATCATTTATTTGTTTATCGTTAAAATACTGAGTAAGATATTGAAAAGGGGAGAAGTTCGGTTTTTATTGCATATATCGACGTTTCAGCCGGAATAGAGCGGTTTTCTTGTACATCTTCCATCGGTAATATAAACGGAAAATCAGGTACATTTTTGTTTATTCAAATGAAAACTCATTGATTTTTATCATTTGTATTGGAAACAACATTGTCATATGTCTTTTCTTGGATCTAAATAATACGAAATCTCACTCTATGATTCGAAGTTAAAATCCTCAAATATGGTAAAATAGTGACTTTTTTCACGTTTTTCATGTAGTTTGATATTACGTATATATATTCGTTTTTACCAATATTTCGATACTATTTCATGTATTATCACAATATGTGATTTGGCCTTCA
This sequence comes from Procambarus clarkii, assembly GCF_040958095.1. Taxonomy (NCBI): domain Eukaryota; kingdom Metazoa; phylum Arthropoda; class Malacostraca; order Decapoda; family Cambaridae; genus Procambarus; species Procambarus clarkii. The sequence goes on from NC_091186.1 coordinate 2,191,164, forward strand.
AATCTCAGAATTTCGCTTAATATTGCATTTTAAGCAGGTTTTCTTGCATTTTGTTTCATACGAAAAATCATCGAATTTAACAATATTTTGACGTTTATCATCCCCTTTTCCTTAATGCAATTTAAACAAAATATCATCGAATTAGACAATATTTTGCCGTTTTTCTACGTTTTTGTGAATTTTCAGTTTATTGGTATTAATTCATAAATAAACGATAAATATGATGCACACACAGAATTCATTAGATAATAACATTTAATACTTCCTTTTCAATCATTTATTTGTTTATCGTTAAAATACTGAGAAAGATATTGAAAAGGGGAGAAGTTCGGTTTTTATTGCATATATCGACGTTTCAGCCGGAATAGAGCGGTTTTCTTGTACATCTTCCATCGGTAATATAAACGGAAAATCAGGAACATTTTTGTTTATTCAAATGAAAACACATTGATTTTTATCATTTGTATTGGAAACAACATTATCATATGTCTTTTCTTGGATCTAAATAATACGAAATCTCACTCTATGATTCGAAGTTAAAATCCTCAAATATGGTAAAATAGTGACTTTTTTCACGTTTTTCATGTAGTTTGATATTACGTATATATATTCGTTTTTACCAATATTTCGATACTATTTCATGTGTTATCACAATATGTGATTTGGCTTTCAAATCTCTGAATTTCGCATAATATTGCATTTTAAGCAGGTTTTCTTGCATTTTGTTTCGTACGAAAAATCATCGAATTTAGCAATATTTTGACGTTTATTATCCCCTTTTCCTTAATGTGATTTAAACAAAATATCATCGAATTAGGCAATATTTTGCCGTTTTTCTACGTTTTTGTGAATTTTCAGTTTATTGGTATTAATTCATAAATATACGATTCATTAGATAATAACCTTTAATACTCCCTTTTCAATCATTTACTTGTTTCTCGTTAAAATACTGAGTAAGATATTGAAAAGGGGAGAAGTTCGGTTTTTATTGCATATATCGACGTTTCAGCCGGAATAGAGCGGTTTTCTTGTACAACTTCCATCGGTAATATAAACGGAAAATCAGGTACATTTTTGTTTATTCAAATGAAAACTCATTGATTTTTATCATTTGTATTGGAAACAACATTGTCATATGTCTTTTCTTGGATATAAATAATACGAAATCTCACCCTATGAAACGAAGTTAAAATCCTCAAATATGGTAAAATAGTGACTTTTTTCACGTTTTTCATGTAGTTTGATATTACGTATATATATCCGTTTTTACCAATATTTCGATACTATTTCATGTATTATCACAATATGTGATTTGGGCTTCAAATCTCAGAATTTCGCATGATATTGCATTTTAAGCCGGTTTTCTTGCATTTTGTTTCGTACGAAAAATCATCGAATTTAGCAATATTTTGACGTTTATCATCCCCTTTTCCTTAATGTGATTTAAACAAAATATCATCGAATTAGACAATATTTTGCCGTTTTTCTACGTTTTTGTGAATTTTCAGTTTATTGGTATTAATTCATAAATATACGATAAATATGATGCACACACAGAATTCATTAGATAATAACCTTTAATACTTCCTTTTCAATCATTTATTTGTTTATCGTTAAAATACTGAGAAAGATATTGAAAAGGGGAGAAGTTCGGTTTTTATTGCATATATCGACGTTTCAGCCGGAATAGAGCGGTTTTCTTGTACATCTTCCATCGGTAATATAAACGGAAAATCAGGAACATTTTTGTTTATTCAAATGAAAACACATTGATTTTTATCATTTGTATTGGAAACAACATTGTCATATGTCTTTTCTTGGATCTAAATAATACGAAATCTCACTCTATGATTCGAAGTTAAAATCCTCAAATATGGTAAAATAGTGACTTTTTTCACGTTTTTCATGTAGTTTGATATTACGTATATATATTCGTTTTTACCAATATTTCGATACTATTTCATGTGTTATCACAATATGTGATTTGGCCTTCAAATCTCTGAATTTCGCATAATATTGCATTTTAAGCAGGTTTTCTTGCATTTTGTTTCGTACGAAAAATCATCGAATTTAGCAATATTTTGACGTTTATTATCCCCTTTTCCTTAATGTGATTTAAACAAAATATCATCGAATTAGGCAATATTTTGCCGTTTTTCTACGTTTTTGTGAATTTTCAGTTTATTGGTATTAATTCATAAATATACGATAAATATGATGCACACACATAATTCATTAGATAATAACCTTTAATACTTCCTTTTCAATCATTTATTTGTTTATCGTTAAAATACTGAGAAAGATATTGAAAAGGGGAGAAGTTCGGTTTTTATTGCATATATCGACGTTTCAGCCGGAATAGAGCGGTTTTCTTGTACATCTTCCATCGGTAATATAAACGGAAAATCAGGAACATTTTTGTTTATTCAAATGAAAACATTGATTTTTATCATTTGTATTGGAAACAACATTTTCATGTCTTTTCTTGGATCTAAATAATACGAAATCTCACTCTATGATTCGAAGTTAAAATCCTCAAATATGGTAAAATAGTGACTTTTTTCACGTTTTTCATGTAGTTTGATATTACGTATATATATTCGTTTTTACCAATATTTCGATACTATTTCATGTATTATCACAATATGTGATTTGGCCTTCAAATCTCTGAATTTCGCATAATATTGCATTTTAAGCAGGTTTTCTTGCATTTTGTTTCGTACGAAAAATCATCGAATTTAGCAACATTTTGACGTTTATCATCCCCTTTTCCTTAATGTTATTTAAACAAAATATCATCGAATTAGACAATATTTTGCCGTTTTTCTACGTTTTTGTGAATTTTCAGTTTATTGGAATTAATTCATAAATATACGATAAATATGATGCACACACATAATTCATTAGATAATAACGTTTAATACTCCCTTTTCAATCGTTTACTTGTTTCTCGTTAAAATACTGAGTAAGATATTGAAAAGGGGAGCAGTTCGGTTTTTATTGCATATATCGACGTTTCAGCCGGATTAGAGCGGTTTTATGTGTACATCTTCCATCGGTAATATAAACGGAAAATCAGGAACGTTTTAGTTAATTCTAATGAAAACACATCGATTTTTATCATTTGTATTGGAAACAACATTGTCATATCTCTTTTCTTGGATCTAAATAATAGGAAATCTCGCATAATGATTCGAAGTGAAAATCCTCTAATATGGTAAAATAGTGATTTTTTTCATGTTTTTCATGTAGTTTGATATTACGTATATATATTCGTTTTTATCAATATTTCGATACTATTTCATGTAGTATCACAATATGTGATTTGGCCTTCAAATCTCAGAATTTCGCAATATTTCGCATTTTAAGCAGGTTTTCATGCATTTTGTTTCGTACGAAAAATCATCTAATTTAGCCATATTTTGACGTTTATCATCCCCTTTTCCTTAATGTGATTTAAACAAAATATCATCGAATTAGACAATATTTTGCCGTTTTTCTACGTTTATGTGAATTTTCAGTTTATTGGTATTAATTCATAAATATACGATAAATATGATGCACACACACAATTCTTTAGATAATAACCTTTAATACTTCCTTTTCAATCATTTATTTGTTTATCGTTAAAATACTGAGTAAGATTTTGAAAAGGGGAGAACTTCGGTTTTTATTGCATATATCGACGTTTCAGCCGGAATAGAGCGGTTTTCTTGTACATCTTCCATCGGTAATATAAACGGAAAATCAGGTACATTTTTGTTTATTCAAATGAAAACTCATTGATTTTTATCATTTGTATTGGAAACAACATTGTCATATGTCTTTTCTAGGATCTAAATAATACGAAATCTCACCCTATGATTCGAAGTTAAAATCCTCAAATATGGTAAAATAGTGACTTTTTCACGTTTTTCATGTAGTTTGATATTACGTATATATATTCGTTTTTACCAATATTTCGATACTATTTCATGTATTATCACAATATGTGATTTGGCCTTCAAATCTCAGAATTTCGCATAATATTGTATTTTAAGCAGGTTGTCTTGCACTTTGTTTCGTACGAAAAATCATCGAATTTAGCAATGTTTTGACGTTTATCATCCCCTTTTCCTTAATGTGATTTAAACAAAATATCATCGAATTAGACAATATTTTGCCGTTTATCTACGTTTTTGTGAATTTTCAGTTTATTGGTATTAATTCATAAATATACGATAAATATGATGCACACACAGAATTCATTAGATAATAACCTTTAATACTTCCTTTTCAATCATTTATTTGTTTATCGTTTAAATACTGAGAAAGATATTGAAAAGGGGAGAAGTTCGGTTTTTATTGCATATATCGACGTTTCAGCCGGAATAGAGCGGTTTTCTTGTACATCTTCCATCGGTAATATAAACAGAAAATCAGGAACATTTTAGTTAATTCTAATGAAAACACATTGATTCTTATCATTTGCATTGGAAACAACATTGTCATATGTCTTTTCTTGGATCTAAATAATACGAAACCTTGCTCTATGATTCGAAGTTAAAATCCTCAAATTTGGTAAAATAGTGACTTTTTTCACGTTTTTCACGTAGTTTGATATTACGTATATATATTCGTTTTTACCAATATTTCGATAGTATTTCATGTAGTATCACAATAATGTGACTTGGCCTTCAAATCTCAGAATTTCGCATAATATTGCATTTTAAGCAGGTTTTCTTGCATTTTGTTTCGTACAAAAAATCATCGAATTTAGCAATATTTTGACGTTTATCATTCCCTTTTCCTTAATGTGATTTAAACAAAATATCATCGAATTAGACAATATTTTGCCGTTTTTCTACGTTTTTGTGAATTTTCAGTTTATTGGTATTAATTCATATATATACGATAAATATGATGCACACACATAATTCATTAGATAATAACCTTTAATACTTACTTTTCAATCATTTATTTGTTTCTCGTTAAAATACTGAGTAAGATATTTAAAAGGGGAGAAGTTCGGTTTTTATTGCATATATCGACATTTCAGCCGGATTAGAGCTGTTTTACGTGTACATCTTCCATCGGTAATATAAACGGAAAATCAGGAACATTTTAGTTAATTCAAATGAGAACACATTGATTTTTATCATTTGTATTGGAAACAACATTGTCATATGTCTTTTCTTGGATCTAAATAATAGGAAATCTCACTCTATGATTCGAAGTGAAAATCCTCAAATATGGTAAAATAGTGACTTTTCACGTTTTTCATGTAGTTTGATATTACGTACATATATTCGTTTTTAGCAATATTTCGATACTATTTCATGTATTATCACAATATGTGATTTGGCCTTCAAATCTCAGAATTTCGCATAATATTGCATTTTAAGCAGGTTTTCTTGCATTTTGTTTCGTACGAAAAATCGTCGAAATTAGCAATATTTTGACGTTTATCATCCCATTTTCCTTAATGTGATTTAAACAAAATATCATCGAATTAGACAATATTTTGAAGTTTTCAACGTTTTTGTGAATTTTCAGTTTATTGGTATTAATTCATAAATATACGATAAATATGATGCACACACAGAATTCATTAGATAATAACCTTTAATACTTCCTTTTTAATCATTTATTTGTTTATCGTTTAAATACTGAGAAAGATATTGAAAAGGGGAGAAGTTCGGTTTTTATTGCATATATCGACGTTTCAGCCGGAATAGAGCGGTTTTCTTGTACATCTTCCATCGGTAATATAAACGGAAAATCAGGAACATTTTTGTTTATTCAAATGAAAACACATTGATTTTTATTTTTTGTATTGGAAAGAACATTGTCATATGTCTTTTCTTGGATCTAAATAATACGAAACCTTGCTCTATGATTCGAAGTTAAAATCCTCAAATTTGGTAAAATAGTGATTTTTTTTTCACGTTTTTCATGTAGTTTGATATTACGTATATATATTCGTTTTTACCAATATTTCGATACTATTTCATGTAGTATCACAATATGTGATTTGTCCTTCAAATCTCAGAATTTCGCATAATATTGAAAATGGGAAAAGTTCGGTTTTTATTGCATATATCGACGTTTCAGCCGGATTAGAGCGGTTTTACGTGTACATCTTCCATCGGTAATATAAACCGAAAATCAGGAACGTTTTAGTTAATTCTAATAAAAACACATTGATTTTTATCATTTGTATTGGAAACAACATTGTCATATCTCTTTTCTTGGATCTAAATAATAGGAAATCTCGCTCTATGATTCGAAGTGAAAATCTTCTAATATGGTAAAATAGTGATTTTTTTCATGTTTTTCATGTAGTTTGATATTACGTATATATATTCGTTTTTATCAATATTTCGATACTATTTCATGTAGTATCACAATATGTGATTTGGCCTTCAAATCTCAGAATTTCGCATAATATTGCATTTTAAGCAGGTTTTCTTGCATTTTGCTTCGTACGAAAAATCATCGAATTTAGCAATATTTTGACGTTTTTCATCCTCTTTTCCTTAATGTGATTTAAACAAAATATCATCGAATTAGACAATATTTTGCGGTTTTTCTACGTTTTTGTGAATTTTCAGTTTATTGGTATTAATTCATAAATATACGATAAATATGATGCACACACATAATTCATTAGATAATAACCTTTAATACTTCCTTTTCAATCATTTATTTGTTTCTCGTTAAAATACTGAGTAAGATATTGAAAAGGGGAGAAGTTCGGTTTTTATTGCATATATCGACGTTTCAGCCGGATTAGAGTGGTTTTACGTGTACATCTTCCATCGGTAATATAAGCGGAAAATCAGGAACATTTTAGTTAATTCTAATGAAAACACATTGATTTTTATCATTTGTATTGGAAACAACATTGTCATGTCTTTTCTTGGATCTAAATAATACGAAATCTCACTCTATGATTCGAAGTTAAAATCCTCAAATTTGGTAAAATAGTGACTTTTTTCACGTTTTTCATGTAGTTTGATATTACGTATATATATTCGTTTTTACCAATATTTCGATACTATTTCATGTGTTATCACAATATGTGATTTGGCTTTCAAATCTCTGAATTTCGCATAATATTGCATTTTAAGCAGATTTTCTTGCATTTTGTTTCGTACGAAAAATCATCGAATTTAGCAATATTCTGACGTTTATTATCCCATTTTCCTTAATGTGATTTAAACAAAATATCATCGAATTAGGCAATATTTTGCCGTTTTTCTACGTTTTTGTGAATTTTCAGTTTATTGGTATTAATTCATAAATATACGATAAATATGATGCACACACATAATTCATTAGATAATAACCTTTAATACTCCCTTTTCAATCATTTACTTGTTTCTCGTTAAAATACTGAGTAAGATATTGAAAAGGGGAGAAGTTCGGTTTTTATTGCATATATCGACGTTTCAGCCGGAATAGAGCGGTTTTACGTGTACATCTTTTATCGGTAATATAAGCGGAAAATCAGGAACATTTTAGTTAATTCTAATGAAAACACATTGATTTTTATCATTTGTATTGCAAACAACATTGTCATATGTCTTTTCTTGGATCTAAATATTACGAAATCTCTATTTATGATTCGAAGTATGATTCGAAGTTAAAATCCTCAAATATGGTAAAATAGTGACTTTTTTCACGTTTTTTATGTAGTTTGATATTACGTATATATATTCGTTTTTACCAATATTTCGATACTATTTCATGTATTATCACAATATGTGATTTGGCCTTCAAATCTCAGAATTTCGCATAATATTGCATTTTAAGCAGGTTTTCTTGCATTTTGTTTCGTACGAAAAATCATCGAATTTAGCAATATTTTGACGTTTATGATCCCCTTTTCCTTAATGCGATTTAAACAAAATATCATCGAATTAGACAATATTTTGCCGTTTTTCTACGTTTTTGTGAATTTTCAGTTTATTGGTATTAATTCATAAATATACGATATATATGATGCACACGCAGAATTCATTAGATAATAACATTTAATACTTCCTTTTCAATCATTTATTTGTTTATCGTTAAAATACTGAGAAAGATATTGAAAAGGGGAGAAGTTCGGTTTTTATTGCATATATCGACGTTTCAGCCGGAATAGAGCGGTTTTCTTGTACAACTTCCATCGGTAATATAAACGGAAAATCAGGTACATTTTTGTTTATTCAAATGAAAACTCATTGATTTTTATCATTTGTATTGGAAACAACATTGTCATATGTCTTTTCTTGGATATAAATAATACGAAATCTCACTCTATGATTCGAAGTTAAAATCCTCAAATATGGTAAAATAGTGACTTTTTTCACGTTTTTCATGTAGTTTGATATTACGTATATATATTCGTTTTTACCAATATTTCGATACTATTTCATGTGTTATCACAATGTGATTTGGCCTTCAAATCTCTGAATTTCGCATAATATTGCATTTTAAGCAGGTTTTCTTGCATTTTGTTTCGTACGAAAAATCATCGAATTTAGCAATATTTTGACGTTTATTATCCCCTTTTCCTTAATGTGATTTAAACAAAATATCATCGAATTAGGCAATATTTTGCCGTTTTTCTACGTTTTTGTGAATTTTCAGTTTATTGGTATTAATTCATAAATATACGATAAATATGATGCACACACATAATTCATTAGATAATAACCTTTAATGCTCCCTTTTCAATCATTTACTTGTTTCTCGTTAAAATACTGAGTAAGATATTGAAAAGGGGAGAAGTTCGGTTTTTATTGCATATATCGACGTTTCAGCCGGATTAGAGCGGTTTTACGTGTACATCTTCCATCGGTAATATAAACGGAAAATCAGGAACGTTTTAGTTAATTCTAATGAAAACATATCGATTTTTATCATTTGTATTGGAAACAACATTGTCATATCTCTTTTCTTGGATCTAAATAATAGGAAATCTCGCTCTATGATTCGAAGTGAAAATCCTCTAATATGGTAAAATAGTGATTTTTTTCATGTTTTTCATGTAGTTTGCTATTACGTATATATATTCGTTTTTACCAATATTTCGATACTATTTCATGTAGTATCACAATATGTGATTTGGCCTTCAAATCTCAGAATTTCGCATAATATTGCATTTTAAGCAGGTTTTCTTGCATTTTGTTTCGTACGAAAAATCATCTGATTTAGCAATATTTTGACGTTTATCATCCCCTTTTCCTTAATGTGATTTAAACAAAATATCATCGAATTAGACAATATTTTGCCGTTTTTCTACGTTTTTGTGAATTTTCAGTTTATTGGAATTAATTCATAAATATACGATAAATATGATGCACACACAGAATTCGTTAGATAATAACCTTTAATACTTCCTTTTCAATCATTTATTTGTTTATCGTTAAAATACTGAGAAAGATATTGAAAAGGGGAGAAGTTCGGTTTTTATTGCATATATCGACGTTTCAGCCGGAATAGAGCGGTTTTCTTGTACATCTTCCATCGGTAATATAAACGGAAAATCAGGAACATTTTTGTTTATTCAAATGAAAACACATTGATTTTTATCATTTGTATTGGAAACAACATTTTCATGTCTTTTCTTGGATCTAAATAATACGAAATCTCACTCTATGATTCGAAGTTAAAATCCTCAAATATGGTAAAATAGTGACTTTTTTCACGTTTTTCATGTAGTTTGATATTACGTATATATATTCGTTTTTACCAATATTTCGATACTATTTCATGTATTATCACAATATGTGATTTGGCCTTCAAATCTCTGAATTTCGCATAATATTGCATTTTAAGCAGGTTTTCTTGCATTTTGTTTCGTACGAAAAATCATCGAATTTAGCAACATTTTGACGTTTATCATCCCCTTTTCCTTAATGTGATTTAAACAAAATATCATCGAATTAGACAATATTTTGCCGTTTTTCTACGTTTTTGTGAATTTTCAGTTTATTGGAATTAATTCATAAATATACGATAAATATGATGCACACACATAATTCATTAGATAATAACCTTTAATACTCCCTTTTCAATCGTTTACTTGTTTCTCGTTAAAATACTGAGTAAGATATTGAAAAGGGGAGCAGTTCGGTTTTTATTGCATATATCGACTTTTCAGCCGGATTAGAGCGGTTTTATGTGTACATCTTCCATCGGTAATATAAACGGAAAATCAGGAACGTTTTAGTTAATTCTAATGAAAACACATCGATTTTTATCATTTGTATTGGAAACAACATTGTCATATCTCTTTTCTTGGATCTAAATAATAGGAAATCTCGCATAATGATTCGAAGTGAAAATCCTCTAATATGGTAAAATAGTGTTTTTTTTCATGTTTTTCATGTAGTTTGATATTACGTATATATATTCGTTTTTATCAATATTTCGATACTATTTCATGTAGTATCACAATATGTGATTTGGCCTTCAAATCTCAGAATTTCGCAATATTTCGCATTTTAAGCAGGTTTTCATGCATTTTGTGTCGTACGAAAAATCATCTAATTTAGCAATATTTTGACGTTTATCATCCCCTTTTCCTTAATGTGATTTAAACAAAATATCATCGAATTAGACAATATTTTGCCGTTTTTCTACGTTTATGTGAATTTTCAGTTTATTGGTATTAATTCATAAATATACGATAAATATGATGCACACACAGAATTCTTTAGATAATAACCTTTAATACTTCCTTTTCAATCATTTATTTGTTTATCGTTAAAATACTGAGTAAGATTTTGAAAAGGGGAGAACTTCGGTTTTTATTGCATATATCGACGTTTCAGCCGGAATAGAGCGGTTTTCTTGTACATCTTCCATCGGTAATGTAAACGGAAAATCAGGTACATTTTTGTTTATTCAAATGAAAACTCATTGATTTTTATCATTTGTATTGGAAACAACATTGTCATATGTCTTTTCTAGGATCTAAATAATACGAAATCTCACCCTATGATTCGAAGTTAAAATCCTCAAATATGGTAAAATAGTGACTTTTTCACGTTTTTCATGTAGTTTGATATTACGTATATATATTCGTTTTTACCAATATTTCGATACTATTTCATGTATTATCACAATATGTGATTTGGCCTTCAAATCTCAGAATTTCGCATAATATTGCATTTTAAGCAGGTTTTCTTGCATTTTGTTTCGTACGAAAAATCGTCGAATTTAGCAATATTTTGACGTTTATCATCCCATTTTCCTTAATGTGATTTAAACAAAATATCATCGAATTAGACAATATTTTGAAGTTTTCAACGTTTTTGTGAATTTTCAGTTTATTGGTATTAATTCATAAATATACGATAAATATGATGCACACACAGAATTCATTAGATAATAACCTTTAATACTTCCTTTTTAATCATTTATTTGTTTATCGTTTAAATACTGAGAAAGATATTGAAAAGGGGAGAAGTTCGGTTTTTATTGCATATATCGACGTTTCAGCCGGAATAGAGCAGTTTTCTTGTACATCTTCCATCGGTAATATAAACGGAAAATCAGGAACATTTTTGTTTATTCAAATGAAAACACATTGATTTTTATTATTTGTATTGGAAAGAACATTGTCATATGTCTTTTCTTGGATCTAAATAATACGAAACCTTGCTCTATGATTCGAAGTTAAAATCCTCAAATTTGGTAAAATAGTGATTTTTTTTTCACGTTTTTCATGTAGTTTGATATTACGTATATATATTCGTTTTTACCAATATTTCGATACTATTTCATGTAGTATCACAATATGTGATTTGTCCTTCAAATCTCAGAATTTCGCATAATATTGAAAATGGGAAAAGTTCGGTTTTTATTGCATATATCGACGTTTCAGCCGGATTAGAGCGGTTTTACGTGTACATCTTCCATCGGTAATATAAACCGAAAATCAGGAACGTTTTAGTTAATTCTAATAAAAACACATTGATTTTTATCATTTGTATTGGAAACAACATTGTCATATCTCTTTTCTTGGATCTAAATAATAGGAAATCTCGCTCTATGATTCGAAGTGAAAATCCTCTAATATGGTAAAATAGTGATTTTTTTCATGTTTTTCATGTAGTTTGATATTACGTATATATATTCGTTTTTATCAATATTTCGATACTATTTCATGTAGTATCACAATATGTGATTTGGCCTTCAAATCTCAGAATTTCGCATAATATTGCATTTTAAGCAGGTTTTCTTGCATTTTGCTTCGTACGAAAAATCATCGAATTTAGCAATATTTTGACGTTTTTCATCCCCTTTTCCTTAATGTGATTTAAACAAAATATCATCGAATTAGACAATATTTTGCGGTTTTTCTACGTTTTTGTGAATTTTCAGTTTATTGGTATTAATTCATATATATACGATAAATATGATGCCCACACATAATTCATTAGATAATAACCTTTAATACTTACTTTTCAATCATTTATTTGTTTCTCGTTAAAATACTGAGTAAGATATTTAAAAGGGGAGAAGTTCGGTTTTTATTGCATATATCGACATTTCAGCCGGATTAGAGCTGTTTTACGTGTACATCTTCCATCGGTAATATAAACGAAAAATCAGGAACATTTTAGTTAATTCAAATGAGAACACATTGATTTTTATCATTTGTATTGGAAACAACATTGTCATATGTCTTTTCTTGGATCTAAATAATAGGAAATCTCACTCTATGATTCGAAGTGAAAATCCTCAAATATGGTAAAATAGTGACTTTTCACGTTTTTCATGTAGTTTGATATTACGTACATATATTCGTTTTTAGCAATATTTCGATACTATTTCATGTATTATCACAATATGTGATTTGGCCTTCAAATCTCAGAATTTCGCATAATATTGCATTTTAAGCAGGTTTTCTTGCATTTTGTTTCGTAAGAAAAATCGTCGAATTTAGCAATATTTTGACGTTTATCATCCCATTTTCCTTAATGTGATTTAAACAAAATATCATCGAATTAGACAATATTTTGAAGTTTTCAACGTTTTTGTGAATTTTCAGTTTATTGGTATTAATTCTTAAATATACGATAAATATGATGCACACACAGAATTCATTAGATAATAACCTTTAATACTTCCTTTTTAATCATTTATTTGTTTATCGTTTAAATACTGAGAAAGATATTGAAAAGGGGAGAAGTTCGGTTTTTATTGCATATATCGACGTTTCAGCCGGAATAGAGCGGTTTTCTTGTACATCTTCCATCGGTAATATAAACGGAAAATCAGGAACATTTTTGTTTATTCAAATGAAAACACATTGATTTTTATTATTTGTATTGGAAAGAACATTGTCATATGTCTTTTCTTGGATCTAAATAATACGAAATCTCACTCTATGATTCGAAGTTAAAATCCTCAAATTTGGTAAAATAGTGACTTTTTTCACGTTTTTCATGTAGTTTGATATTACGTATATATATTCGTTTTTACCAATATTTCGATACTATTTCATGTAGTATCACAATATGTGATTTGGCCTTCAAATCTCAGAATTTCGCATAATATTGCATTTTAAGCAGGTTTTCTTGCATTTTGCTTCGTACGAAAAATCATCGAATTTAGCAATATTTTGACGTTTTTCATCCCCTTTTCCTTAATGTGATTTAAACAAAATATCATCGAATTAGACAATATTTTGCCGTTTTTCTACGTTTATGTGAATTTTCAGTTTATTGGTATTAATTCAATAATATACGATAAATATGATGCACACACAGAACTCTGTAGATAATAACCTTTAATACTTCCTTTTCAATCATTTATTTGTTTATCGTTAAAATACTGAGTAAGATATTGAAAAGGGGAGAAGTTCGGTTTTTATTGCATATATCGACGTTTCAGCCGGAATAGAGCGGTTTTCTTGTACATCTTCCATCGGTAATATAAACGGAAAATCAGGTACATTTTTGTTTATTCAAATGAAAACTCATTGATTTTTATCATTTGTATTGGAAACAACATTGTCATATGTCTTTTCTTGGATCTAAATAATACGAAATCTCACTCTATGATTCGAAGTTAAAATCCTCAAATATGGTAAAATAGTGACTTTTTTCACGTTTTTCATGTAGTTTGATATTACGTATATATATTCGTTTTTACCAATATTTCGATACTATTTCATGTGTTATCACAATATGTGATTTGGCCTTCAAATCTCTGAATTTCGCATAATATTGCATTTTAAGCAGGTTTTCTTGCATTTTGTTTCGTACGAAAAATCATCGAATTTAGCAATATTTTGACGTTTATTATCCCCTTTTCCTTAATGTGATTTAAACAAAATATCATCGAATTAGGCAATATTTTGCCGTTTTTCTACGTTTTTGTGAATTTTCAGTTTATTGGTATTAATTCATAAATATACGATAAATATGATGCACACACATAATTCATTAGATAATAACCTTTAATACTCCTTTTTCAATCATTTACCTGTTTCTCGTTAAAATACTGAGTAAGATATTGAAAAGGGGAGAAGTTCGGTTTTTATTGCATATATCGACGTTTCAGCCGGAATAGAGCGGTTTTCTTGTACATCTTCCATCGGTAATATAAACGGAAAATCAGGAACATTTTTGTTTATTCAAATGAAAACACATTGATTTTTATCATTTGTATTGGAAACAACATTGTCATATGTCTTTTCTTGGATCTAAATAATACGAAATCTCACTCTATGATTCGAAGTTAAAATCCTCAAATATGGTAAAATAGTGACTTTTTTCACGTTTTTCATGTAGTTTGATATTACGTATATATATTCGTTTTTACCAATATTTCGATACTATTTCATGTGTTATCACAATATGTGATTTGGCCTTCAAATCTCTGAATTTCGCATAATATTGCATTTTAAGCAGGTTTTCTTGCATTTTGTTTCGTACGAAAAATCATCGAATTTAGCAATATTTTGACGTTTATTATCCCCTTTTCCTTAATGTGATTTAAACAAAATATCATCGAATTAGGCAATATTTTGCCGTTTTTCTACGTTTTTGTGAATTTTCAGTTTATTGGTATTAATTCATAAATATACGATAAATATGATGCACACACATAATTCATTAGATAATAACCTTTAATACTTCCTTTTCAATCATTTATTTGTTTCTCGTTAAAATACTGAGTAAGATATTTAAAAGGGGAGAAGTTCGGTTTTTATTGCATATATCGACGTTTCAGCCGGATTAGAGTGGTTTTACGTGTACATCTTCCATCGGTAATATAAGCGGAAAATCAGGAACATTTTAGTTAATTCTAATGAAAACACATTGATTTTTATCATTTGTATTGGAAACAACATTGTCATGTCTTTTCTTGGATCTAAATAATACGAAATCTCACTCTATGATTCGAAGTTAAAATCCTCAAATTTGGTAAAATAGTGACTTTTTTCACGTTTTTCACGTAGTTTGATATTACGTATATATATTCGTTTTTACCAATATTTCGATTGTATTTCATGTGTTATCACAATAATGTGACTTGGCGTTCAAATCTCAAAATTTCGCATAATATTGCATTTTAAGCAGGTTTTCTTGCATTTTGTTTCGTACGAAAAATCGTCGATTTTAGCAATATTTTGACGTTTATCATCCCATTTTCCTTAATGTGATTTAAACAAAATATCATCGAATTAGACAATATTTTGAAGTTTTCAACGTTTTTGTGAATTTTCAGTTTATTGGTATTAATTCATAAATATACGATAAATATGATGCACACACAGAATTCATTAGATAATAACCTTTAATACTTCCTTTTTAATCATTTATTTGTTTATCGTTTAAATACTGAGAAAGATATTGAAAAGGGGAGAAGTTCGGTTTTTATTGCATATATCGACGTTTCAGCCGGAATAGAGCGGTTTTCTTGTACATCTTCCATCGGTAATATAAACGGAAAATCAGGAACATTTTTGTTTATTCAAATGAAAACACATTGATTTTTATCATTTGTATTGGAAACAACATTGTCATATGTCTTTTCTTGGATCTAAATAATACGAAATCTCACTCTATGATTCGAAGTTAAAATCCTCAAATATGGTAAAATAGTGACTTTTTTCACGTTTTTCATGTAGTTTGATATTACGTATATATATTCGTTTTTAACAATATTTCGATACTATTTCATGTGTTATCACAATATGTGATTTGGCCTTCAAATCTCTGAATTTCGCATAATATTGCATTTTAAGCAGGTTTTCTTGCATTTTGTTTCGTACGAAAAATCATCGAATTTAGCAATATTTTGACGTTTATTATCCCCTTTTCCTAATGTGATTTAAACAAAATATCATCGAATTAGGCAATATTTTGCCGTTTTTCTACGTTTTTGTGAATTTTCAGTTTATTGGTATTAATTCATAAATATACGATAAATATGATGCACACACATAATTCATTAGATAATAACCTTTAATACTCCCTTTTCAATCATTTACCTGTTTCTCGTTAAAATACTGAGTAAGATATTGAAAAGGGGAGAAGTTCGGTTTTTATTGCATATATCGACGTTTCAGCCGGATTAGAGCGGTTTTACGTGTACGTCTTCCATCGGTAATATAAACGGAAAATCAGGAACGTTTTAGTTAATTCTAATGAAAACATATCGATTTTTATCATTTGTATTGGAAACAACATTGTCATATCTCTTTTCTTGGATCTAAATAATAGGAAATCTCGCTCTATGATTCGAAGTGAAAATCCTCTAATATGGTAAAATAGTGATTTTTTTCATGTTTTTCATGTAGTTTGATATTACGTATATATATTCGTTTTTACCAATATTTCGATACTATTTCATGTAGTATCACAATATGTGATTTGGCCTTCAAATCTCAGAATTTCGCATAATATTGCATTTTAAGCAGGTTTTCTTGCATTTTGTTTCGTACGAAAAATCATCTGATTTAGCAATATTTTGACGTTTATCATCCCCTTTTCCTTAATGTGATTTAAACAAAATATCATCGAATTAGACAATATTTTGCCGTTTTTCTACGTTTATGTGAATTTTCAGTTTATTGGTATTAATTCAATAATATACGATAAATATGATGCACACACAGAACTCTTTAGATAATAACCTTTAATACTTCCTTTTCAATCATTTATTTGTTTATCGTTAAAATACTGAGTAAGATATTGAAAAGGGGAGAAGTTCGGTTTTTATTGCATATATCGACGTTTCAGCCGGAATAGAGCGGTTTTCTTGTACATCTTCCATCGGTAATATAAACGGAAAATCAGGTACATTTTTGTTTATTCAAATGAAAACTCATTGATTTTTATCATTTGTATTGGAAACAACATTGTCATATGTCTTTTCTTGGATCTAAATAATACGAAATCTCACTCTATGATTCGAAGTTAAAATCCTCAAATATGGTAAAATAGTGACTTTTTTCACGTTTTTCATGTAGTTTGATATTACGTATATATATTCGTTTTTACCAATATTTCGATACTATTTCATGTGTTATCACAATATGTGATTTGGCTTTCAAATCTCTGAATTTCGCATAATATTGCATTTTAAGCAGGTTTTCTTGCATTTTGTTTCGTACGAAAAATCATCGAATTTAGCAATGTTTTGACGTTTATCATCCCCTTTTCCTTAATGTGATTTAAACAAAATATCATCGAATTAGACAATATTTTTCCGTTTTTCTACGTTTTTGTGAATTTTCAGTTTATTGGTATTAATTCATAAATATACGATAAATATGATGCACACACAGAATTCATTAGATAATAACCTTTAATACTTCCTTTTCAATCATTTATTTGTTTATCGTTTAAATACTGAGAAAGATATTGAAAAGGGGAGAAGTTCGGTTTTTATTGCATATATCGACGTTTCAGCCGGAATAGAGCGGTTTTCTTGTACATCTTCCATCGGTAATATAAACGGAAAATCAGGAACATTTTAGTTAATTCTAATGAAAACACATTGATTCTTATCATTTGCATTGGAAACAACATTGTCATATGTCTTTTCTTGGATCTAAATAATACGAAACCTTGCTCTATGATTCGAAGTTAAAATCCTCAAATTTGGTAAAATAGTGACTTTTTTCACGTTTTTCACGTAGTTTGATATTACGTATATATATTCGTTTTTACCAATATTTCGATTGTATTTCATGTAGTATCACAATAATGTGACTTGGCCTTCAAATCTCAGAATTTCGCATAATATTGCATTTTAAGCAGGTTTTCTTGCATTTTGTTTCGTACAAAAAATCATCGAATTTAGCAATATTTTGACTTTTATCATCCCCTTTTCCTTAATGTGATTTAAACAAAATATCATCGAATTAGACAATATTTTGCCGTTTTTCTACGTTTTTGTGAATTTTCAGTTTATTGGTATTAATTCATATATATACGATAAATATGATGCACACACATAATTCATTAGATAATAACCTTTAATACTTACTTTTCAATCATTTATTTGTTTCTCGTTAAAATACTGAGTAAGATATTTAAAAGGGGAGAAGTTCGGTTTTTATTGCATATATCGACATTTCAGCCGGATTAGAGCTGTTTTACGTGTACATCTTCCATCGGTAATATAAACGGAAAATCAGGAACATTTTAGTTAATTCAAATGAGAACACATTGATTTTTATCATTTGTATTGGAAACAACATTGTCATATGTCTTTTCTTGGATCTAAATAATAGGAAATCTCACTCTATGATTCGAAGTGAAAATCCTCAAATATGGTAAAATAGTGACTTTTCACGATTTTCATGTAGTTTGATATTACGTACATATATTCGTTTTTAGCAATATTTCGATACTATTTCATGTATTATCACAATATGTGATTTGGCCTTCAAATCTCAGAATTTCGCATAATATTGCATTTTAAGCAGGTTTTCTTGCATTTTGTTTCGTACGAAAAATCGTCGATTTTAGCAATATTTTGACGTTTATCATCCCATTTTCCTTAATGTGATTTAAACAAAATATCATCGAATTAGACAATATTATTAAGTTTTCAACGTTTTTGTGAATTTTCAGTTTATTGGTATTAATTCATAAATATACGATAAATATGATGCACACACAGAATTCATTAGATAATAACCTTTAATACTTCCTTTTTAATCATTTATTTGTTTATCGTTTAAATACTGAGAAAGATATTGAAAAGGGGAGAAGTTCGGTTTTTATTGCATATATCGACGTTTCAGCCGGAATAGAGCGGTTTTCTTGTACATCTTCCATCGGTAATATAAACGGAAAATCAGGAACATTTTTGTTTATTCAAATGAAAACACATTGATTTTTATCATTTGTATTGGAAACAACATTGTCATATGTCTTTTCTTGGATCTAAATAATACGAAATCTCACTCTATGATTCGAAGTTAAAATCCTCAAATATGGTAAAATAGTGACTTTTTTCACGTTTTTCATGTAGTTTGATATTACGTATATATATTCGTTTTTAACAATATTTCGATACTATTTCATGTGTTATCACAATATGTGATTTGGCCTTCAAATCTCTGAATTTCGCATAATATTGCATTTTAAGCAGGTTTTCTTGCATTTTGTTTCGTACGAAAAAATCATCGAATTTAGCAATATTTTGACGTTTATTATCCCCTTTTCCTAATGTGATTTAAACAAAATATCATCGAATTAGGCAATATTTTGCCGTTTTTCTACGTTTTTGTGAATTTTCAGTTTATTGGTATTAATTCATAAATATACGATAAATATGATGCACACACATAATTCATTAGATAATAACCTTTAATACTCCCTTTTCAATCATTTACCTGTTTCTCGTTAAAATACTGAGTAAGATATTGAAAAGGGGAGAAGTTCGGTTTTTATTGCATATATCGACGTTTCAGCCGGATTAGAGCGGTTTTACGTGTACGTCTTCCATCGGTAATATAAACGGAAAATCAGGAACGTTTTAGTTAATTCTAATGAAAACATATCGATTTTTATCATTTGTATTGGAAACAACATTGTCATATCTCTTTTCTTGGATCTAAATAATAGGAAATCTCGCTCTATGATTCGAAGTGAAAATCCTCTAATATGGTAAAATAGTGATTTTTTTCATGTTTTTCATGTAGTTTGATATTACGTATATATATTCGTTTTTACCAATATTTCGATACTATTTCATGTAGTATCACAATATGTGATTTGGCCTTCAAATCTCAGAATTTCGCATAATATTGCATTTTAAGCAGGTTTTCTTGCATTTTGTTTCGTACGAAAAATCATCTGATTTAGCAATATTTTGACGTTTATCATCCCCTTTTCCTTAATGTGATTTAAACAAAATATCATCGAATTAGACAATATTTTGCCGTTTTTCTACGTTTATGTGAATTTTCAGTTTATTGGTATTAATTCAATAATATACGATAAATATGATGCACACACAGAACTCTTTAGATAATAACCTTTAATACTTCCTTTTCAATCATTTATTTGTTTATCGTTAAAATACTGAGTAAGATATTGAAAAGGGGAGAAGTTCGGTTTTTATTGCATATATCGACGTTTCAGCCGGAATAGAGCGGTTTTCTTGTACATCTTCCATCGGTAATATAAACGGAAAATCAGGTACATTTTTGTTTATTCAAATGAAAACTCATTGATTTTTATCATTTGTATTGGAAACAACATTGTCATATGTCTTTTCTTGGATCTAAATAATACGAAATCTCACTCTATGATTCGAAGTTAAAATCCTCAAATATGGTAAAATAGTGACTTTTTTCACGTTTTTCATGTAGTTTGATATTACGTATATATATTCGTTTTTACCAATATTTCGATACTATTTCATGTGTTATCACAATATGTGATTTGGCTTTCAAATCTCTGAATTTCGCATAATATTGCATTTTAAGCAGGTTTTCTTGCATTTTGTTTCGTACGAAAAATCATCGAATTTAGCAATGTTTTGACGTTTATCATCCCCTTTTCCTTAATGTGATTTAAACAAAATATCATCGAATTAGACAATATTTTTCCGTTTTTCTACGTTTTTGTGAATTTTCAGTTTATTGGTATTAATTCATAAATATACGATAAATATGATGCACACACAGAATTCATTAGATAATAACCTTTAATACTTCCTTTTCAATCATTTATTTGTTTATCGTTTAAATACTGAGAAAGATATTGAAAAGGGGAGAAGTTCGGTTTTTATTGCATATATCGACGTTTCAGCCGGAATAGAGCGGTTTTCTTGTACATCTTCCATCGGTAATATAAACGGAAAATCAGGAACATTTTAGTTAATTCTAATGAAAACACATTGATTCTTATCATTTGCATTGGAAACAACATTGTCATATGTCTTTTCTTGGATCTAAATAATACGAAACCTTGCTCTATGATTCGAAGTTAAAATCCTCAAATTTGGTAAAATAGTGACTTTTTTCACGTTTTTCACGTAGTTTGATATTACGTATATATATTCGTTTTTACCAATATTTCGATTGTATTTCATGTAGTATCACAATAATGTGACTTGGCCTTCAAATCTCAGAATTTCGCATAATATTGCATTTTAAGCAGGTTTTCTTGCATTTTGTTTCGTACAAAAAATCATCGAATTTAGCAATATTTTGACTTTTATCATCCCCTTTTCCTTAATGTGATTTAAACAAAATATCATCGAATTAGACAATATTTTGCCGTTTTTCTACGTTTTTGTGAATTTTCAGTTTATTGGTATTAATTCATATATATACGATAAATATGATGCACACACATAATTCATTAGATAATAACCTTTAATACTTACTTTTCAATCATTTATTTGTTTCTCGTTAAAATACTGAGTAAGATATTTAAAAGGGGAGAAGTTCGGTTTTTATTGCATATATCGACATTTCAGCCGGATTAGAGCTGTTTTACGTGTACATCTTCCATCGGTAATATAAACGGAAAATCAGGAACATTTTAGTTAATTCAAATGAGAACACATTGATTTTTATCATTTGTATTGGAAACAACATTGTCATATGTCTTTTCTTGGATCTAAATAATAGGAAATCTCACTCTATGATTCGAAGTGAAAATCCTCAAATATGGTAAAATAGTGACTTTTCACGATTTTCATGTAGTTTGATATTACGTACATATATTCGTTTTTAGCAATATTTCGATACTATTTCATGTATTATCACAATATGTGATTTGGCCTTCAAATCTCAGAATTTCGCATAATATTGCATTTTAAGCAGGTTTTCTTGCATTTTGTTTCGTACGAAAAATCGTCGATTTTAGCAATATTTTGACGTTTATCATCCCATTTTCCTTAATGTGATTTAAACAAAATATCATCGAATTAGACAATATTATTAAGTTTTCAACGTTTTTGTGAATTTTCAGTTTATTGGTATTAATTCATAAATATACGATAAATATGATGCACACACAGAATTCATTAGATAATAACCTTTAATACTTCCTTTTTAATCATTTATTTGTTTATCGTTTAAATACTGAGAAAGATATTGAAAAGGGGAGAAGTTCGGTTTTTATTGCATATATCGACGTTTCAGCCGGAATAGAGCGGTTTTCTTGTACATCTTCCATCGGTAATATAAACGGAAAATCAGGAACATTTTTGTTTATTCAAATGAAAACACATTGATTTTTATCATTTGTATTGGAAACAACATTGTCATATGTCTTTTCTTGGATCTAAGTAATACGAAATCTCACTCTATGATTCGAAGTTAAAATCCTCAAATACGGTAAAATAGTGACTTTTTTCACGTTTTTCATGTAGTTTGATATTACGTATATATATTCGTTTTAACAATATTTCGATACTATTTCATGTGTTATCACAATATGTGATTTGGCCTTCAAATCTCTGAATTTCGCATAATATTGCATTTTAAGCAGGTTTTCTTGCATTTTGTTTCGTACGAAAAATCATCGAATTTAGCAATATTTTGACGTTTATTATCCCCTTTTCCTTAATGTGATTTAAACAAAATATCATCGAATTAGGCAATATTTTGCCGTTTTTCTACGTTTTTGTGAATTTTCAGTTTATTGGTATTAATTCATAAATATACGATAAATATGATGCACACACATAATTCATTAGATAATAACCTTTAATACTCCCTTTTCAATCATTTACCTGTTTCTCGTTAAAATACTGAGTAAGATATTGAAAAGGGGAGAAGTTCGGTTTTTATTGCATATATCGACGTTTCAGCCGGAATAGAGCGGTTTTCTTGTACATCTTCCATCGGTAATATAAACGGAAAATCAGGAACATTTTAGTTAATTCTAATGAAAACACATTGATTCTTATCATTTGCATTGGAAACAACATTGTCATATGTCTTTTCTTGGATCTAAATAATACGAAACCTTGCTCTATGATTCGAAGTTAAAATCCTCAAATTTGGTAAAATAGTGACTTTTTTCACGTTTTTCACGTAGTTTGATATTACGTATATATATTCGTTTTTACCAATATTTCGATTGTATTTCATGTAGTATCACAATAATGTGACTTGGCCTTCAAATCTCAGAATTTCGCATAATATTGCATTTTAAGCAGGTTTTCTTGCATTTTGTTTCGTACGAAAAATCATCGAATTTAGCAATATTTTGACGTTTATTATTCCCTTTTCCTTAATGTGATTTAAACAAAATATCATCGAATTAGGCAATATTTTGCCGTTTTTCTACGTTTTTGTGAATTTTCAGTTTATTGGTATTAATTCATAAATATACGATAAATATGATGCACACACATAATTCATTAGATAATAACCTTTAATACTCCCTTTTCAATCATTTACCTGTTTCTCGTTAAAATACTGAGTAAGATATTGAAAAGGGGAGAAGTTCGGTTTTTATTGCATATATCGACGTTTCAGCCGGATTAGAGCGGTTTTACGTGTACATCTTCCATCGGTAATATAAACGGAAAATCAGGAACGTTTTAGTTAATTCTAATGAAAACATATCGATTTTTATCATTTGTATTGGAAACAACATTGTCATATCTCTTTTCTTGGATCTAAATAATAGGAAATCTCGCTCTATGATTCGAAGTGAAAATCCTCTAATATGGTAAAATAGTGATTTTTTCATGTTTTTCATGTAGTTTGATATTACGTATATATATTCGTTTTTACCAATATTTCGATACTATTTCATGTAGTATCACAATATGTGATTTGGCCTTCAAATCTCAGAATTTCGCATAATATTGCATTTTAAGCAGGTTTTCTTGCATTTTGTTTCGTACGAAAAATAATCTGATTTAGCAATATTTTGACGTTTATCATCCCCTTTTCCTTAATGTGATTTAAACAAAATATCATCGAATTAGACAATATTTTGCCGTTTTTCTACGTTTATGTGAATTTTCAGTTTATTGGTATTAATTCAATAATATACGATAAATATGATGCACACACAGAACTCTTTAGATAATAACCTTTAATACTTCCTTTTCAATCATTTATTTGTTTATCGTTAAAATACTGAGTAAGATATTGAAAAGGGGAGAAGTTCGGTTTTTATTGCATATATCGACGTTTCAGCCGGAATAGAGCGGTTTTCTTGTACATCTTCCATCGGTAATATAAACGGAAAATCAGGTACATTTTTGTTTATTCAAATGAAAACTCATTGATTTTTATCATTTGTATTGGAAACAACATTGTCATATGTCTTTTCTTGGATCTAAATAATACGAAATCTCACTCTATGATTCGAAGTTAAAATCCTCAAATTTGGTAAAATAGTGATCTTTTTTTTCACGTTTTTCATGTAGTTTGATATTACGTATATATATTCGTTTTTACCAATATTTCGATACTATTTCATGTAGTATCACAATATGTGATTTGTCCTTCAAATCTCAGAATTTCGCATAATATTGAAAATGGGAAAAGTTCGGTTTTTATTGCATATATCGACGTTTCAGCCGGATTAGAGCGGTTTTACGTGTACATCTTCCATCGGTAATATAAACCGAAAATCAGGAACGTTTTAGTTAATTCTAATAAAAACACATTGATTTTTATCATTTGTATTGGAAACAACATTGTCATATCTCTTTTCTTGGATCTAAATAATAGGAAATCTCGCTCTATGATTCGAAGTGAAAATCCTCTAATATGGTAAAATAGTGATTTTTTTCATGTTTTTCATGTAGTTTGATATTACGTATATATATTCGTTTTTATCAATATTTCGATACTATTTCATGTAGTATCACAATATGTGATTTGGCCTTCAAATCTCAGAATTTCGCATAATATTGCATTTTAAGCAGGTTTTCTTGCATTTTGCTTCGTACGAAAAATCATCGAATTTAGCAATATTTTGACGTTTTTCATCCCCTTTTCCTTAATGTGATTTAAACAAAATATCATCGAATTAGACAATATTTTGCGGTTTTTCTACGTTTTTGTGAATTTTCAGTTTATTGGTATTAATTCATAAATATACGATAAATATGATGCACACACATAATTCATTAGATAATAACCTTTAATACTTCCTTTTCAATCATTTATTTGTTTCTCGTTAAAATACTGAGTAAGATATTGAAAAGGGGAGAAGTTCGGTTTTTATTGCATATATCGACGTTTCAGCCGGATTAGAGTGGTTTTACGTGTACATCTTCCATCGGTAATATAAGCGGAAAATCAGGAACATTTTAGTTAATTCTAATGAAAACACATTGATTTTTATCATTTGTATTGGAAACAACATTGTCATGTCTTTTCTTGGATCTAAATAATACGAAATCTCACTCTATGATTCGAAGTTAAAATCCTCAAATTTGGTAAAATAGTGACTTTTTTCACGTTTTTCATGTAGTTTGATATTACGTATATATATTCGTTTTTACCAATATTTCGATACTATTTCATGTGTTATCACAATATGTGATTTGGCTTTCAAATCTCTGAATTTCGCATAATATTGCATTTTAAGCAGATTTTCTTGCATTTTGTTTCGTACGAAAAATCATCGAATTTAGCAATATTCTGACGTTTATTATCCCCTTTTCCTTAATGTGATTTAAACAAAATATCATCGAATTAGGCAATATTTTGCCGTTTTTCTACGTTTTTGTGAATTTTCAGTTTATTGGTATTAATTCATAAATATACGATAAATATGATGCACACACATAATTCATTAGATAATAACCTTTAATACTTACTTTTCAATCATTTATTTGTTTCTCGTTAAAATACTGAGTAAGATATTTAAAAGGGGAGAAGTTCGGTTTTTATTGCATATATCGACATTTCAGCCGGATTAGAGCTGTTTTACGTGTACATCTTCCATCGGTAATATAAACGGAAAATCAGGAACATTTTAGTTAATTCAAATGAGAACACATTGATTTTTATCATTTGTATTGGAAACAACATTGTCATATGTCTTTTCTTGGATCTAAATAATAGGAAATCTCACTCTATGATTCGAAGTGAAAATCCTCAAATATGGTAAAATAGTGACTTTTCACGTTTTTCATGTAGTTTGATATTACGTACATATATTCGTTTTTAGCAATATTTCGATACTATTTCATGTATTATCACAATATGTGATTTGGCCTTCAAATCTCAGAATTTCGCATAATATTGCATTTTAAGCAGGTTTTCTTGCATTTTGTTTCGTACGAAAAATCGTCGAATTTAGCAATATTTTGACGTTTATCATCCCATTTTCCTTAATGTGATTTAAACAAAATATCATCGAATTAGACAATATTTTGAAGTTTTCAACGTTTTTGTGAATTTTCAGTTTATTGGTATTAATTCATAAATATACGATAAATATGATGCACACACAGAATTCATTAGATAATAACCTTTAATACTTCCTTTTTAATCATTTATTTGTTTATCGTTTAAATACTGAGAAAGATATTGAAAAGGGGAGAAGTTCGGTTTTTATTGCATATATCGACGTTTCAGCCGGAATAGAGCGGTTTTCTTGTACATCTTCCATCGGTAATATAAACGGAAAATCAGGAACATTTTTGTTTATTCAAATGAAAACACATTGATTTTTATTATTTGTATTGGAAAGAACATTGTCATATGTCTTTTCTTGGATCTAAATAATACGAAACCTTGCTCTATGATTCGAAGTTAAAATCCTCAAATTTGGTAAAATAGTGATTTTTTTTTCACGTTTTTCATGTAGTTTGATATTACGTATATATATTCGTTTTTACCAATATTTCGATACTATTTCATGTAGTATCACAATATGTGATTTGTCCTTCAAATCTCAGAAGTTTCGCATAATATTGAAAATGGGAAAAGTTCGGTTTTTATTGCATATATCGACGTTTCAGCCGGATTAGAGCGGTTTTACGTGTACATCTTCCATCGGTAATATAAACCGAAAATCAGGAACGTTTTAGTTAATTCTAATAAAAACACATTGATTTTTATCATTTGTATTGGAAACAACATTGTCATATCTCTTTTCTTGGATCTAAATAATAGGAAATCTCGCTCTATGATTCGAAGTGAAAATCCTCTAATATGGTAAAATAGTGATTTTTTTCATGTTTTTCATGTAGTTTGATATTACGTATATATATTCGTTTTTATCAATATTTCGATACTATTTCATGTAGTATCACAATATGTGATTTGGCCTTCAAATCTCAGAATTTCGCATAATATTGCATTTTAAGCAGGTTTTCTTGCATTTTGCTTCGTACGAAAAATCATCGAATTTAGCAATATTTTGACGTTTTTCATCCCCTTTTCCTTAATGTGATTTAAACAAAATATCATCGAATTAGACAATATTTTGCGGTTTTTCTACGTTTTTGTGAATTTTCAGTTTATTGGTATTAATTCATAAATATACGATAAATATGATGCACACACATAATTCATTAGATAATAACCTTTAATACTTCCTTTTCAATCATTTATTTGTTTCTCGTTAAAATACTGAGTAAGATATTGAAAAGGGGAGAAGTTCGGTTTTTATTGCATATATCGACGTTTCAGCCGGATTAGAGTGGTTTTACGTGTACATCTTCCATCGGTAATATAAGCGGAAAATCAGGAACATTTTAGTTAATTCTAATGAAAACACATTGATTTTTATCATTTGTATTGGAAACAACATTGTCATGTCTTTTCTTGGATCTAAATAATACGAAATCTCACTCTATGATTCGAAGTTAAAATCCTCAAATTTGGTAAAATAGTGACTTTTTTCACGTTTTTCATGTAGTTTGATATTACGTATATATATTCGTTTTTACCAATATTTCGATACTATTTCATGTGTTATCACAATATGTGATTTGGCTTTCAAATCTCTGAATTTCGCATAATATTGCATTTTAAGCAGATTTTCTTGCATTTTGTTTCGTACGAAAAATCATCGAATTTAGCAATATTCTGACGTTTATTATCCCCTTTTCCTTAATGTGATTTAAACAAAATATCATCGAATTAGGCAATATTTTGCCGTTTTTCTACGTTTTTGTGAATTTTCAGTTTATTGGTATTAATTCATAAATATACGATAAATATGATGCACACACATAATTCATTAGATAATAACCTTTAATACTTACTTTTCAATCATTTATTTGTTTCTCGTTAAAATACTGAGTAAGATATTTAAAAGGGGAGAAGTTCGGTTTTTATTGCATATATCGACATTTCAGCCGGATTAGAGCTGTTTTACGTGTACATCTTCCATCGGTAATATAAACGGAAAATCAGGAACATTTTAGTTAATTCTAAATGAGAACACATTGATTTTTATCATTTGTATTGGAAACAACATTGTCATATGTCTTTTCTTGGATCTAAATAATAGGAAATCTCTACTCTATGATTCGAAGTGAAAATCCTCAAATATGGTAAAATAGTGACTTTTCACGTTTTTCATGTAGTTTGATATTACGTACATATATTCGTTTTTAGCAATATTTCGATACTATTTCATGTATTATCACAATATGTGATTTGGCCTTCAAATCTCAGAATTTCGCATAATATTGCATTTTAAGCAGGTTTTCTTGCATTTTGTTTCGTACGAAAAATCATCGAATTTAGCAATATTTTGACGTTTATGATCCCCTTTTCCTTAATGCGATTTAAACAAAATATCATCGAATTAGACAATATTTTGCCGTTTTTCTACGTTTTTGTGAATTTTCAGTTTATTGGTATTAATTCATAAATATACGATATATATGATGCACACACAGAATTCATTAGATAATAACATTTAATACTTCCTTTTCAATCATTTATTTGTTTATCGTTAAAATACTGAGAAAGATATTGAAAAGGGGAGAAGTTCGGTTTTTATTGCATATATCGACGTTTCAGCCGGAAT
Source organism: Procambarus clarkii (assembly GCF_040958095.1). Taxonomy (NCBI): domain Eukaryota; kingdom Metazoa; phylum Arthropoda; class Malacostraca; order Decapoda; family Cambaridae; genus Procambarus; species Procambarus clarkii. The sequence continues at coordinate 2,220,602 of NC_091186.1, forward strand.
AGAGCGGTTTTCTTGTACATCTTCCATCGGTAATATAAACGGAAAATCAGGAACATTTTAGTTAATTCAAATGAGAACACATTGATTTTTATCATTTGTATTGGAAACAACATTGTCATATGTCTTTTCTTGGATCTAAATAATAGGAAATCTCACTCTATGATTCGAAGTGAAAATCCTCAAATATGGTAAAATAGTGACTTTTCACGTTTTTCATGTAGTTTGATATTACGTACATATATTCGTTTTTAGCAATATTTCGATACTATTTCATGTATTATCACAATATGTGATTTGGCCTTCAAATCTCAGAATTTCGCATAATATTGCATTTTAAGCAGGTTTTCTTGCATTTTGTTTCGTACGAAAAATCGTCGAATTTAGCAATATTTTGACGTTTATCATACCATTTTCCTTAATGTGATTTAAACAAAATATCATCGAATTAGACAATATTTTGAAGTTTTCAACGTTTTTGTGAATTTTCAGTTTATTGGTATTAATTCATAAATATACGATAAATATGATGCACACACAGAATTCATTAGATAATAACCTTTAATACTTCCTTTTTAATCATTTATTTGTTTATCGTTTAAATACTGAGAAAGATATTGAAAAGGGGAGAAGTTCGGTTTTTATTGCATATATCGACGTTTCAGCCGGAATAGAGCGGTTTTCTTGTACATCTTCCATCGGTAATATAAACGGAAAATCAGGAACATTTTTGTTTATTCAAATGAAAACACATTGATTTTTATTATTTGTATTGGAAAGAACATTGTCATATGTCTTTTCTTGGATCTAAATAATACGAAACCTTGCTCTATGATTCGAAGTTAAAATCCTCAAATTTGGTAAAATAGTGATTTTTTTTTCACGTTTTTCATGTAGTTTGATATTACGTATATATATTCGTTTTTACCAATATTTCGATACTATTTCATGTAGTATCACAATATGTGATTTGTCCTTCAAATCTCAGAATTTCGCATAATATTGAAAATGGGAAAAGTTCGGTTTTTATTGCATATATCGACGTTTCAGCCGGATTAGAGCGGTTTTACGTGTACATCTTCCATCGGTAATATAAACCGAAAATCAGGAACGTTTATTTAATTCTAATAAAAACACATTGATTTTTATCATTTGTATTGGAAACAACATTGTCATATCTCTTTTCTTGGATCTAAATAATAGGAAATCTCGCTCTATGATTCGAAGTGAAAATCCTCTAATATGGTAAAATAGTGATTTTTTTCATGTTTTTCATGTAGTTTGATATTACGTATATATATTCGTTTTTATCAATATTTCGATACTATTTCATGTGTTATCACAATATGTGATTTGGCTTTCAAATCTCTGAATTTCGCATAATATTGCATTTTAAGCAGATTTTCTTGCATTTTGTTTCGTACGAAAAATCATCGAATTTAGCAATATTCTGACGTTTATTATCCCCTTTTCCTTAATGTGATTTAAACAAAATATCATCGAATTAGGCAATATTTTGCCGTTTTTCTACGTTTTTGTGAATTTTCAGTTTATTGGTATTAATTCATAAATATACGATAAATATGATGCACACACATAATTCATTAGATAATAACCTTTAATACTCCCTTTTCAATCATTTACTTGTTTCTCGTTAAAATACTGAGTAAGATATTGAAAAGGGGAGAAGTTCGGTTTTTATTGCATATATCGACGTTTCAGCCGGAATAGAGCGGTTTTACGTGTACATCTTTATCGGTAATATAAGCGGAAAATCAGGAACATTTTAGTTAATTCTAATGAAAACACATTGATTTTTATCATTTGTATTGCAAACAACATTGTCATATGTCTTTTCTTGGATCTAAATATTACGAAATCTCTATCTATGATTCGAAGTTAAAACCCTCAAATATGGTAAAATAGTGACTTTTTTCACGTTTTTTATGTAGTTTGATATTACGTATATATATTCGTTTTTACCAATATTTCGATACTATTTCATGTATTATCACAATATGTGATTTGGCCTTCAAATTTCAGAATTTCGCATAATATTGCATTTTAAGCAGGTTTTCTTGCATTTTGTTTCGTACGAAAAATCATCGAATTTAGCAATATTTTGACGTTTATGATCCCCTTTTCCTTAATGCGATTTAAACAAAATATCATCGAATTAGACAATATTTTGCCGTTTTTCTACGTTTTTGTGAATTTTCAGTTTATTGGTATTAATTCATAAATATACGATATATATGATGCACACACAGAATTCATTAGATAATAACATTTAATACTTCCTTTTCAATCATTTATTTGTTTATCGTTAAAATACTGAGAAAGATATTGAAAAGGGGAGAAGTTCGGTTTTTATTGCATATATCGACGTTTCAGCCGGAATAGAGCGGTTTTCTTGTACATCTTCCATCGGTAATATAAACGGAAAATCAGGAACATTTTTGTTTATTCAAATGAAAACACATTGAATTTATCATTTGTATTGGAAACAACATTGTCATATGTCTTTTCTTGGATCTAAATAATACGAAATCTCACTCTATGATTCGAAGTTAAAATCCTCAAATATGGAAAAATAGTGACTTTTTTCACGTTTTTCATGTAGTTTGATATTACGTATATATATTCGTTTTTAACAATATTTCGATACTATTTCATGTGTTATCACAATATGTGATTTGGCCTTCAAATCTCTGAATTTCGCATAATATTGCATTTTAAGCAGGTTTTCTTGCATTTTGTTTCGTACGAAAAATCATCGAATTTAGCAATATTTTGACGTTTATTATCCCCTTTTCCTTAATGTGATTTAAACAAAATATCATCGAATTAGGCAATATTTTGCCGTTTTTCTACGTTTTTGTGAATTTTCAGTTTATTGGTATTAATTCATAAATATACGATAAATATGATGCACACACATAATTCATTAGATAATAACCTTTAATACTCCCTTTTCAATCATTTACCTGTTTCTCGTTAAAATACTGAGTAAGATATTGAAAAGGGGAGAAGTTCTGTTTTTATTGCATATATCGACGTTTCAGCCGGATTAGAGCGGTTTTACGTGTACATCTTCCATCGGTAATATAAACGGAAAATCAGGAACGTTTTAGTTAATTCTAATGAAAACATATGGATTTTTATAATTTGTATTGGAAACAACATTGTCATATGTCTTTTCTTGGATCTAAATAATACGAAATCTCACTCTATGATTCGAAGTTAAAATCCTCAAATATTGTAAAATAGTGACTTTTTTCACGTTTTTCATGTAGTTTGATATTACGTATATATATTCGTTTTTACCAATATTTCGATACTATTTCATGTGTTATCACAATATGTGATTTGGCTTTCAAATCTCTGAATTTCGCATAATATTGCATTTTAAGCAGGTTTTCTTGCATTTTGTTTCGTACGAAAAATCATCGAATTTAGCAATATTTTGACGTTTATCATCCCCTTTTCCTTAATGTGATTTAAACAAAATATCATCGAATTAGACAATATTTTGCCGTTTTTCTACGTTTTTGTGAATTTTCAGTTTATTGGTATTAATTCATATATATACGATAAATATGATGCACACTCATAATTCATTAGATAATAACCTTTAATACTCCCTTTTCAATCATTTACTTGTTTCTCGTTAAAATACTGAGTAAGATATTGAAAAGGGGAGAAGTTCGGTTATTATTGCATATATCGACGTTTCAGCCGGAATAGAGCGGTTTTACGTGTACATCTTTTATCGGTAATATAAGCGGAAAATCAGGAACATTTTAGTTAATTCTAATGAAAACACATTGATTTTTATCATTTGTATTGCAAACAACATTGTCATATGTCTTTTCTTGGATCTAAATATTACGAAATCTCTATCTATGATTCGAAGTGAAAATCCTCATATATGGTAAAATAGTGACTTTTTTCACGTTTTTCATGTAGTTTGATATTACGTATATATATTCGTTTTTACCAATATTTCGATACTATTTCATGTATTATCACAATATGTGATTTGGCCTTCAAATCTCAGAATTTCGCATAATATTGCATTTTAAGCAGGTTTTCTTGCATTTTGTTTCGTACGAAAAATCATCGAATTTAGCAATATTTTGACGTTTATCATCCCCTTTTCCTTAATGCAATTTAAACAAAATATCATCGAATTAGACAATATTTTGCCGTTTTTCTACGTTTTTGTGAATTTTCAGTTTATTGGTATTAATTCATATATATACGATAAATATGATGCACACTCATAATTCATTAGATAATAACCTTTAATACTCCCTTTTCAATCATTTACTTGTTTCTCGTTAAAATACTGAGTAAGATATTGAAAAGGGGAGAAGTTCGGTTTTTATTGCATATATCGACGTTTCAGCCGGAATAGAGCGGTTTTACGTGTACATCTTTTATCGGTAATATAAGCGGAAAATCAGGAACATTTTAGTTAATTCAAATGAAAACTCATTGATTTTTATCATTTGTATTGGAAACAACATTGTCATATATCTTTTCTTGGATATAAATAATACGAAATCTCACCCTATGATTCGAAGTTAAAATCCTCAAATATGGTAAAATAGTGACTTTTTTCACGTTTTTCATGTAGTTTGATATTACGTATATATATCCGTTTTTACCAATATTTCGATACTATTTCATGTACTATCACAATATGTGATTTGGGCTTCAAATCTCAGAATTTCGCATGATATTGCATTTTAAGCCGGTTTTCTTGCATTTTGTTTCGTACGAAAAATCATCGAATTTAGCAATATTTTGACGTTTATCATCCCCTTTTCCTTAATGTGATTTAAACAAAATATCATCGAATTAGACAATATTTTGCCGTTTTTCTACGTTTTTGTGAATTTTCAGTTTATTGGTATTAATTCATAAATATACGATAAATATGATGCACACACAGAATTCATTAGATAATAACCTTTAATACTTCCTTTTCAATCATTTATTTGTTTATCGTTAAAATACTGAGAAAGATATTGAAAAGGGGAGAAGTTCGGTTTTTATTGCATATATCGACGTTTCAGCCGGAATAGAGCGGTTTTCTTGTACATCTTCCATCGGTAATATAAACGGAAAATCAGGAACATTTTTGTTTATTCAAATGAAAACACATTGATTTTTATCATTTGTATTGGAAACAACATTGTCATATGTCTTTTCTTGGATCTAAATAATACGAAATCTCACTCTATGATTCGAAGTTAAAATCCTCAAATATGGTAAAATAGTGACTTTTTTCACGTTTTTCATGTAGTTTGATATTACGTATATATATTCGTTTTTACCAATATTTCGATACTATTTCATGTGTTATCACAATATGTGATTTGGCCTTCAAATCTCTGAATTTCGCATAATATTGCATTTTAAGCAGGTTTTCTTGCATTTTGTTTCGTACGAAAAATCATCGAATTATCAATATTTTGACGTTTATTATCCCCTTTTCCTTAATGTGATTTAAACAAAATATCATCGAATTAGGCAATATTTTGCCGTTTTTCTACGTTTTTGTGAATTTTCAGTTTATTGGTATTAATTCATAAATATACGATAAATATGATGCACACACATAATTCATTAGATAATAACCTTTAATGCTCCCTTTTCAATCATTTACTTGTTTCTCGTTAAAATACTGAGTAAGATATTGAAAAGGGGAGAAGTTCGGTTTTTATTGCATATATCGACGTTTCAGCCGGATTAGAGCGGTTTTACGTGTACATCTTCCATCGGTAATATAAACGGAAAATCAGGAACGTTTTAGTTAATTCTAATGAAAACATATCGATTTTTATCATTTGTATTGGAAACAACATTGTCATATCTCTTTTCTTGGATCTAAATAATAGGAAATCTCGCTCTATGATTCGAAGTGAAAATCCTCTAATATGGTAAAATAGTGATTTTTGTCATGTTTTTCATGTAGTTTGATATTACGTATATATATTCGTTTTTACCAATATTTCGATACTATTTCATGTAGTATCACAATATGTGATTTGGCCTTCAAATCTCAGAATTTCGCATAATATTGCATTTTAAGCAGGTTTTCTTGCATTTTGTTTCGTACGAAAAATCATCTGATTTAGCAATATTTTGACGTTTATCATCCCCTTTTCCTTAATGTGATTTAAACAAAATATCATCGAATTAGACAATATTTTGCCGTTTTTCTACGTTTTTGTGAATTTTCAGTTTATTGGAATTAATTCATAAATATACGATAAATATGATGCACACACAGAATTCATTAGATAATAACCTTTAATACTTCCTTTTCAATCATTTATTTGTTTATCGTTAAAATACTGAGAAAGATATTGAAAAGGGGAGAAGTTCGGTTTTTATTGCATATATCGACGTTTCAGCCGGAATAGAGCGGTTTTCTTGTACATCTTCCATCGGTAATATAAACGGAAAATCAGGAACATTTTTGTTTATTCAAATGAAAACACATTGATTTTTATCATTTGTATTGGAAACAACATTTTCATGTCTTTTCTTGGATCTAAATAATACGAAATCTCACTCTATGATTCGAAGTTAAAATCCTCAAATATTGTAAAATAGTGACTTTTTTCACGTTTTTCATGTAGTTTGATATTACGTATATATATTCGTTTTTACCAATATTTCGATACTATTTCATGTGTTATCACAATATGTGATTTGGCTTTCAAATCTCTGAATTTCGCATAATATTGCATTTTAAGCAGGTTTTCTTGCATTTTGTTTCGTACGAAAAATCATCGAATTTAGCAATATTTTGACGTTTATCATCCCCTTTTCCTTAATGTGATTTAAACAAAATATCATCGAATTAGACAATATTTTGCCGTTTTTCTACGTTTTTGTGAATTTTCAGTTTATTGGTATTAATTCATATATATACGATAAATATGATGCACACTCATAATTCATTAGATAATAACCTTTAATACTCCCTTTTCAATCATTTACTTGTTTCTCGTTAAAATACTGAGTAAGATATTGAAAAGGGGAGAAGTTCGGTTTTTATTGCATATATCGACGTTTCAGCCGGAATAGAGCGGTTTTACGTGTACATCTTTTGTCGGTAATATAAGCGGAAAATCAGGAACATTTTAGTTAATTCTAATGAAAACACATTGATTTTTATCATTTGTATTGCAAACAACATTGTCATATGTCTTTTCTTGGATCTAAATATTACGAAATCTCTATCTATGATTCGAAGTGAAAATCCTCATATATGGTAAAATAGTGACTTTTTTCACGTTTTTCATGTAGTTTGATATTACGTATATATATTCGTTTTTACCAATATTTCGATACTATTTCATGTATTATCACAATATGTGATTTGGCCTTCAAATCTCAGAATTTCGCATAATATTGCATTTTAAGCAGGTTTTCTTGCATTTTGTTTCGTACGAAAAATCATCGAATTTAGCAATATTTTGACGTTTATCATCCCCTTTTCCTTAATGCAATTTAAACAAAATATCATCGAATTAGACAATATTTTGCCGTTTTTCTACGTTTTTGTGAATTTTCAGTTTATTGGTATTAATTCATATATATACGATAAATATGATGCACACTCATAATTCATTAGATAATAACCTTTAATACTCCCTTTTCAATCATTTACTTGTTTCTCGTTAAAATACTGAGTAAGATATTGAAAAGGGGAGAAGTTCGGTTTTTATTGCATATATCGACGTTTCAGCCGGAATAGAGCGGTTTTACGTGTACATCTTTTATCGGTAATATAAGCGGAAAATCAGGAACATTTTAGTTAATTCAAATGAAAACTCATTGATTTTTATCATTTGTATTGGAAACAACATTGTCATATATCTTTTCTAGGATATAAATAATACGAAATCTCACCCTATGATTCGAAGTTAAAATCCTCAAATATGGTAAAATAGTGACTTTTTTCACGTTTTTCATGTAGTTTGATATTACGTATATATATCCGTTTTTACCAATATTTCGATACTATTTCATGTACTATCACAATATGTGATTTGGGCTTCAAATCTCAGAATTTCGCATGATATTGCATTTTAAGCCGGTTTTCTTGCATTTTGTTTCGTACGAAAAATCATCGAATTTAGCAATATTTTGACGTTTATCATCCCCTTTTCCTTAATGTGATTTAAACAAAATATCATCGAATTAGACAATATTTTGCCGTTTTTCTACGTTTTTGTGAATTTTCAGTTTATTGGTATTAATTCATAAATATACGATAAATATGATGCACACACAGAATTCATTAGATAATAACCTTTAATACTTCCTTTTCAATCATTTATTTGTTTATCGTTAAAATACTGAGAAAGATATTGAAAAGGGGAGAAGTTCGGTTTTTATTGCATATATCGACGTTTCAGCCGGAATAGAGCGGTTTTCTTGTACATCTTCCATCGGTAATATAAACGGAAAATCAGGAACATTTTTGTTTGTTCAAATGAAAACACATTGATTTTTATCATTTGTATTGGAAACAACATTGTCATATGTCTTTTCTTGGATCTAAATAATACGAAATCTCACTCTATGATTCGAAGTTAAAATCCTCAAATATGGTAAAATAGTGACTTTTTTCACGTTTTTCATGTAGTTTGATATTACGTATATATATTCGTTTTTACCAATATTTCGATACTATTTCATGTGTTATCACAATATGTGATTTGGCCTTCAAATCTCTGAATTTCGCATAATATTGCATTTTAAGCAGGTTTTCTTGCATTTTGTTTCGTACGAAAAATCATCGAATTTAGCAATATTTTGACGTTTATCATCCCCTTTTCCTTAATGCAATTTAAACAAAATATCATCGAATTAGACAATATTTTGCCGTTTTTCTACGTTTTTGTGAATTTTCAGTTTATTGGTATTAATTCATATATATACGATAAATATGATGCACACTCATAATTCATTAGATAATAACCTTTAATACTCCCTTTTCAATCATTTACTTGTTTCTCGTTAAAATACTGAGTAAGATATTGAAAAGGGGAGAAGTTCGGTTTTTATTGCATATATCGACGTTTCAGCCGGAATAGAGCGGTTTTACGTGTACATCTTTTATCGGTAATATAAGCGGAAAATCAGGAACATTTTAGTTAATTCAAATGAAAACTCATTGATTTTTATCATTTGTATTGGAAACAACATTGTCATATATCTTTTCTAGGATATAAATAATACGAAATCTCACCCTATGATTCGAAGTTAAAATCCTCAAATATGGTAAAATAGTGACTTTTTTCACGTTTTTCATGTAGTTTGATATTACGTATATATATCCGTTTTTACCAATATTTCGATACTATTTCATGTACTATCACAATATGTGATTTGGGCTTCAAATCTCAGAATTTCGCATGATATTGCATTTTAAGCCGGTTTTCTTGCATTTTGTTTCGTACGAAAAATCATCGAATTTAGCAATATTTTGACGTTTATCATCCCCTTTTCCTTAATGTGATTTAAACAAAATATCATCGAATTAGACAATATTTTGCCGTTTTTCTACGTTTTTGTGAATTTTCAGTTTATTGGTATTAATTCATAAATATACGATAAATATGATGCACACACAGAATTCATTAGATAATAACCTTTAATACTTCCTTTTCAATCATTTATTTGTTTATCGTTAAAATACTGAGAAAGATATTGAAAAGGGGAGAAGTTCGGTTTTTATTGCATATATCGACGTTTCAGCCGGAATAGAGCGGTTTTCTTGTACATCTTCCATCGGTAATATAAACGGAAAATCAGGAACATTTTTGTTTGTTCAAATGAAAACACATTGATTTTTATCATTTGTATTGGAAACAACATTGTCATATGTCTTTTCTTGGATCTAAATAATACGAAATCTCACTCTATGATTCGAAGTTAAAATCCTCAAATATGGTAAAATAGTGACTTTTTTCACGTTTTTCATGTAGTTTGATATTACGTATATATATTCGTTTTTACCAATATTTCGATACTATTTCATGTGTTATCACAATATGTGATTTGGCCTTCAAATCTCTGAATTTCGCATAATATTGCATTTTAAGCAGGTTTTCTTGCATTTTGTTTCGTACGAAAAATCATCGAATTTAGCAATATTTTGACGTTTATTATCCCCTTTTCCTTAATGTGATTTAAACAAAATATCATCGAATTAGGCAATATTTTGCCGTTTTTCTACGTTTTTGTGAATTTTCAGTTTATTGGTATTAATTCATAAATATACGATAAATATGATGCACACACATAATTCATTAGATAATAACCTTTAATGCTCCCTTTTCAATCATTTACTTGTTTCTCGTTAAAATACTGAGTAAGATATTGAAAAGGGGAGAAGTTCGGTTTTTATTGCATATATCGACGTTTCAGCCGGATTAGAGCGGTTTTACGTGTACATCTTCCATCGGTAATATAAACGGAAAATCAGGAACGTTTTAGTTAATTCTAATGAAAACATATCGATTTTTATCATTTGTATTGGAAACAACATTGTCATATCTCTTTTCTTGGATCTAAATAATAGGAAATCTCGCTCTATGATTCGAAGTGAAAATCCTCTAATATGGTAAAATAGTGATTTTTGTCATGTTTTTCATGTAGTTTGATATTACGTATATATATTCGTTTTTACCAATATTTCGATACTATTTCATGTAGTATCACAATATGTGATTTGGCCTTCAAATCTCAGAATTTCGCATAATATTGCATTTTAAGCAGGTTTTCTTGCATTTTGTTTCGTACGAAAAATCATCTGATTTAGCAATATTTTGACGTTTATCATCCCCTTTTCCTTAATGTGATTTAAACAAAATATCATCGAATTAGACAATATTTTGCCGTTTTTCTACGTTTTTGTGAATTTTCAGTTTATTGGAATTAATTCATAAATATACGATAAATATGATGCACACACAGAATTCATTAGATAATAACCTTTAATACTTCCTTTTCAATCATTTATTTGTTTATCGTTAAAATACTGAGAAAGATATTGAAAAGGGGAGAAGTTCGGTTTTTATTGCATATATCGACGTTTCAGCCGGAATAGAGCGGTTTTCTTGTACATCTTCCATCGGTAATATAAACGGAAAATCAGGAACATTTTTGTTTATTCAAATGAAAACACATTGATTTTTATCATTTGTATTGGAAACAACATTGTCATATGTCTTTTCTTGGATCTAAATAATACGAAATCTCACTCTATGATTCGAAGTTAAAATCCTCAAATATGGTAAAATAGTGACTTTTTTCACGTTTTTCATGTAGTTTGATATTACGTATATATATTCGTTTTTACCAATATTTCGATACTATTTCATGTGTTATCACAATATGTGATTTGGCCTTCAAATCTCTGAATTTCGCATAATATTGCATTTTAAGCAGGTTTTCTTGCATTTTGTTTCGTACGAAAAATCATCGAATTTAGCAATATTTTGACGTTTATTATCCCCTTTTCCTTAATGTGATTTAAACAAAATATCATCGAATTAGGCAATATTTTGCCGTTTTTCTACGTTTTTGTGAATTTTCAGTTTATTGGTATTAATTCATAAATATACGATAAATATGATGCACACACATAATTCATTAGATAATAACCTTTAATGCTCCCTTTTCAATCATTTACTTGTTTCTCGTTAAAATACTGAGTAAGATATTGAAAAGTCAGTCGGTCAGGTGAAGTCACAGTGAGAGGTTGTGTTAACCGGAGCTCCTGAGTGTTGTTATAGCAATATGGAAGTTGTAGTGAAGGACCTGGTGACTCTAGTGGGAGCCCTGAGGACAGAGTTGGACTCTCTGCGGGAGGAGGTGCGTCAGCTTAAAAAACTACGAGAAGTAACGAAGGAGGAGACCAGCAGTAAAGGGACCTCGTCTTGGAGAGTTGCGAAAGACAGGGGCCTTAAGAAGACTTTGATAAAGCCGCCTTCAAACGCCATAGCAACTTCAAATTCATTTGACGTTTTGGAGGACGAGTGCTGTGGAGAGACTGTGGATCGCGCAAAAGGGAAAGCAACGAAGAGAAAGGAAGCGCAGGCCCCTCAGAAAGTAAAGGAAGTACCTAAGCAAACATTAGTTGTGGGAGATTCCCAGATAAGGTATTTGGATAGAACGTTTTGTGCTAGAGATAGGGGGAACAGGTTAAGGGTTTGCTATCCCGGAGCTGGCATTGGTGATATTATAAACAACATGAATGATATTATGGCTGGTAATGGGAACAATCCCATTATTTGCATTAGCGTGGGAGGAAATGATGTTGGTCGAGTCAGGAGTGAGGAACTGATTCAGAGGTATAAAACAGCCATAGAGTTAGTTAGGAGCAAGGGAGGAATCCCGATCATATGTGGCATTCTTCCAAGAAAGGGAGTGGGAAATGAATGGATATCGAGGGCACTTGGTGTCAATTGCCGGCTGGAAAGATATTGCAAATCAAATGCAATATCTTTCATAGACAACTGGGAACACTTCTATGGAAGAAATGAAATGTATGCTCGTGATGGGGTGCATCTATCGAGAGCTGGGGTTGTTGCTGTTGCGAACTCGCTAGAAGAAGTGGTTAGAGGTGTTTGTTTGGGTTTAAACTGTTAGTAGTTAGAGGTATGGGAATTGATTTGGAGGAAGGAGGTAATAAAAGTATGTGTTTGTGGGAGAAAGGAATTGGCAAAACGATCAGGGAAAGAGAAGGTCCGCAAAATAACAATTCACTTAGGGTATATTACACTAACAGTAGAAGTCTAAGAAATAAAATTAACGAATTAAATGCTCTTGTCTGCACAGAAAAAATAGATATTATTGCACTTACCGAAACGTGGATGAATGTAGAAAATAGAGAACTATTAGCTGAATATCAAATATATGGATTTAAACTATTTCACACAGATAGATATATTAGACGAGGAGGTGGAGTAGCCATATATGTTAGGGACAATTTGAAATGTAGTCTCAAAGAGGGAATCAAAACAGAGCCACACACAGAAACTATTTGGATTGAATTAAACGAAAAAGCTAATAATATTATAATAGGAGTAATATATAGGCCACCAAATTTAGACAGAATGGAAGCAAAGCATCTATGGGATGAAATATCTAGAGCATCTAGATCTAACAGTATTTATGTCATGGGTGACTTTAATTTTAGCGGAATAAACTGGTTGAACAAAACAGGGAATAGTGAAGCAGAAGATTTTCTAGAATTAATTGACGATTGCTTTCTTACGCAACACATTAAGGAACCAACACGGGAAAATAATATTTTAGATTTAGTGTTAACTAACAGGGAAACGCAAATTAATGACATCGAAATAGGGAGTGAGCTAGGGAGCAGTGATCACAAAGAAATCAGATTTAGCATAGAATGGAATAGACCAGTAGGAGAAAATTCTGTTAAAGTGCCAGATTTTCGAAAAGCTGATTTTAATAGCCTAAGAAATTTTTTGGGTCAAATTGATTGGAATGGCTTGGGTATGGGGTGTGGGCCGGTCTTGGAGCGAGACATGAACCCAGCGATAGGTGACTTAAATGGGGATTTCGATGTGGATTCAATATATAACTTATTTAAGAATATTCTAAACAAAGCACAGGAACGTAGTATACCATACAAATTGAATAGATCGTATACTAATGACCCAAAGTGGATAACAAAGAATTTGAAGAACCTTATAGGTAAAAAGAGAGCTTGGTACAAAAGGATTAAAAATGGGGAGGTCACTTTAGAACAGGAATTCGTACAACTGGTTAGAAATGTTAAAAAAGAGATAAGGAAAGCAAAAAGAAACTATGAAGTTCGCATAGCAGGGCAAGCAAAGACAAATCCTAAAGGGTTTTTTCAGTTATATCGTACTAAGACTAGGGAAAGGATAGGTCCATTAAAAACTGAGACAGGTCAAATAACAGATAGTGATGAAGAGATGAGTAGTATTTTTAATAAATATTTTGTATCTGTATTTACTAAAGAGGAACTTAACAATATGCCTTCAGCCGAACAAGTCTATGTGGGTGGGGACGAGGACAGGTTGACGAGTTTAGCAGTTACCAGGGAGGATGTTCTTAAACAAATAGTAAAACTCAAACCAAACAAATCCCCAGGGCCGGATGAAGTGTTTGCTAGGGTGCTTAAAGAATGCAAAGAGGAGCTTTGTGACCCACTGTCAACCATATTTAATAAATCAATAGAGTCAGGCAGAGTGCCAGAGTTTTGGAAAGTTGCTAATGTGATACCAGTTTTTAAGAAAGGAGATAGATCACTTGCGTCTAACTATCGACCAATTAGCCTAACGTCTATTGTGGGAAAGTTACTCGAATCTATAATAGCAAATAAAATTCGTCTTCATCTTGAAAAACATAAATTAATAATTGAGTCGCAACATGGTTTTATAAATGGCCGTTCATGTTTAACAAATTTGTTATCTTTTTATTCTAGCATTGTTGAGGCAGTTGATAGTGGTAAGGATTGCGATGTTGTATACCTTGACTTTAGCAAAGCTTTTGATACAGTGCCACATGAAAGACTGATTAAAAAAATAGAGTCTCATGGTATTGGGGGTGCTATATTAAGCTGGATTAGGGCATGGCTATACCAAAGGAAACAGAGAGTTAGTATAAATGGAATCAAGTCAGAGTGGGAAAATGTTGTAAGTGGAGTGCCTCAAGGCTCTGTCCTGGGACCTCTGTTGTTTATAATATATATAAATGATTTAGATTCAGGTTTGAGTAGCAACATTTGCAAATTTGCCGATGATACGAAAATCGGTAGGGAAATTAATTCGGAGGAGGACTCACTATCACTTCAAGTTGATCTAGATAGGGTTTTGAAATGGTCAAAGGATTGGCAGATGCAGTTTAATGCTGATAAATGTAAAGTTCTGAGGTTAGGTAATGATGATAGAGTTACAAGATACGAGCTAGATGGTGTTGTGATTGCGAAGTCGGATTGCGAAAGGGATCTGGGAGTTATGATTAGTAAGAATTTAAAACAAAAGGATCAATGCATAAATGTTCGTAATAAGGCAAATCGGACACTTGGATTTATTAATCGCAGCGTTAGTAACAAGACACCTGGTGTGGTTCTCAAGCTATATCTTGCTCTAGTTAGGCCCCATTTAGATTATGCAGTTCAGTTTTGGTCGCCATATTATAGAATGGATATAAATTCACTTGAACGTGTCCAGCGTAGGATGACTAAGTTAATTCCCCAAATTAGAAATCTTTCATATGAAGAAAGATTAACAAAGCTTAAGTTGCATTCACTGGAAAGGCGAAGAGTTAGGGGTGACATGATAGAGGTTTACAAGTGGATGAATGGACATAACCGGGGGGATATTAATAGGGTATTAAAAGTATCAACACAGGACAGAACACGAAACAATGGATATAAATTGGATAAGTTTAGATTTAGGAAAGACTTGGGTAAATACTGGTTCAGTAACAGGGTTGTTGATTTGTGGAACCAATTGCCGCGTAACATTGTGGAGGTGGGGTCCCTCGATTGTTTCAAGCACGGGTTGGACAAGTATATGAGTGGGATTGGGTGGTTATAGAATAGGAGCTGCCTCGTATGGGCCAATAGGCCTTCTGCAGTTACCTTTGTTCTTATGTTCTTATGTTCTTAAAGGGGAGAAGTTCGGTTTTTATTGCATATATCGACGTTTCAGCCGGATTAGAGCGGTTTTACGTGTACATCTTCCATCGGTAATATAAACGGAAAATCAGGAACGTTTTAGTTAATTCTAATGAAAACATATCGATTTTTATCATTTGTATTGGAAACAACATTGTCATATCTCTTTTCTTGGATCTAAATAATAGGAAATCTCGCTCTATGATTCGAAGTGAAAATCCTCTAATATGGTAAAATAGTGATTTTTGTCATGTTTTTCATGTAGTTTGATATTACGTATATATATTCGTTTTTACCAATATTTCGATACTATTTCATGTAGTATCACAATATGTGATTTGGCCTTCAAATCTCAGAATTTCGCATAATATTGCATTTTAAGCAGGTTTTCTTGCATTTTGTTTCGTACGAAAAATCATCTGATTTAGCAATATTTTGACGTTTATCATCCCCTTTTCCTTAATGTGATTTAAACAAAATATCATCGAATTAGACAATATTTTGCCGTATTTCTACGTTTTTGTGAATTTTCTGTTTATTGGAATTAATTCATAAATATACGATAAATATGATGCACACACAGAATTCATTAGATAATAACCTTTAATACTTCCTTTTCAATCATTTATTTGTTTATCGTTAAAATACTGAGAAAGATATTGAAAAGGGGAGAAGTTCGGTTTTTATTGCATATATCGACGTTTCAGCCGGAATAGAGCGGTTTTCTTGTACATCTTCCATCGGTAATATAAACGGAAAATCAGGAACATTTTTGTTTATTCAAATGAAAACACATTGATTTTTATCATTTGTATTGGAAACAACATTTTCATGTCTTTTCTTGGATCTAAATAATACGAAATCTCACTCTATGATTCGAAGTTAAAATCCTCAAATATGGTAAAATAGTGACTTTTTTCACGTTTTTCATGTAGTTTGATATTACGTATATATATTCGTTTTTACCAATATTTCGATACTATTTCATATATTATCACAATATGTGATTTGCCCTTCAAATCTCTGAATTTCGCATAATATTGCATTTTAAGCAGGTTTTCTTGCATTTTGTTTCGTACGAAAAATCATCGAATTTAGCAACATTTTGACGTTTATCATCCCCTTTTCCTTAATGTGATTTAAACAAAATATCATCGAATTAGACAATATTTTGCCGTTTTTCTACGTTTTTGTGAATTTTCAGTTTATTGGAATTAATTCATAAATATACGATATATATGATGCACACACATAATTCATTAGATAATAACCTTTAATACTCCCTTTTCAATCGTTTACTTGTTTCTCGTTAAAATACTGAGTAAGATATTGAAAAGGGGAGCAGTTCGGTTTTTATTGCATATATCGACGTTTCAGCCGGATTAGAGCGGTTTTATGTGTACATCTTCCATCGGTAATATAAACGGAAAATCAGGAACGTTTTAGTTAATTCTAATGAAAACACATCGATTTTTATCATTTGTATTGGAAACAACATTGTCATATCTCTTTTCTTGGATCTAAATAATAGGAAATTTCGCATAATGATTCGAAGTGAAAATCCTCTAATATGGTAAAATAGTGATTTTTTTTCATGTTTTTCATGTAGTTTGATATTACGTATATATATTCGTTTTTATCAATATTTCGATACTATTTCATGTAGTATCACAATATGTGATTTGGCCTTCAAATCTCAGAATTTCACAATATTTCGCATTTTAAGCAGGTTTTCATGCATTTTGTTTCGTACGAAAAATCATCTAATTTAGCAATATTTTGACGTTTATCATCCCCTTTTCCTTAATGTGATTTAAACAAAATATCATCGAATTAGACAATATTTTGCCGTTTTTCTACGTTTTTGTGAATTTTCAGTTTATTGGTATTAATTCATATATATACGATAAATATGATGCACACACATAATTCATTAGATAATAACCTTTAATACTTCCTTTTTAATCATTTATTTGTTTATCGTTTAAATACTGAGAAAGATATTGAAAAGGGGAGAAGTTCGGTTTTTATTGCATATATCGACGTTTCAGCCGGAATAGAGCGGTTTTCTTGTACATCTTCCATCGGTAATATAAACGGAAAATCAGGAACATTTTAGTTAATTCTAATGAAAACACATTGATTCTTATCATTTGCATTGGAAACAACATTGTCATATGTCTTTTCTTGGATCTAAATAATACGAAACCTTGCTCTATGATTCGAAGTTAAAATCCTCAAATTTGGTAAAATAGTGACTTTTTCACGTTTTTCACGTAGTTTGATATTACGTATATATATTCGTTTTTACCAATATTTCGATAGTATTTCATGTAGTATCACAATAATGTGACTTGGCCTTCAAATCTCAGAATTTCGCATAATATTGCATTTTAAGCAGGTTTTCTTGCATTTTGTTTCGTACAAAAAATCATCGAATTTAGCAATATTTTGACGTTTATCATCCCCTTTTCCTTAATGTGATTTAAACAAAATATCATCGAATTAGACAATATTTTGCCGTTTTTCTACGTTTTTGTGAATTTTCAGTTTATTGGTATTAATTCATATATATACGATAAATATGATGCACACACATAATTCATTAGATAATAACCTTTAATACTCCCTTTTCAATCATTTATTTGTTTCTCGTTTAAATACTGAGTAAGATATTTAAAAGGGGAGAAGTTCGGTTTTTATTGCATATATCGACATTTCAGCCGGATTAGAGCTGTTTTACGTGTACATCTTCCATCGGTAATATAAACGGAAAATCAGGAATATTTTAGTTAATTCAAATGAGAACACATTGATTTTTATCATTTGTATTGGAAACAACATTGTCATATGTCTTTTCTTGGATCTAAATAATAGGAAATCTCACTCTATGATTCGAAGTGAAAATCCTCAAATATGGTAAAATAGTGACTTTTCACGTTTTTCATGTAGTTTGATATTACGTACATATATTCGTTTTTACCAATATTTCGATACTATTTCATGTATTATCACAATATGTGATTTGGCCTTCAAATCTCAGAATTACGCATAATATTGCATTTTAAGCAGGTTTTCTTGCATTTTGTTTCGTACGAAAAATCATCGAATTTAGCAATATTTTGACGTTTATCATCCCCTTTTCCTTAATGTGATTTAAACAAAATATCATCGAATTAGACAATATTTTGCCGTTTTTCTACGTTTTTGTGAATTTTCAGTTTATTGGTATTAATTCATAAATATACGATAAAAATGATGCACACACAGAATTCATTAGATAATAACCTTTAATACTTCCTTTTCAATCATTTATTTGTTTATCGTTAAAATACTGAGAAAGATATTGAAAAGGGGAGAAGTTCGGTTTTTATTGCATATATCGACGTTTCAGCCGGAATAGAGCGGTTTTCTTGTACACCTTCCATCGGTAATATAAACGGAAAATCAGGTACATTTTTGTTTATTCAAATGAAAACTCATTGATTTTTATCATTTGTATTGGAAACAACATTGTCATATGTCTTTTCTAGGATCAAAATAATACGAAATCTCACCCTATGATTCGAAGTTAAAATCCTCAAATATGGTAAAATAGTGACTTTTTCACGTTTTTCATGTAGTTTGATATTACGTATATATATTCGTTTTTACCAATATTTCGATACTATTTCATGTATTATCACAATATGTGATTTGGCCTTCAAATCTCAGAATTTCGCATAATATTGTATTTTAAGCAGGTTTTCTTGCATTTTGTTTCGTACGAAAAATCATCGAATTTAGCAATATTTTGACGTTTATCATCCCCTTTTCCTTAATGTGATTTAAACAAAATATCATCGAATTAGACAATATTTTGCCGTTTTTCTACGTTTTTGTGAATTTTCAGTTTATTGGTATTAATTCATAAATATACGATAAATATGATGCACACACATAATTCATTAGATAATAACCTTTAATACTCCCTTTTCAATCGTTTACTTGTTTCTCGTTAAAATACTGAGTAAGATATTGAAAAGGGGAGAAGTTCGGTTTTTATTGCATATATCGACGTTTCAGCCGGATTAGAGCGGTTTTATTTGTACATCTTCCATCGGTAATATAAACGGAAAATCAGGAACATTTTAGTTAATTCTAATGAAAACACATTGATTCTTATCATTTGCATTGGAAACAACATTGTCATATGTCTTTTCTTGGATCTAAATAATACGAAACCTTGCTCTATGATTCGAAGTTAAAATCCTCAAATTTGGTAAAATAGTGACTTTTTTCACGTTTTTCACGTAGTTTGATATTACGTATATATATTCGTTTTTACCAATATTTCGATAGTATTTCATGTAGTATCACAATAATGTGACTTGGCCTTCAAATCTCAGAATTTCGCATAATATTGCATTTTAAGCAGGTTTTCTTGCATTTTGTTTCGTACAAAAAATCATCGAATTTAGCAATATTTTGACGTTTATCATCCCCTTTTCCTTAATGTGATTTAAACAAAATATCATCGAATTAGACAATATTTTGCCGTTTTTCTACGTTTTTGTGAATTTTCAGTTTATTGGTATTAATTCATATATATACGATAAATATGATGCACACACATAATTCATTAGATAATAACCTTTAATACTTACTTTTCAATCATTTATTTGTTTATCGTTAAAATAATGAGAAAGATATTGAAAAGGGGAGAAGTTCGGTTTTTATTGCATATATCGACGTTTCAGCCGGAATAGAGCGGTTTTCTTGTACATCTTCCATCGGTAATATAAACGGAAAATCAGGTACATTTTTGTTTATTCAAATGAAAACTCATTGATTTTTATCATTTGTATTGGAAACAACATTGTCATATGTCTTTTCTAGGATCAAAATAATACGAAATCTCACCCTATGATTCGAAGTTAAAATCCTCAAATATGGTAAAATAGTGACTTTTTCACGTTTTTCATGTAGTTTGATATTACGTATATATATTCGTTTTTACCAATATTTCGATACTATTTCATGTATTATCACAATATGTGATTTGGCCTTCAAATCTCAGAATTTCGCATAATATTGTATTTTAAGCAGGTTTTCTTGCATTTTGTTTCGTACGAAAAATCATCGAATTTAGCAACATTTTGACGTTTATCATCCCCTTTTCCTTAATGTGATTTAAACAAAATATCATCGAATTAGACAATATTTTGCCGTTTTTCTACGTTTATGTGAATTTTCAGTTTATTGGTATTAATTCATAAATATACGATAAATATGATGCACACACAGAATTCTTTAGATAATAACCTTTAATACTTCCTTTTCAATCATTTATTTGTTTATCGTTAAAATACTGAGTAAGATTTTGAAAAGGGGAGAACTTCGGTTTTTATTGCATATATCGACGTTTCAGCCGGAATAGAGCGGTTTTCTTGTACATCTTCCATCGGTAATATAAACGGAAAATCAGGTACATTTTTGTTTATTCAAATGAAAACTCATTGATTTTTATCATTTGTATTGGAAACAACATTGTCATGTCTTTTCTAGGATCTAAATAATACGAAATCTCACCCTATGATTCGAAGTTAAAATCCTCAAATATGGTAAAGTAGTGACTTTTTCACGTTTTTCACGTAGTTTGATATTACGTATATATATTCGTTTTTACCAATATTTCGACAGTATTTCATGTAGTATCACAATAATGTGACTTGGCCTTCAAATCTCAGAATTTCGCATAATATTGCATTTTAAGCAGGTTTTCTTGCATTTTGTTTCGTACAAAAAATCATCGAATTTAGCAATATTTTGACGTTTATCATCCCCTTTTCCTTAATGTGATTTAAACAAAATATCATCGAATTAGACAATATTTTGCCGTTTTTCTACGTTTTTGTGAATTTTCAGTTTATTGGTATTAATTCATATATATACGATAAATATGATGCACACACATAATTCATTAGATAATAACCTTTAATACTCCCTTTTCAATCATTTATTTGTTTCTCGTTTAAATACTGAGTAAGATATTTAAAAGGGGAGAAGTTCGGTTTTTATTGCATATATCGACATTTCAGCCGGATTAGAGCTGTTTTACGTGTACATCTTCTATCGGTAATATAAACGGAAAATCAGGAATATTTTAGTTAATTCAAATGAGAACACATTGATTTTTATCATTTGTATTGGAAACAACATTGTCATATGTCTTTTCTTGGATCTAAATAATAGGAAATCTCACTCTATGATTCGAAGTGAAAATCCTCAAATATGGTAAAATAGTGACTTTTCACGTTTTTCATGTAGTTTGATATTACGTACATATATTCGTTTTTACCAATATTTCGATACTATTTCATGTATTATCACAATATGTGATTTGGCCTTCAAATCTCAGAATTACGCATAATATTGCATTTTAAGCAGGTTTTCTTGCATTTTGTTTCGTACGAAAAATCATCGAATTTAGCAATATTTTGACGTTTATCATCCCCTTTTCCTTAATGTGATTTAAACAAAATATCATCGAATTAGACAATATTTTGCCGTTTTTCTACGTTTTTGTGAATTTTCAGTTTATTGGTATTAATTCATAAATATACGATAAATATGATGCACACACAGAATTCATTAGATAATAACCTTTAATACTTCCTTTTCAATCATTTATTTGTTTATCGTTAAAATACTGAGAAAGATATTGAAAAGGGGAGAAGTTCGGTTTTTATTGCATATATCGACGTTTCAGCCGGAATAGAGCGGTTTTCTTGTACATCTTCCATCGGTAATATAAACGGAAAATCAGGTACATTTTTGTTTATTCAAATGAAAACTCATTGATTTTTATCATTTGTATTGGAAACAACATTGTCATATGTCTTTTCTAGGATCAAAATAATACGAAATCTCACCCTATGATTCGAAGTTAAAATCCTCAAATATGGTAAAATAGTGACTTTTTCACGTTTTTCATGTAGTTTGATATTACGTATATATATTCGTTTTTACCAATATTTCGATACTATTTCATGTAGTATCACAATATGTGATTTGGCCTTCAAATCTCAGAATTTCGCAATATTTCGCATTTTAAGCAGGTTTTCATGCATTTTGTTTCGTACGAAAAATCATCTAATTTAGCAATATTTTGACGTTTATCATCCCCTTTTCCTTAATGTGATTTAAACAAAATATCATCGAATTAGACAATATTTTGCCGTTTTTCTACGTTTATGTGAATTTTCAGTTTATTGGTATTAATTCATAAATATACGATAAATATGATGCACACACAGAATTCTTTAGATAATAACCTTTAATACTTCCTTTTCAATCATTTATTTGTTTATCGTTAAAATACTGAGTAAGATTTTGAAAAGGGGAGAACTTCGGTTTTTATTGCATATATCGACGTTTCAGCCGGAATAGAGCGGTTTTCTTGTACATCTTCCATCGGTAATATAAACGGAAAATCAGGTACATTTTTGTTTATTCAAATGAAAACTCATTGATTTTTATCATTTGTATTGGAAACAACATTGTCATATGTCTTTTCTAGGATCTAAATAATACGAAATCTCACCCTATGATTCGAAGTTAAAATCCTCAAATATGGTAAAATAGTGACTTTTTCACGTTTTTCATGTAGTTTGATATTACGTATATATATTCGTTTTTACCAATATTTCGATACTATTTCATGTATTATCACAATATGTGATTTGGCCTTCAAATCTCAGAATTTCGCATAATATTGTATTTTAAGCAGGTTTTCTTGCATTTTGTTTCGTACGAAAAATCATCGAATTTAGCAATGTTTTGACGTTTATCATCCCCTTTTCCTTAATGTGATTTAAACAAAATATCTTCGAATTAGACAATATTTTGCCGTTTTTCTACGTTTTTGTGAATTTTCAGTTTATTGGTATTAATTCATAAATATACTATAAATATGATGCACACACAGAATTCATTAGATAATAACCTTTAATACTTCCTTTTCAATCATTTATTTGTTTATCGTTTAAATACTGAGAAAGATATTGAAAAGGGGAGAAGTTCGGTTTTTATTGCATATATCGACGTTTCAGCCGGAATAGAGCGGTTTTCTTGTACATCTTCCATCGGTAATATAAACGGAAAATCAGGAACATTTTAGTTAATTCTAATGAAAACATATTGATTCTTATCATTTGCATTGGAAACAACATTGTCATATGTCTTTTCTTGGATCTAAATAATACGAAACCTTGCTCTATGATTCGAAGTTAAAATCCTCAAATTTGGTAAAATAGTGACTTTTTTCACGTTTTTCACGTAGTTTGATATTACGTATATATATTCGTTTTTACCAATATTTCGATAGTATTTCATGTAGTATCACAATAATGTGACTTGGCCTTCAAATCTCAGAATTTCGCATAATATTGCATTTTAAGCAGGTTTTCTTGCATTTTGTTTCGTACAAAAAATCATCGAATTTAGCAATATTTTGACGTTTATCAACCCCTTTTCCTTAATGTGATTTAAACAAAATATCATCGAATTAGACAATATTTTGCCGTTTTTCTACGTTTTTGTGAATTTTCAGTTTATTGGTATTAATTCATATATATACGATAAATATGATGCACACACATAATTCATTAGATAATAACCTTTAATACTCCCTTTTCAATCATTTATTTGTTTCTCGTTTAAATACTGAGTAAGATATTTAAAAGGGGAGAAGTTCGGTTTTTATTGCATATATCGACATTTCAGCCGGATTAGAGCTGTTTTACGTGTACATCTTCTATCGGTAATATAAACGGAAAATCAGGAATATTTTAGTTAATTCAAATGAGAACACATTGATTTTTATCATTTGTATTGGAAACAACATTGTCATATGTCTTTTCTTGGATCTAAATAATAGGAAATCTCACTCTATGATTCGAAGTGAAAATCCTCAAATATGGTAAAATAGTGACTTTTCACGTTTTTCAAGTAGTTTGATATTACGTACATATATTCGTTTTTACCAATATTTCGATACTATTTCATGTATTATCACAATATGTGATTTGGCTTTCAAATCTCAGAATTACGCATAATATTGCATTTTAAGCAGGTTTTCTTGCATTTTGTTTCGTACGAAAAATCATCGAATTTAGCAATATTTTGACGTTTATCATCCCCTTTTCCTTAATGTGATTTAAACAAAATATCATCGAATTAGACAATATTTTGCCGTTTTTCTACGTTTTTGTGAATTTTCAGTTTATTGGTATTAATTCATAAATATACGATAAATATGATGCACACACAGAATTCATTAGATAATAACCTTTAATACTTCCTTTTCAATCATTTATTTGTTTATCGTTAAAATACTGAGAAAGATATTGAAAAGGGGAGAAGTTCGGTTTTTATTGCATATATCGACGTTTCAGCCGGAATAGAGCGGTTTTCTTGTACATCTTCCATCGGTAATATAAACGGAAAATCAGGTACATTTTTGTTTATTCAAATGAAAACTCATTGATTTTTATCATTTGTATTGGAAACAACATTGTCATATGTCTTTTCTAGGATCAAAATAATACGAAATCTCACCCTATGATTCGAAGTTAAAATCCTCAAATATGGTAAAATAGTGACTTTTTCACGTTTTTCATGTAGTTTGATATTACGTATATATATTCGTTTTTACCAATATTTCGATACTATTTCATGTATTATCACAATATGTGATTTGGCCTTCAAATCTCAGAATTTCGCATAATATTGTATTTTAAGCAGGTTTTCTTGCATTTTGTTTCGTACGAAAAATCATCGAATATAGCAATATTTTGACGTTTATCATCCCCTTTTCCTTAATGTGATTTAAACAAAATATCATCGAATTAGACAATATTTTGCCGTTTTTCTACGTTTTTGTGAATTTTCAGTTTATTGGTATTAATTCATAAATATACGATAAATATGATGCACACACATAATTCATTAGATAATAACCTTTAATACTCCCTTTTCAATCGTTTACTTGTTTCTCGTTAAAATACTGAGTAAGATATTGAAAAGGGGAGAAGTTAGGTTTTTATTGCATATATCGACGTTTCAGCCGGATTAGAGCGGTTTTATTTGTACATCTTCCATCGGTAATATAAACGGAAAATCAGGAACGTTTTAGTTAATTCTAATGAAAACACATCGATTTTTATCATTTGTATTGGAAACAACATTGTCATATCTCTTTTCTTGGATCTAAATAATAGGAAATCTCGCATAATGATTCGAAGTGAAAATCCTCTAATATGGTAAAATAGTGATTTTTTTCATGTTTTTCATGTAGTTTGATATTACGTATATATATTCGTTTTTACCAATATTTCGATACTATTTCATGTAGTATCACAATATGTGATTTGGCCTTCAAATCTCAGAATTTCGCAATATTTCGCATTTTAAGCAGGTTTTCATGCATTTTGTTTCGTACGAAAAATCATCTAATTTAGCAATATTTTGACGTTTATCATCCCCTTTTCCTTAATGTGATTTAAACAAAATATCATCGAATTAGACAATATTTTGCCGTTTTTCTACGTTTATGTGAATTTTCAGTTTATTGGTATTAATTCATAAATATACGATAAATATGATGCACACACAGAATTCTTTAGATAATAACCTTTAATACTTCCTTTTCAATCATTTATTTGTTTATCGTTAAAATACTGAGTAAGATTTTGAAAAGGGGAGAACTTCGGTTTTTATTGCATATATCGACGTTTCAGCCGGAATAGAGCGGTTTTCTTGTACATCTTCCATCGGTAATATAAACGGAAAATCAGGAACATTTTAGTTAATTCTAATGAAAACACATTGATTCTTATCATTTGCATTGGAAACAACATTGTCATATGTCTTTTCTTGGATCTAAATAATACGAAACCTTGCTCTATGATTCGAAGTTAAAATCCTCAAATTTGGTAAAATAGTGACTTTTTTCACGTTTTTCACGTAGTTTGATATTACGTATATATATTCGTTTTTACCAATATTTCGATAGTATTTCATGTAGTATCACAATAATGTGACTTGGCCTTCAAATCTCAGAATTTCGCATAATATTGCATTTTAAGCAGGTTTTCTTGCATTTTGTTTCGTACAAAAAATCATCGAATTTAGCAATATTTTGACGTTTATCAACCCCTTTTCCTTAATGTGATTTAAACAAAATATCATCGAATTAGACAATATTTTGCCGTTTTTCTACGTTTTTGTGAATTTTCAGTTTATTGGTATTAATTCATATATATACGATAAATATGATGCACACACATAATTCATTAGATAATAACCTTTAATACTTACTTTTCAATCATTTATTTGTTTATCGTTAAAATAATGAGAAAGATATTGAAAAGGGGAGAAGTTCGGTTTTTATTGCATATATCGACGTTTCAGCCGGAATAGAGCGGTTTTCTTGTACATCTTCCATCGGTAATATAAACGGAAAATCAGGTACATTTTTGTTTATTCAAATGAAAACTCATTGATTTTTATCATTTGTATTGGAAACAACATTGTCATATGTCTTTTCTAGGATCAAAATAATACGAAATCTCACCCTATGATTCGAAGTTAAAATCCTCAAATATGGTAAAATAGTGACTTTTTCACGTTTTTCATGTAGTTTGATATTACGTATATATATTCGTTTTTACCAATATTTCGATACTATTTCATGTATTATCACAATATGTGATTTGGCCTTCAAATCTCAGAATTTCGCATAATATTGTATTTTAAGCAGGTTTTCTTGCATTTTGTTTCGTACGAAAAATCATCGAATTTAGCAATGTTTTGACGTTTATCATCCCCTTTTCCTTAATGTGATTTAAACAAAATATCTTCGAATTAGACAATATTTTGCCGTTTTTCTACGTTTTTGTGAATTTTCAGTTTATTGGTATTAATTCATAAATATACTATAAATATGATGCACACACAGAATTCATTAGATAATAACCTTTAATACTTCCTTTTCAATCATTTATTTGTTTATCGTTTAAATACTGAGAAAGATATTGAAAAGGGGAGAAGTTCGGTTTTTATTGCATATATCGACGTTTCAGCCGGAATAGAGCGGTTTTCTTGTACATCTTCCATCGGTAATATAAACGGAAAATCAGGAACATTTTAGTTAATTCTAATGAAAACACATTGATTCTTATCATTTGCATTGGAAACAACATTGTCATATGTCTTTTCTTGGATCTAAATAATACGAAACCTTGCTCTATGATTCGAAGTTTCCTCAAATTTGGTAAAATAGTGACTTTTTTCACGTTTTTCACGTAGTTTGATATTACGTATATATATTCGTTTTTACCAATATTTCGATAGTATTTCATGTAGTATCACAATAATGTGACTTGGCCTTCAAATCTCAGAATTTCGCATAATATTGCATTTTAAGCAGGTTTTCTTGCATTTTGTTTCGTACAAAAAATCATCGAATTTAGCAATATTTTGACGTTTATCAACCCCTTTTCCTTAATGTGATTTAAACAAAATATCATCGAATTAGACAATATTTTGCCGTTTTTCTACGTTTTTGTGAATTTTCAGTTTATTGGTATTAATTCATATATATACGATAAATATGATGCACACACATAATTCATTAGATAATAACCTTTAATACTTACTTTTCAATCATTTATTTGTTTATCGTTAAAATAATGAGAAAGATATTGAAAAGGGGAGAAGTTCGGTTTTTATTGCATATATCGACGTTTCAGCCGGAATAGAGCGGTTTTCTTGTACATCTTCCATCGGTAATATAAACGGAAAATCAGGTACATTTTTGTTTATTCAAATGAAAACTCATTGATTTTTATCATTTGTATTGGAAACAACATTGTCATATGTCTTTTCTAGGATCAAAATAATACGAAATCTCACCCTATGATTCGAAGTTAAAATCCTCAAATATGGTAAAATAGTGACTTTTTCACGTTTTTCATGTAGTTTGATATTACGTATATATATTCGTTTTTACCAATATTTCGATACTATTTCATGTATTATCACAATATGTGATTTGGCCTTCAAATCTCAGAATTTCGCATAATATTGTATTTTAAGCAGGTTTTCTTGCATTTTGTTTCGTACGAAAAATCATCGAATTTAGCAATATTTTGACGTTTATCATCCCCTTTTCCTTAATGTGATTTAAACAAAATATCATCGAATTAGACAATATTTTGCCGTTTTTCTACGTTTTTGTGAATTTTCAGTTTATTGGTATTAATTCATAAATATACGATAAATATGATGCACACACATAATTCATTAGATAATAACCTTTAATACTCCCTTTTCAATCGTTTACTTGTTTCTCGTTAAAATACTGAGTAAGATATTGAAAAGGGGAGAAGTTCGGTTTTTATTGCATATATCGACGTTTCAGCCGGATTAGAGCGGTTTTATGTGTACATCTTCCATCTATAAACGGAAAATCAGGAACGTTTTAGTTAATTCTAATGAAAACACATCGATTTTTATCATTTGTATTGGAAACAACATTGTCATATCTCTTTTCTTGGATCTAAATAATAGGAAATCTCGCATAATGATTCGAAGTGAAAATCCTCTAATATGGTAAAACAGTGATTTTTTTCATGTTTTTCATGTAGTTTGATATTACGTATATATATTCGTTTTTACCAATATTTCGATACTATTTCATGTAGTATCACAATATGTGATTTGGCCTTCAAATCTCAGAATTTCGCAATATTTCGCATTTTAAGCAGGTTTTCATGCATTTTGTTTCGTACGAAAAATCATCTAATTTAGCAATATTTTGACGTTTATCATCCCCTTTTCCTTAATGTGATTTAAACAAAATATCATCGAATTAGACAATATTTTGCCGTTTTTCTACGTTTTTGTGAATTTTCAGTTTATTGGTATTAATTCATAAATATACGATAAATATGATGCACACACAGAATTCATTAGATAATAACCTTTAATACTTCCTTTTCAATCTTTTCAATTTGTTTATCGTTAAAATACTGAGAAAGATAATGAAAAGGGGAGAAGTTCGGTTTTTATTGCATATATCGACGTTTCAGCCGGAATAGAGCGGTTTTCTTGTACATCTTCCATCGGTAATATAAACGGAGAATCAGGAACATTTTTGTTTATTCAAATGAAAACACATTGATTTTTATCATTTGTATTGGAAACAACATTTTCATATGTCTTTTCTTGGATCTAAATAATACGAAATCTCACTCTATGATTCGAAGTTAAAATCCTCAAATATGGTAAAATAGTGACTTTTTTCACGTTTTTCATGTAGTTTGATATTACGTATATATATTCGTTTTTACCAATATTTCGATACTATTTCATGTATTATCACAATATGTGATTTGGCCTTCAAATCTCTGAATTTCGCATAATATTGCATTTTAAGCAGGTTTTCTTGCATTTTGTTTCGTACGAAAAATCATCGAATTTAGCAACATTTTGACGTTTATCATCCCCTTTTCCTTAATGTGATTTAAACGAAATATCATCGAATTAGGCAATATTTTGCCGTTTTTCTACGTTTTTTTGAATTTTCAGTTTATTGGTATTAATTCATAAATATACGATAAATATGATGCACACACATAATTCATTAGATAATAACCTTTAATACTCCCTTTTCAATCGTTTACTTGTTTCTCGTTAAAATACTGAGTAAGATATTGAAAAGGGGAGAAGTTCGGTTTTTATTGCATATATCGACGTTTCAGCCGGATTAGAGCGGTTTTATGTGTACATCTTCCATCGGTAATATAAACGGAAAATCAGGAACGTTTTAGTTAATTCTAATGAAAACACATCGATTTTTATCATTTGTATTGGAAACAACATTGTCATATCTCTTTTCTTGGATCTAAATAATACGAAACCTTGCTCTATGATTCGAAGTAAAAATCCTCAAATTTGGTAAAATAGTGACTTTTTTCACGTTTTTCACGTAGTTTGATATTATGTATATATATTCGTTTTTACCAATATTTCGATAGTATTTCATGTAGTATCACAATATGTGATTTGGCCTTCAAATCTTAGAATTTCGCATAATATTGTATTTTAAGCAGGTTTTCTTGCATTTTGTTTCGTACGAAAAATCATCGAATTTAGCAATATTTTGACGTTTATCATCCCCTTTTCCTTAATGTGATTTAAACAAAATATCATCGAATTAGACAATATTTTGCCGTTTTTCTACGTTTTTGTGAATTTTCAGTTTATTGGTATTAATTCATATATATACGATAAATATGATGCACACACATAATTCATTAGATAATAACCTTTAATACTTACTTTTCAATCATTTACTTGTTTCTCGTTAAAGTACTGAGTAAGATATTTAAAAGGGGAGAAGTTCTGTTTTTATTGCATATATCGACGTTTCAGCCGGAATAGAGCGGTTTTCGTGTACATCTTCCATCGGTAATTTAACGGAAAATCAGGAACATTTTAGGTTATTCTAATTAAAACACATTGATTTTTATCATTTGTATTGGAAACAACATTGTCATATATCTTTTCTTGGATCCAAATAATACGAAACCTAGCACTATGATTCGAAGTTAATTTCCTCAAATATGGTAAAATTGTGACCTTTTTCACGTTTTTCATGTAGTTTGATATTACGTGAATATATTTATTTTTACCAATATTTCGATACTATTTCATGTAGTATCACGATATGTGATTTGGCCTTCAAATCATAGAATTTCGCATAATATTGCATTTTAAGCATGTTTTCTTGCATTTTGTTTCGAACTAAAAATCATCGAATTTAGCAA
Organism: Procambarus clarkii; assembly: GCF_040958095.1. Classification (NCBI taxonomy): domain Eukaryota; kingdom Metazoa; phylum Arthropoda; class Malacostraca; order Decapoda; family Cambaridae; genus Procambarus; species Procambarus clarkii. The sequence goes on from NC_091186.1 coordinate 2,252,189, forward strand.
TATTTTCACGTTTATCATCCTATTTTCCTTTATGTGATTTATACAAAATATCATCGAATTAGGCAATATTTTGCCGCTTTTTCACGTTTTTGTGAATTTTCAGTTTGTTGTTATTAATTCATTACACATACGATATAAATGATGCAAACACATAATTGATTAGAAATTAACCTTAAATACTTCATTTTCTTTCATCTATTTGTTTCTCGTTAAAATACTGAGTAAGATATTTAAAAGAGGAGAAGTTCGGTTTTTATTGCATATATCGACGTTTCAGCCGGAATAGAACGGTTTACTTGTACATCTTCCATCGGTAATATAAACGGAAAATCAGGAACATTTTGTTAATTCTAATGAAAACACATTCATTTTTATCATTTGCATTGGAAACAACATTGTCATATGTCTTTTCTTGGATCTAGATAATACGAAACCTCGCTCTATGATTCGAAGTTAAAATCCTCAAATTTGGTATAATTGTGACTTTTTTCACGTTTTTCATGTAGTTTGATATTAGGTGAATATATTCATTTTTACCAATATTTCGAAACTATTTCATGTAGTATCACGATATGTGATTTGGCCTTCAAATCATAGAATTTCGCATAATATTGCATTTTAAGCATGATTTCTTGCATTTTGTTTCGTACGAAAAATCATCGAATTTAGCAATATTTTGACGTTTATCATCCCCTTTCCCTTTACGTGATTTAAAAAAAATATCATCAAATTAGGCAATATTTTGTTGTTTTTCGACGTTTTTGTGAATTTTCAGTTTATTGGTATTAATTAATTATATATACGATAAAAATGATGCAAACACATAATTGATTAGATAATAATCTTAAATACTTCATTTTCAATCAACTATTTGTTTCTCGTTAAAATACTGAGTCAGATATTGAAAAGGGGAGAAGTTCGGTTTTTATTGCATATATCGACGTTTCAGCCGGATTAGAGCGGTTTTACGTGTACCTCTTCCATCGGTAATATAAACGGAAATCAGGAACATTTTAGTTAATTCTAATGAAAACACTTTGTTTTTATCATTTGTATTGGAAACAACATTGTCTTATGTCTTTTCTTGGATCTAAATAATACGAAACCTTGCTCTATGATTCGAAGTTAAAATCCTCAAATTTGGTAAAATAGTAATTTTTTTTTCACGTTTTTCATGTAGTTTGATATTACGTATATATATTCGTTTTTACCAATATTTCGATACTATTTCATGTAGTATCACAATATGTGATTTGTCCTTCAATTCTCAGAATTTCGCATAATATTGCATTTTAATCAGGTTTTCTTGCATTTTGTTTCGTACGAAAAATCATCGAATTTAGCAATATTTTGACGTTTATCATCCCCTTTTCCTTAATGTGATTTAAACAAAATATCATCGAATTAGACAATATTTTGCCGTTTTTCTACGTTTTTGTGAATTTTCAGTTTATTGGTATTAATTCATATATATACGATAAATATGATGCACACACATAATTCATTAGATAATAACCTTTAATACTTACTTTTACTAATACTTTACTTATTTATTTGTTTCTCGTTTAAATACTGAGTAAGATATTGAAAAGGGGAGAAGTTCGGTTTTTATTGCATGTATCGACGTTTCAGCCGGATTAGGGCGGTTTTACGTGTACATCTTCCATCGGTAATATAAACGGAAAATCAGGAACATTTTAGTTAATTCTAATGAAAACACATTGATTTTAATCATTTGTATTGGAAACAACATTGTCATATGTCTTTTCTTGGATCTAAATAATAAGAAACCTTGCTCTATGATTCAAAGTTAAAATCTTCAAATTTGGTAAAATGGTGACGTTTTTCACGTTTTTCATGTAGTTTGATATTACGTATATATATTCGTTTTTACTAATATTTTGATACTATTTCATGTAGTATCACAATATGTGATTTGGCCTTCAAATCTCAGAATTTCGCATAATATTGCATTTTAAGCAGGTTTTCTTGCATTTTGTTTCGTACGAAAAATCATCTAATTTAGCAATATTTTGACGTTTATCATCCCCTTTTCCTTAATGTGATTTAAACAAAATATCATCGAATTAGACAATATTTTGCCGTTTTTCTACGTTTTTGTGAATTTTCAGTTTATTTGTATTAATTCATATATATACGATAAATATGATGCACACACATAATTCATTAGATAATAAGCTTTAATACTTACTTTTCAATCATTTATTTGTTTCTCGTTAAAATACTGAGTAAGATATTGGAAAGGGGAGAAGTTCGGTTTTTGGTTGCATATATCGACATTTCAGCCGGATTTGAGCGGTTTTACGTGTACATCTTCCATCGGTAATATAAACGGAAAATCAGGAACATTTTAGTTAATTTAAATGAAAACACATTGATTTTTATCATTTGTATTGGAAACAACATTGTCATATGTCTTTTCTTGAATCTAAATAATAGGAAATCTCACTCTATGATTTGAAGTGAAAATCCTCAAATATGGTAAAATAGTGACTTTTTTCACGTTTTTCATGTAGTTTGATATTACGTACATATATTCGTTTTTACCAATATTTCGATACTATTTCATGTATTATCACAATATGTGATTTAGACTTCAAATCTCAGAATTTCGCATAATATTGCATTTTAAGCAGGTTTTCTTGCATTTTGCTTCGTACGAAAAATCATCGAATTTAGCAATATTTTTGTCGGAAAATCCGACACCTTTTAATATATCATACAGACAGATAATAGCTGTGTTGTATAAACAAGTTAACCCATAGAAAACGTAACTTGTAGTGGAATTACCGTCTATAGAAAACGGGATATCATCACCACATACTATTATATTCTCCACCTATTATGGTGGGAATTATTCTTAAATACATTAGTCTTTGGACTTTACCATCATAAAAACATCTTATATAAATTAACTTAATTATCAATATTAAAGTAGAGTAAATGTGACCCTTCTATCACTTTCTGAAATCTGGACAATGTAAGCTAGGCGTCAGAGTGAGGGAGGAGGGCAGCCATTGTTGTTTATACGAGACCAGAGGCTCACACAGGAGCAAATTCGGCTCCTGTTAATTTTACTTGGACGTAGTGTTATGGAAACCAAAGGTGTACCATTTTCAACACGCTGTCTACAAATTCAAGTTAAATGTTCTTTCGGAAACCCATGTATCTTCATTTATGGCCATTAATGTCATTATATAGGGTGATCCGGTTAGAGCACGTGGAAGCCTCAAACTAAAGGTATTTAAGCCAGGTCTTCATGTTCCATGTAGTGTTTTCTCTGATATAGCTTGTCATATATAGGTATCTGGCTTCACAGTTAGCGCCCTTTTGACAGGTCAAGACGAGGAAGCAAGATTTTGTTCACCAGTTACTGGGTGATGGAAGCTGCCTCAAAGAGGATAATTTGGTGTCTACACCCTAGTTATACCTGGTGGACTAACCTGCTGTACTATAAGATAAGGAACCTTTTCAATGTATGTAGTTAATACTGTAGTTTGATTGGCTGCATATATATAAATATAAACCCCCCCTAATGTGTAGAGGATCGATTTGTGAGATTATGAGATTATTGCAGAAATACAGTCCACTTAACATCATACAAATTGCTATCGAAGTATATAAATTAACGTAAATATAAATTCATATAAATTAAATAAATATAAATCTCACAGGTCGGTTCCCACATTATTTGGTCATCTTCGAACCGGATGACGGATTATTTGATCCTTAGAACCCACATTTGGTCATCTTAGTACCGGATGAACCAGTTAACCAGTGGATTCATTAAATAAACTAGTGCAGTGTGATTTAAACAAAGCCAGTCAAGACGGCGGCGTTGCCTGGAACGAGTTCACGAGCCCCGCTCAGTTCAGATCTGCCTCATCAGCGGTTTCAGGGACACCCACAGATATTTGGTGGCGTGTTATTCCGTGAAATGACAGCGCTAATATAGAAGCCAGCCAAATTAGTGACTGTGTCGCGAGATTATTCACGGATTTCGTGGTGTTACATTTCGCGAGAGATTATCTATGAATTTTGTGGAGTTTATTTCGCGAGGTCACTAATAATATTTAATACTTCTAGATAATATTAGAAGTTTCATAGAGGCTAATTAAGAGGCTATTATCAATAATTGTGTATATTATTTCTCCAAATAGAGAATTATTTAATATATATTGCACTAGTGATCACAGTATAATATTTACTAATTGCCAACCCACAACAGGGTAGGATATTTACCATTGACTAGTTGAACTATTATTGTTCATCCTAGTCCCATTATTACCATAGTCAGTTGTACTATATTAAACAACTTAACACCATTAATGAATGGTGCAGACCCTATTTTGGGTGTAATTTTTATCAACTCGAGTTGAGTTGTGTATATATAATAATTTACTTATGATCATTACACCTTTGAGTGATTAATTAGTGTCTCTACCATCCTAGGGTGATATAGAAGAGCTAACCTAAAGGTACTTCCAGTGACACTGGTTTATCACTCAAATCATTAGTGTGTATGATTGTATATATATAATGTGTATTAATTTTAAGTGCTAACCTCTAGTAGAGGTAGGATTATTGCCTAGTGAGTGCAGAATTTACCCTAGGCTATCATTAGAGTTTGTTCAGTATTATGAGCGACCCAAGTACAAGTCCCACAAGGTTTCACCAACTAGCCAGTATGGATAATGCAGGGAGAATGAAAAGAACCCTTGCAGGTCTTAAAGGCCACTTAACAAGACAGATCAAGAAATGTGAAGATTTGTCACAACAATCTCAAGTTGATTATGCTGACCTGGAAAGCTATTATCAAGCAGCTGCAGGTATATTTGAGCAAATCAAATGCCAAATAGCAACATATGTGGCTGAACTTGCCAACACCAATTTATCAGAAACATAAATAGACGACATTATGGTTGATCTTGCGAATTATGAAGATCACACTCAGGCCACGTTACAGCCTTATGTCAAATTAATTGCCCAGAACAAGGCAACAGCAACAACAACAACAGTTGCATCTAATACGAGTCGAGCAGAAGCTCGACTCCCTCCAATTAATTTACCCACTTTCTCAGGAAAAGATGAGGAAGATTGGGACGAATTTTGGAACAAATTCGTTGACCTTGTGGACTCAAAACAATCTTTACCAAGAGTAGTAAATTCTCTTATTTGCAAGGCCAATTATCAGGTGAGGCTAAAACAGTAGTATCCCATCTGAGATTAACTAATGACGGCTATGATCTGGCAGTAAAACTCCTCAAGGATAATTATGCTGATCCAGAAGTAAGAACATCACATTTAGTTCATGAGCTGTTGCATTTACCCCCACCGGAGGCTTCAGCTGATTCACTCCAAGTCTTCAAGCTGGAGTGCTTGAATCATTGATCAATGCCCTCAGCCTGACAGCAGATACAAACGGGGCTGAGTGGGTCTTGAAAATAATTGTCCAAGAGAAAATACCTAGGGAGACAATACTCAATAGACATATTGAGACAAATGAGTGCTCATTACAATAAAAGCATCTTATCCATGAATGAAATAACTGAAGGTTTAAAGTCAGTAGTTCATCAATTACGAACACATGACAAATTAAAACCACCAAGTAAACCCTCAGAAACCAATAATAGTAAACCACAGAGTACCAAAGGTACTCCAAATCAATCTAGACAATATAATTCAACACCAAAGTGGAACAGTAGCAGTGTGGGCGTATATGCAGTAGGACCCTCCAAGCCTATAGTTACTGTGTCACCCAAGAACGTGACACCAAAGGGTATTGGAAGCTATGGAACATGTTTGTTCTGCAATGAGAAACATTCAATATACCACTGCCCTAATTTTGCTGATAGTGACGCCCGTGTTGAGCGACTCAAAGATTTGCAACATTGCACGAGGTGCCTCAGGAAACATAACATCAACGACTGTGATACCCAATTACACACCTGTAATAGGTGTAACAAAGGTCAGCACCATGCAGCATTGTGCAGAGACACCAAAACAACGTCTCCAAACCCCAAGGTGGAAGATAGCAGTCCCACCTCAGTACAGTACTGCAAGGTGCAACAAACAAAGAGTGTCCAATCGGCAAAGTCTAAAGGTAATACGACTTTGCCTACTGCCCAAATTACCATCCTGAATAAGAGGGCCAAGGTCCATACCCGTGGGTTGTTTGACCAAGGATCCCAGAGAACATTTGTCACTAAAAAGTTGGCAGATGAACTACAATTAAGGCCTGTAGCCCAGATGTCATTCAATATCTCAGGGTTTGTAACAGATGCAGGACCTCAAGTCTACCAGGTGGTACAACCATCAGTACGTTTAGGCAGGTACGTCTGTCGAGTACAAGCCATTGTTGTGGACAAAATACCAGTAGACCTACAAGTTCAAGGTCTGAGAGCAACAGCCAAATTCCTGAGAAATAGAGGAATAAAATTGGCAGATAATATTAAGTCTGATCACCTCACCGACTTCGGTCTCCTTGTAGGGACAGACTATTGTCATCGATTCATCGGTAGCCCTACTAAATATCAGGGTATAACCATGTTAAACTCTGCAGGAGGTAAATTACTCTCAGGCCCAGTATCAAGCCTGAGGAGACCTATGCCTGCAGATAAACAATACCAGTAGACATCTAAATTTGTCAGCTGATTATATTTCTCCAGTAGCATTATACTAAGGAGATTACAGCTGACTATACCAACAGAGGTTGATGTTAGTATCATCATTTGAAGCTGAAGATGAGTTCATGAGGCCTCAGTGGCAAATCAGTGAACAGTAGCCTAAAACAGCTACAAGTCACTGCGACCAATGTCACTGAACCCACTGCAGTCTCAGAACTATACTTTACTTTAATGATGAGCTATTCAATCTTCTGAATCAATTAACTAAATTAAACCCCAATAAATCTGATGACTGATTTGATACATTTATTATTTAATCAAGATGTATTCCATGGGCCTCAGTGTTTATATATCAGTGACCAGTTACCTGAAGAAACTTCAAGTTATATCTAATGTCACTGATCTCACTGCAGTCCCTGAATCTTACTTGACTGTAGTACTTGATCACATCCAGTCTTCTGGGTTAAATAATATGTAATAAGGCTTGAATATTAGCCTTTCAAGAGTTGACAGGGAAATGAAATTGCATTAGACTTCTAACCCCTGCAACTCTAGTACAGGACATCCGTCCTGTACGAACAGACACACAAATGTGTGATTACTAACTACTAACATCAAATTAATCAAATAATTCGAAGGAGGAGTATCGGTGTTCGTCTGTTCTAAATAGGACTTCGACCCGTGAGCAGCCCCTGGGGAATTATGTCGGAAAATCCGACACCATTTAATATATCATACAGACAGATAATAGCTGTGTTGTATAAACAAGTTAACCCATAGAAAACGTAACTTGTAGTGGAATTACCATCTATAGAAAACGGGATATCATCACCACATACTATTATATTCTCCACCTATTATGGTGGGAATTATTCTTAAATACATTAGTCTTTGGACTTTACCATCATAAAAACATCTTATATAAATTAACTTAATTATCAATATTAAAGTAGAGTAAATGTGACCCTTCTATCACTTTCTGAAATCTGGACAATGTAAGCTAGGCGTCAGAGTGAGGGAGGAGGGCAGCCATTGTTGTTTATACGAGACCAGAGGCTCACACGGGAGCAAATTCGGCTCCTGTTAATTTTACTTGGACGTAGTGTTATGGAAACCAAAGGTGTACCATTTTCAACACGCTGTCTACAAATTCAAGTTAAGTGTTCTTTCCGAAACCCATGTATCTTCATTTATGGCCATTAATGTCATTATATAGGGTGATCCGGTTAGAGCACGTGGAAGCCTCAAACTAAAGGTAATTAAGCCAGGTCTTCATGTGCCATGTAGTGTTTTCTCTGATATAGCTTGTCATATATAGGTATCTGGCTTCACAGTTAGCGCCCTTTTGACAGGTCAAGACGAGGAAGCAAGATTTTGTGCACCAGTTACTGGGTGATGGAAGCTGCCTCAAAGAGGATAATTTGGTGTCTACACCCTAGTTATACCTGGTGGACTAACCTGCTGTACTATAAGATAAGGAACCTTTTCAATGTATGTAGTTAATACTGTAGTTTGATTGGCTGCATATATATAAATATAAACCCCCCCTAATGTGTAGAGGATCGATTTGTGAGATTAAGAGATTATTGCAGAAATACAGTCCACTCATTATCATACAAATTGTTATCGAAGTATATAAATTAACATAAATATAAATTCATATAAATTAAATAAATATAAATCTCACAGGTCGGTTCCCATAATTTTGACGTTTATCATCCCCTTTTCCTTAATGTGATTTAAACAAAATATCATCGAATTGGACAATATTTTGAAGTTTTCAACGTTTTTGTGAATTTTCAGTTTATTGGTATTAATTCATAAATATACGATAAATATGATGCACACACAGAATTCATTAGATAATAACCTTTAATACTTCCTTTTCAATCATTTATTTGTTTATCGTTTAAATACTGAGAAAGATATTGAAAAGGGGAGAAGTTCGGTTTTTATTGCATATATCGACGTTTCAGCCGGAATAGAGCGGTTTTCTTGTACATCTTCCATCGGTATTATAAACGGAAAATCAGGAACATTTTTGTTTATTCAAATGAAAACACATTGATTTTTATTATTTGTATTGGAAGCAACATTGTCATATGTCTTTTCTTGGATCTAAATAATACGAAACCTTGCTCTATGATTCGAAGTTAAAATCCTCAAATTTGGTAAAATAGTGATTTTTTTTCACGTTTTTCATGTAGTTTGATATTACGTATATATATTCGTTTTTACCAATATTTCGATACTATTTCAGGTAGTATCACAATATGTGATTTGTCCTTCAAATCTCAGAATTTCGCATAATATTGCATTTTAAGCAGGTTTTCTTGCATTTTGTTTCGTACGAAAAATCATCGAATTTAGCAATATTTTGACGTTTATCATCCCCTTTTCCTTAATGTGATTTAAACAAAATATCATCGAATTAGACAATATTTTGCCGTTTTTCTACGTTTTTGTGAATTTTCAGTTTATTGGTATTAATTCATATATATACGATAAATATGATGCACACACATAATTCATTAGATAATAACCTTTAATACTCCCTTTTCAATCATTTATTTGTTTCTCGTATAAATGCTGAGTAAGATATTGAAAAGGGGAGAAGTTCGGTTTTTATTGCATATATCGACGTTTCAGCCGGATTAGAGCGGTTTTACGTGTACATCTTCCATCGGTAATATAAACGGAAAATCAGGAACGTTTTAGTTAATTCTAATGAAAACACATTGATTTTTATCATTTGTATTGGAAACAACATTGTCATATCTCTTTTCTTGGATCTAAATAATAGGAAATCTCGCTCTATGATTCGAAGTGAAAATCCTCTAATATGGTAAAATAGTGATTTTTTTCATGTTTTTCATGTAGTTTGATATTACGTATATATATACGTTTTTATCAATTTTCCGATACTATTTCATGTAGTATCACAATATGTGATTTGGCCTTCAAATCTCAGAATTTCGCATAATATTGCATTTTAAGCAGGTTTTCTTGCATTTTGCTTCGTACGAAAAATCATCGAATTTAGCAATATTTTGATGTTTATCATCCACTTTTCCTTAATGTGATTTAAACAAAATATCATCGAATTAGACAATATTTTGCGGTTTTTCTACGTTTTTGTGAATTTTCAGTTTATTGGTATTAATTCATAAATATGATGCACACACATAATTCATTAGATAATAACCTTTAATACTTCCTTTTCAATCATTTATTTGTTTCTCGTTAAAATACTGAGTAAAATATTGAAAAGGGGAGAAGTTCGGTTTTTATTGCATATATCGACGTTTCAGCCGGATTAGAGTGGTTTTACGTGTACATCTTCCATCGGTAATATAAGCGGAAAATCAGGAACATTTTAGTTAATTCTAATGAAAACACATTGATTTTTATCATTTGTATTGGAAACAACATTGTCATATCTCTTTTCTTGGATCTAAATAATAGGAAATCTCGCTCTATGATTCGAAGTGAAAATCCTCTAATATGGTAAAATAGTGATTTTTTTCATGTTTTTCATGTAGTTTGATATTACGTATATATATTCGTTTTTATCAATTTTTCGATACTATTTCATGTAGTATCACAATATGTGATTTGGCCTTCAAATCTCAGAATTTCGCATAATATTGCATTTTAAGCAGGTTTTCTTGCATTTTGCTTCGTACGAAAAATCATCGAATTTAGCAATATTTTGACGTTTATCATCCCCTTTTCCTTAATGTGATTTAAACAAAATATCATCGAATTAGACAATATTTTGCCGTTTTTCTACGTTTTTGTGAATTTTCAGTTTATTGGTATTAATTCATAAATATACGATAAATATGATGCACACACATAATTCATTAGATAATAACCTTTAATACTTCCTTTTCAATCATTTATTTGTTTCTCGTTAAAATACTGAGTAAGATATTGAAAAGGGGAGAAGTTCGGTTTTTATTGCATATATCGACGTTTCAGCCGGAATAGAGCGGTTTTACGTGTACATCTTTTATCGGTAATATAAGCGGAAAATCAGGAACATTTTAGTTAATTCTAATGAAAACACATTGATTTTTATCATTTGTATTGCAAACAACATTGTCATATGTCTTTTCTTGGATCTAAATATTACGAAATCTCTATCTATGATTCGAAGTTAAAATCCTCAAATATGGTAAAATAGTGACTTTTTTCACGTTTTTCATGTAGTTTGATATTACGTATATATATTCGTTTTTATCAATATTTCGATACTATTTCATGTTTTATCACAATATGTGATTTGGCCTTCAAATCTCAGAATTTCGCATAATATTGCATTTTAAGCAGGTTTTCTTGCATTTTGTTTCGTACGAAAAATCATCGAATTTAGCAATATTTTGACGTTTATCATCCCCTTTTCCTTAATGCGATTTAAACAAAATATCATCGAATTAGACAATATTTTGCCGTTTTTCTACGTTTTTGTGAATTTTCAGTTTATTGGTATTAATTCATAAATATACGATAAATATGATGCACACACAGAATTCATTAGATAATAACCTTTAATACTTCCTTTTCAATCATTTATTTGTTTATCGTTAAAATACTGAGAAAGATATTGAAAAGGGGAGAAGTTCGGTTTTTATTGCATATATCGACGTTTCAGCCGGAATAGAGCGGTTTTCTTGTACATCTTCCATCGGTAATATAAACGGAAAATCAGGAACATTTTTGTTTAATCAAATGAAAACACATTGATTTTTATCATTTGTATTGGAAACAACATTGTCATATGTCTTTTCTTGGATCTAAATAATACGAAATCTCACTCTATGATTCGAAGTTAAAATCCTCAAATATGGTAAAATAGTGACTTTTTTCACGTTTTTCATGTTGTTTGATATTACGTATATATATTCGTTTTTACCAATATTTCGATACTATTTCATGTGTTATCCCAATATGTTATTTGGCCTACAAATTTCTGAATTTCGCATAATATTGCATTTTAAGCAGGTTTTCTTGCATTTTGTTTCGTACGAAAAATCATCGAATTTAGCTATATTTTGACGTTTATTATCCCCTTTTCCTTAATGTGATTTAAACAAAATATCATCGAATTAGGCAATATTTTGCCGTTTTTCTACGTTTTTGTGAATTTTCAGAGTATTGGTATTAATTCATAAATATACGATAAATATGATGCACACACATAATTCATTAGATAATAACCTTTAATACTCCCTTTTCAATCATTTACTTGTTTCTCGTTAAAATACTGAGTAAGATATTGAAAAGGGGAGAAGTTCGGTTTTTATTGCATATATCGACGTTTCAGCCGGATTAGAGCGGTTTTACGTGTATATCTTCCATCGGTAATATAAACGGAAAATCAGGAACGTTTTAGTTAATTCTAGTGAAAACATATCGATTTTTATCATTTGTATTGGAAACAACATTGTCATATCTCTTTTCTTGGATCTAAATAATAGGAAATCTCGCTCTATGATTCGAAGTGAAAATCCTCTAATATGGTAAAATGGTGATTTTTTTCATGTTTTTCATGTAGTTTGATATTACGTATATATATTCGTTTTTACCAATATTTCGATACTATTTCATGTAGTATCACAATATGTGATTTGGCCTTCAGATCTCAGAATTTCGCATAATATTGCATTTTAAGCAGGTTTTCTTGCATTTTGTTTCGTACGAAAATCATCTGATTTAGCAATATTTTGACGTTTATCATCCCCTTTTCCTTAATGTGATTTAAACAAAATATCATCGAATTAGACAATATTTTTCCGTTTTTCTACGTTTATGTGAATTTTCAGTTTATTGGTATTAATTCATTAATATACGATAAATATGATGCACACACAGAATTCTTTAGATAATAACCTTTAATACTTCCTTTTCAATCATTTATTTGTTTATCGTTAAAATACTGAGTAAGATATTGAAAAGGGGAGAAGTTCGGTTTTTATTGCATATATCGACGTTTCAGCCGGAATAGAGCGGTTTTACGTGTACATCTTCCATCGGTAATATAAGCGGAAAATCAGGAACATTTTAGTTATTTCTAATGAAAACACATTGATTTTTATCATTTGTATTGCAAACAACATTGTCATATGTCTTTTCTTGGATCTAAATATTACGAAATCTCTATCTATGATTCGAAGTTAAAATCCTCAAATATGGTAAAATAGTGACTTTTTTCACGTTTTTCATGTAGTTTGATATTACGTATATATATTCGTTTTTACCAATATTTCGATATTGATTTACGACATACCAGACAATGACGACAATATTGGTCTGCCATCGCAGTTCCGCAGATGCACCTATGTTCGGTGAGGATGGGGGCGGCAAGGCGAAGGGCAACTCCAATGCGGAGAGCGTCATGACTGAGGCGAGTTCCCAGGGCTGCATTGGGCACAGCAAATAAAAAATCCCCGGCGTGGGGTGCTGTTACCGCTAGGAGTCGGGCTTTGTTTTCAGCATCAGCGTTGTCAATCATTGCTGTGACAGTCTTTTCCATTATGGGGCTATCCCAGTGGGCCTGCTTGTGGTCTTTTGGGACTTGTGGTCGGGGTTGAGGGTGTACAATGGTGTCCCATTGTCTGGCTGCTTCAATGAACGTTTGGTCATGAGTTCCCGCTGTCTCTCTCATACGCTCTGGTAGGATCTGCCCTACCAATTCGTTGGCTGCTGTACATGAGGATAAGAATGCTGGAAGTGCTACCTCAGTTGCCTTTCGTATGCCTATCCCTCCAAATCTCACTGGGAGTGTTGCTTGGTCCCACTGACTGTCATCTAAATCTAGGTTTTGCGCCTTCCTGAATATTGACCTGAGGAGCTCATCATATTGATTTAGAAGTGGGTTGCCAAAAGTTGGTGCACACCTTAAGAAGTATGTTAGCCTGGGCAAGGTAAGGCACTTTGTGAGAAGGTAGAGGGCATCGTGGGAGTCCAAGTCCCCAATTCTCTCTTCCATCCTCTTTAGGTCTCTAAACTTTTCGTCAAGGACTGCAGCAATGGCATTGTGGCCCAGAGGTTCTCCGAGTAGTGTGCTGTCGATGTGTTTAACGACTGAGGCTTCTGGTAAAACTGATTTCACTGCTCTAATAATTACTTCACTGGATCTTCTTGAGGTTATCTTGAGATGATTTCGGGGCTTTAGTGTCCCCGCGGCCCGGTCCTCGACCAGGCCTCCACCCCCAGGAAGCAGCCCGTAACAGCTGACTAACTCCCAGGTACCTATTTACTGCTAGGTAACAGGGGCATTCAGGGTGAAAGAAACTTTACCCATTTGTTTCTGCCTCGTTCGGGAATCGAACCCGCGCCACAGAATTACGAGTCCTGCGCGCTATCCACCAGGCTACGAGGCCCACCCCTGGATGCAATAATTTCGCACTTGGAGGGGTTAAGAACGAGACCCATGGACTCCCCTCGTGTCTTCACCAGCTGTAGGTCTTCAAGCAGGGAGTCTTGTGTGCCTGCCAGAGTGCCATCATCCAGGAACCAGATGTTGAGCTCACTGGACAGTCTGGTTGTAATTTCTCGAACCGCTATGCAAAAGAGGAACGGTGCAAGTGGGTCTCCCTGTTGAATTCACCCTGCTGAGGTGACATCATGTTTGCCAAACAGGAGGGTTGAGTCTTTGCTGTAGCCTGCTGACACAAACGTGAGAATGCTTGGGAAATGTTCCTGGACTGCAGTGAGGATTGCTTCCCTTTTGACCGAGTTGAAAGCGTTTTTAAAATCTAATTTTACTACTGCCTGGTCTTCAGTAAGAGAGCTAATGTAGGCTCGTGCAGCATGAGCCGCTGCTTCACAGCCTTGGGGACTCCAAACCCCAGCTGGTTGGGTTGCAGCATGGTGGCTGCTTCCATTCGGATACTTCTGACAGCATCCCTTGCAACTAGGCGGCGAAGGGTATTACCAACGGCAATGGGTCTGATCCCTCCCCCCTTCTTTTTCAGGGCACATAGGGATGCACCAAAGAAGAATGGTTTGATTTCATCAGGGATTAACCCGGCGAGGCAGTTGTTGACAAACGTTGTGATTTCTGTCAGGAGCGCTTCTGCAGCTGGGCCAAGAACAGGGTTCACCATTTCCTTCACATGTTGAATATATATATATATATATATATATATATATATATATATATATATATATATATATATATATATATATATATATATATATATATATATATATATATATCGTACCTAGTAGCCAGAACTCACTTCTCAGCCTACTATTCAAGGCCCGATTTGCCTAGTAAGCCAAGTTTTCCTGAATTAATATATTTACTATAATTTTTTTCTTATGAAATGATATAGCAACCCTTTTCTCTATGTATGAGGTCAATTTTATTTTATTGGAGTTAAAATTAACGTAGATATATGACCGAACCTAACCAACCCTACCTAACCTAACCTAACCTATATTTATAGGTAAGGTTAGGTTAGGTAGCCAAAAAAAGCTAGGTTAGGTTAGGTTAGGTAGGTTAGGTAGACGAAAAAACATTAATTCATGAAAACTTGGCTTATTAGGCAAATCGGGCCTTGAATAGTAGGCTGAGAAGTGCGTTCTGGCTATTAGGTACGACATATATATATATATATATATATATATATATATATATATGTCGTACCTAATAGCCAGAACGCACTTTTCTGCCTACTATGCAAGGCCCGATTTGCCTAATAAGCCAAGTTTTCATGAATTAATTGTTTTTCGACTACCTAACCTACCTAACCAAACCTAACCTAACTTTTTCGGCTACCTAACCTAACCTAACCTAAAAAGATAGGTTAGGTTAGGTTAGGTAGGGTTGGTTAGGTTTGGTCATATATGTACGTTAATTTTAACTCCAATAAAAAAATATTGACCTCATACATAATGAAATGGGTAGCTTTATCATCTCATAAGAAAATAAATTGAGAAAATATAATAATTCAGGAAAACTTGGCTTATTAGGCAAATCGGGCCTTGCATAGTAGGCCGAGAAGTGCGTTCTGGCTACTAGGTACGACATATATATATATATATATATATATATATATATATATATATATATATATATATATATATATATATATATATATATATATCATATATATATATATATATATATATATATATATATATATATATATATATATATATATATATATATATATATATATATATATATATATATATATATATATATATATATATATATATATTTATATATTATTAAATATGACCGAAAAAGTAAGATTAATAATTCTAACACGAATTTTCTCAATCTTTCGTACATTCCTTTTCACTGTTGGAGATAATTCAAAA
Organism: Procambarus clarkii; assembly: GCF_040958095.1. Taxonomy (NCBI): domain Eukaryota; kingdom Metazoa; phylum Arthropoda; class Malacostraca; order Decapoda; family Cambaridae; genus Procambarus; species Procambarus clarkii. Next base: position 2,268,175 of record NC_091186.1, read on the forward strand.
ATCAATTCTCCAAAATTCATTTTTATTTCTAGTCTGACGCGACACTTGAGCGCGTTTCGTAATACTTATTACATTTTCAATGACTTTACACATACACAACTGAATAGAACTTACATATCTCCGATTTGTTTATATCTACATTTAAGTGAGGTGGATGGGGTGAGGTGGTATTTAATAGGGTATTAATTTCAACAACACAAGACAGAACACGAAACAATGGGTATTGAAATAGAAGTGATTGTAGAAAGCCTATTGGTTCATATTTCTTGATGCGTCTATATTGGAGCGGAGTCTTGAGGTGGGTAGAATATAGTTGTGCATTAATTGGCTGTTGATTGCTGGTGTTGACTTCTTAATGTGCAGTGCCTCGCAAACGTCAAGCCGTCTGCTATCGCTGTATCTATCGATGATTTCTGTGTTGTTTACTAGGATTTCTCTGGCGATGGTTTGGTTGTGGGAAGAGATTATATGTTCCTTAATGGAGCCCTGTTGCTTATGCATCGTTAAACGCCTAGAAAGAGATGTTGTTGTCTTGCCTATATACTGCGTTTTTTGGAGCTTACAGTCCCCAAGTGGGCATTTGAAGGCATAGACGACGTTGGTCTCTTTTAAAGCGTTCTGCTTTCTGTCTGGAGAGTTTCTCATGAGTAGGCTGGCCGTTTTTCTGGTTTTATAGTAAATCGTCAGTTGTATCCTCTGATTTTTTTCTGTGGGGATAACGTTTCTATTAACAATATCTTTCAGGACCCTTTCCTCCGTTTTATGAGCTGTGGAAAAGAAGTTCCTGTAAAATAGTCTAATAGGGGGTATAGGTGTTGTGTTAGTTGTCTCTTCAGAGGTTGCATGGCGTTTCACTTTCCTTCTTATGATGTCTTCGACGAAACCATTGGAGAAGCCGTTGTTGACTATGACCTGCCTTACCCTACAGAGTTCTTCGTCGACTTGCTTCCATTCTGAGCTGTGGCTTAGAGCACGGTCGACATATGCGTTAACAACACTCCTCTTGTACCTGTCTGGGCAGTCGCTGTTGGCATTTAGGCACATTCCTATGTTCGCTTCCTTAGTGTAGACTGCAGTGTGGAAACCTCCGCTCTTTTCCATGACTGTTACATCTAGAAATTTGTTACATCATTTCGTATGAAATGATAAAGCTACCCATTTCATTATGTATGACGTCAATTTTTTTTATTAAAGTTAAAATTAACGTAGATATATCACCGAACTTAACCAACCCTACCTAACCTAACCTAACCTATCTTTGTAGGTTAGGTTAGGTTAGGTAGCCAAAAAAGTTAGGTTACGCTAGGTTAGGTAGGTTAGGTAGTCGAAAAACAATTAATTCATGAAAACGTGGCTTATTAGGCAAATTGGGCCTTACGTACTAGGCTGAGAAGTGCGTTCTGGCTACTAGGTACGACATATATATATATATATATATATATATATATATATATATATATATATATATATATATATATATATATATATATATATATATATATATATATATATATATATATATATATATATATATATATATATATATATATATATATATATATATATATATATATATGTCGTACCTTATAGCCAGAACGCACTTCTCTGCCTACTATGCAAGGCCCGATTTGCCTAATAAGCCAAGTTTTTTCATGAATTAATTGTTTTTCGACTACCTAACCTACCTAACCAAACCTACCCTAACTTTTTCGGCTACCTAACCTAACCTAACCTAAAAAGATAGGTTAGGTTAGGTTAGGTAGGGTTGGTTAGGTTTGGTCATATATCTACGTTAATTTTAACTCCAATAAAAAAATATTGACCTCATACATAATGAAATGGGTAGCTTTATCATCTCATAAGAAAAAAAATTGAGAAAATATAATAATTCAGGAAAACTTGGCTTATTAGGGAAATCGGGCCTTGCATAGTAGGCCGAGAAGTGCGTTCTGGCTACTAGGTACGACATATATATATATATATATATATATATATATATATATATATATATATATATATATATATATATATATATATATATATATATATATATATATATATATATATATATATATATGTCGTACCTAATAGCCAGAACGCTCTTCTCAGCCTACTATTCAAGGCCCGATTTGCCTAATAAGCCAAGTTTTCATGAATTAATGTTTTTTCGACTACCTAACCTACCTAACCTAACCTAACCAAACATTTTTGGCTACCTAACCTAACCTAACCTATAAAGATAGGTTAGGTTAGGTTAGGTAGGGTTGGTTAGGTTCGGTCATATATCTATGTTAATTTTAACTCCAATAAAAAAAAATTGACCTCATACATAATGAAATGGGTTGCTTTATCATTTCATAAGAAAAAAATTAGAGAAAACATAATAATTGAGGAAAACTTGGCTTATTAGGCAAATCGGGCCTTGCATAGTAGGCTGAGAAGTGCGTTCTGGCTATTAGGTACGACATATATATATATATATATATATATATATATATATATATATATATATATATATATATATATATATATATATATATATATATATATATATATATGTCGTACCTAGTAGCCAGAACTCACTTCTATGCCTACTATGCAAGGCCAGATTTGCCTAATAAGCCAAGTTTTCATGAATTAATTGTTTTTCGTCTACCTAACCTACCTAACCTAACCTAACCTAACTTTTTCGGCTACCTAACCAAACCTAACCTATAAAGATAGGTTAGGTTAGGTTAGGTAGGGTTGGTTAGGTTCGGTCATATATCTACGTTAATTTTAACTCCAATAAAAAAAAATTGACCTCATTCGTAATGTAATGGGTAGCTTTATCATTTCATAAGAAAAAAGTTAGAGAAAATATATTAATTCAGGAAAACTTGGGTTATTAGGCAAATCAGGCCTTGCATAGTAGGCCGAGAAGTGCGTTCTGGCTATTAGGTACGACATATATATATATATATATATATATATATATATATGTCGTACCTAGTAGCCAGAACGCACTTCTCAGCCTACTATGCAAGGCCCGATTTGCCTAATAAACCAAGTTTTCCTGAATTAATATATTTTCTCTAATTTTTTTTCTTATGAAATGATAAAGCTACCCATTTCATTATGTATGAGGTCAATTTTTTTTCATTGGAATTAAAATTAACGTTGATATATGACCGAACCTAACCAACCCCTCCTAACCTAACCTAACCTATCTTTATAGGTTAGGTTAGGTTAGGTAGCCAAAAAAGTTAGGTTAGGTTAGGTAGGTTAGGTAGTCGAAAAACAATTAATTCATGAAAACTTGGCTTATTAGGCAAATCGGGCCTTGCATAGTAGGCTGAGAAGTGCGTTCTGGCTACTAGGTACGGCATATATATATATGTCGTACCTAGTAGCCAGAACTCACTTCTCAGCCTACTATGCAAGGCCCGATTTGCCTAATAAGCCAAGTTTTCATGAATTAATGTTTTTTCGTCTACCTAACCTACCTAACCTAACCTAACCTAGCTTTTTTTGGCTACCTAACCTAACCTTACCTATAAAGATAGGTTAGGTTAGGTTAGGTAGGGTTGGTTAGGTTCGGTCATATATCTACGTACATTTTAACTCCAATAAAAAAAAATTGACCTCATACATAGTGAAAAGGGCAGCTTTATCATTTCATAAGAAAAATATTATAGAAAATATATTAATTCATGAAAACTTGGCTTATTAGGCAAATCGGGCCTTGCATAGTAGGCTGAGAAGTGAGTTCTGGCTACTAGGTACGACATATATATATATATATATATATATATATATATATATATATATATATATATATATATATATATATATATATATATATATATATATATATATATATATGTCGTACCTAGTAGCCAGAACGCACTTCTCAGCCTACTATGCAAGGCCCGATTTGCCTAATAAGCCAAGTTTTCATGAACTAATGCTTTTTCGACTACCTAACCTACCTAACTTAACCTAACCTAACATTTTCGGCTACCTAACCTAACCTAACCTATAAAGATAGGTTAGGTTAGGTTAGGTAGGGTTGGTTAGGTTCGGTCATATTTCTACGTTAATTTTAACTCCAATAAAATTTTTTTAACCTCATACATAATGAAATGGGTAGCTTTATCATTTCATAAGAAAAAAATTAGAGAAAATATATTTATTCATGAAAACTTGGCTTATTAGGCAAATCGGGCCTTGCATAGTAGGCTGAGAAGTGCGTTCTGGCTACTAGGTACGACATATATATATGTATATATATATATATATATATATATATATATATATATATATATATATATATATATATATATATATATATATATATATATATATATATATATATATATACATATATATATGTCGTACCTAGTAGCCAGAACGCACTTCTGGGCCTACTATGCAAGGCCCGATTTGCCTAATAAGCCAAGTTTTCCTGAATTAATATAATTTCTCTAATATTTTTCTTATGAAATGATAAAGCTACCCATTTCATTATGTATTAGGTCAATTTTTTTTATTGAAGTTAAAATTAATGTAGATATATGACTGAACCTAACCAACCCTACCTAACCTAACCTAAAATATCTTTATAGGTTAGGTTAGGTTAGGTAACCAAAAAAGTTAGGTTAGGTTAGGTAGGTTAGGTAGTCGAAAAACAACTAATTCATGAAACTTGGCTTATTAGGCAAATCGGGCCTTGCATAGTAGGCTGAGAAGTGCGTTCTGGCTACTAGGTACGACATATATATATATATATATATATATATATATATATATGTATATATATATATATATATATATATATATATATATATATATATATATATATATATATATATATATATAACTGAAAACTCACACCCCAGAAGTGACTCGAACCCATACTCCCAGGAGCAACGCAACTGGTATGTACAAGACGCTTTAATCCACTTGACCATCACGACCGGACATAATGAGGTGATAGCCGAGGCTATTTGAACCACCCCACCGCCGGCACTCGGATAGTAATCTTGGGCATAGCATTTTACCAAATCACCTCATTCTTTGGGGCACACGTGAGGAACACAAATGCGAACAAGCCTGAATGGTCCCCAGGACAATATGCAACTGAAAACTCACACCCCAGAAGTGACTCGAACCCATACTCCCAGGAGCAACGCAACTGGTATGTACAAGACGCCTTAATCCACTTGACCATCACGACCGGACATAATGAGGTGATAGCCTAAGCTATTTGAACCACCCCACCGCCGGCACTCGGATAGTAATCTTGGGCATAGCATTTTACCAAATCACCTCATTTTTTGGGGCACACGTGAGGAACACAAATGCGAACAAGCCTGAATGGTCCCCAGGACAATATGCAACTGAAAACTCACACCCCAGAAGTGACTCGAACCCATACTCCCAGGAGCAACGCAACTGGTATGTACAAGACGCCTTAATCCACTTGACCATCACGACCGGACATAATGAGAGTAGTGGGATTGAGGACTACGACCGGCTATTTTCATTTTTTCCACAGCCGGTCGTAGCTTCAGGGGTTTTTGATAGCTACGACCGGCTATTTTCATTTTTTCCACAGCCGGTCGTAGCTTCAGGGGTTTTTGATAGCTACGACCGGCTATTTTCATTTTTTTCCACAGCCGGTCGTAGCTTCAGGGGTTTTTGATAGCTACGACCGGCTTTTTTCATTTTTTCCAAAGCCGGTCGTAGCTTCAGGGGTTTTACCTGTTTTTTTTCCCTATGTCGGTCGTAGCATCTGGGTTTTTTCCTGTTTTTTTCCAAAGCCGGTCGTAGCTTCATGGGTTTTTCTGAATTTTTTTGTTCCTATGCCGGTCGTAGCATCATAGTTTTTTGTTCCTAGGGATTAAAAAGCTGGTCCCTGGCATCCCCAAATTTCGTTGGCTTAGTGACCCTGCACAGACATTGCTAATGGTCAATGACGTCACCAGGTAGCCGCTCAGCATTCCTGCACCGGCATGTTCAATGGGATTAAAAAGCCGGTCGTAGCATCATGGGTTTTGCGATACAACAGTATCCTTGAAACCTAATATAAAATACCATCATCCCTAGTCTATTTTTAATTTCATATTTATTTCCAACCATCGCCCATTGCATTTATGAAAGGGGATCATGTATGTGAGGGAAGAACATAACTTCAGCACTGCAAGAAGTTATGTGTGTATTTTCAAGTTCGTCCCCTGCTGCCTGTATTTACCCAGGTCTTTTTCCTAAATATATTACTTATCCAATTCATTCCTATTCTGTTTCATGTAGATACGTATAATAGGTTATAAATATTCCCCTTTAGTATGACCATTCAGTCACACCTCTATCATGTCACCCCTATTTCTTCTTCGTCGTCGTCGTTCTGGAGAATGTAATTTGAGCTTTGACCATCTTTCTTGAAGGATCGTTTATTATGCATAGGGCAAAAAATAAAATGAAAAACTGCTATCAGTCGTTTATATTTAAAAAAATAGAGGCCTGGGCATTGGTGATTTCAATGCGAGTTCGGTAGTGACCCTATCCTTATGCGCATCTCACATTCGCTCAAAAACACACCTCCCACACCATTTATCAAATAAAAAACTCATTCAGTAAAAGCAAGCCTCTCATATTTTTGAAATAAAAGCCTTCTGCAGTTACCACCTTTTGTGACGTCATCATGCCTAATGCGGCACGAGGTGTCAACGGGCTAAATGCGGATCCCAGGAGGTTCACACATAAGTGTGAACTCTTAATCTAGCTTAATACCTCACCTATACTCTGTGCTTCATCAGAGTTGATATTCTTGTACAATGGCTCGTATTTTCGCTCATTACTTATATTTTCTGTTATTCATAAACCCGACCAAACCTTCCTAACCTAACCTATCCTATCTTATTATATATAACAAACAAATACATTCTACAGAACAGTTATTGTTGTTGTTTAGTGACATCGTGAAAAGCGACCTCAGGTATAGGGATAATGTATTGATGGTCATTAGCATATAGGTGTGAAGGTATTACAGTACCTTACTGGTCAACTATGTATGACGTCACCAGACAACCAATGCGCCCTTTGGCGTCCTACTTGCATGTGTATTTAATGTTATTATTCAAAAATGACTAGACTATCCATCCCCACCTAACCTAATCAGAGGTTTAAGAATATACATTATATAGGTTTCTATTATTTTATTGGTAATAAAAGTTTACATTCTAGTCTTAACAGTAAAATTGTAATGGGGAACAAGCATGATATTTCAGATGTTGGTCATAGCAATCTCAGATCCTGGTAATTTTTTGTTAGACCCGTTCCTCTGCCACAACAAATCTGGAAGAATAAATAGAACCCATATTAGCAACACAGAATAATAATAATAATAATAAATCAGCAATAATAAGAAAGGCAATATATAGCAAACATCTAAAATATACTTACAGCTCAGTAATATGAGGAGTCATTACACAGCGATAGACATTTATCCTCTCCATCTATGCAAAATGTCTTTTTGCAGTTAGGCATTGCAAAATTAGAATATGCAAATTGAATTATCTTCCTATCGTTCATATCATATTCCCCATATTCAAATAAAGTTTCAAATTTATGTAGTGCAGCTCTCAAGTTAAAGTTGCATAATTGATAGACGAAAAACATGGCATAGGCTCCACAATAATAGGAGTCCATGCTCTGTATGCGTTGTGTGAACATGTAAACTCTGTAATCTTCAAAATAAGAGAGGAATTCTTGTAAATAACGTGAATGGAATTCCATCTTCACCCCAAAACTGTCCAACAGGGCGATAATGGCTCCTGAAGGTTTATTGTGTACATACACAGTCATCCAATGCCCCATCATCGTTACAGGGGATTTCTCATCTAAAGTATTTAAAATAAATACCACTGGCTCTTTATTCAATTTCTTGAAGATTCTCCGTACATCGTTCGCTAAATAACATCCGATATATATGGCTTCTTCCCCTAAATATATATTTTTCAACCCATTGTTTATTTCTAAACAATTCATGTTTCTTAGGCTCTCGTTTCACAAATAATACGTCGGTCAGCATTAATTTTCATAACCCCAGTAGTAGGACCAAACAGCAGTATGACTTTATTTCCCACTATGGCTGTATTAAATTCCAATGTAATTCTTAAATTCCCTGTCGCTTCCAAGGAAACAGTGTCCTTTATTTCTTCTGGTAATAAATTAAAGACCAGCAGAGTTTGTCCTTTAACGAACGATTCGTAGGACAAAATATTATCTACATTAAATCCTACAGCATTTAGGACCGTATAATATAATTTCGAACATTTATGGGGGAAATCACACGCGATATTAAATAAACTCGTGCCGTTCACTGAGATATATACGTTGCTCAAGGCGGAATTGTTGAAATATAATGGGTTTAAGGTATAATCTCCAGAAATGGCTTCCATATCAATAATGGCCATGTATAACTTCTCAGGGATCACTCCACCCCAGGGCTGGTCCATAGTTAATGATTTTTGGCCCTGCCCTAGAATATAGGTTTTAAATAGGGTCTTATCAAATATATACGTTACTGCTCCATTATTTTGGGCGAGTGCTCTGTTAATAGCTAGTAGCCCAGAAGGGAATGGGGTTAATCTATCTATCCATAAGCGGGCCATATTTATATTATATTTATAATTAGCAGTTGCTGTATCACTGCCAATAACCCATTTATCACTATTTAACTCTAAACGTATTCTTACATCTACGTTATCCAGTAAATATTCGCTAATAGATGCAATATCCAGCAGTAATTTAAAGCACGTATAAATGCCGTGTTCTTTCATATTAGCCATTTTCTCATCCTGATCTATCGTGGTCGTAGCAAAATACTGCGTATCAATTTTATTGGGTATCGTTAGCGCCTCTTCTTTATAAAAATGAGCTAGATGCTTAAAACAATCAATTTTACTTCTGGAAAGAGTCGTTAGCAGCTTTATATACGCCCAATAAGAAAATAAAGAATTACTTTCAACTACTTGTTCGTTGAAATACACCACCACTGTTTTAAAAAGTGTTTGTGATAATCCATTGGCTACAGTCACTTTTTTGCCCGAATCTATTGCGGCGTCAGCTTCTGTTAATTCTATGCCCACTTCTAGGGCTAGGGATGACATATCCAGGAAATGGCCAGGAATGCCAGGGATTCTAAATTCAATATACGAGTCCTTAAATTTATTAATTCCTAAATTAACAGGTAAAATATCGATATTTTTCCTGCTGGCTATAGTGGACTCGATCATACGTGCTGAATTAAGTTTGGGAAATCCATCTGTTACAGCCACTGTGTAACTTTCCAAAGGGGATTGTAGCCCCGCTCCTAGTGTAGTAGTAGTATTCATGCTGGATGCTATGAGAGGAATGAATTGTAATTTATGCAAACACATCATTATATCTCTTATTCTTCTTATTCTGTTTTGTGAAACTGCGAATAAGTGCTAATTTGGTGGCCTTAGCCTTTCTCTTAGACTTTTTCCGCCTTTTACCACCACCTAAAATCTGCCGGCCAACTCCCTTCAATGATTCGATCCCATGCTTTTTCATTGACTTTTTAAAGGAATGTTCGCCTGTTTGCATGTCTTGCAATACATTCTGACCCATACTTAAGACGGCAGGAGCTAGGGTTCTCATTAAAAATGGGGCTGCTTTACGGGCTAAACCAGTGAGGAAACTGAATATACCACCTCCTCTTATATGACTCCTATTGAATATTCTAATATCACTCAGCCCACCTCCTTTATATGAGGCAGGTGGGCTAATTAAGAATAATATTTCGTCTACAGACGGAGGGATGAAATTGACGCGCATTTTGTAGCTTGCAGATGAGTAATGAGGCTCGGAACTGTAATGTCCTTATTATATAGACCCAATTCGGGGTCGTATATGTAAAACAGCCGTTGTGCTTCCTCGTTTATCAAAATAAATAGGGGTCCCATTAGGATCGGTTACTGCAATACTTATGCTATCCAGTACATTTGTATTTAGAGGTTTATATAGTTTCCTATTCGTGCTTTCACCGCCCTGCAAAGACACTACGTCCAATATATTCACTAATAAATTTCCGTACATCGTAGGAGCAATTTTATCGCAATAAACACACAAGTAATCCATCATGCCCCTGGGTTGTGGAGGGTAGGGGCACGTGTCTGATATGGGTGTTTCATCCAAATAATTCTTGTGTACGTATATATCATAATTTTTATGCTGTTCAGTTCCTAAAACCTTGCCAATACTCGCCCCAAAAGATAGGGAAATCCTGCATATTGCTCGATTATCGTCATAATACAATACATTCTCATCGCTGCTCGCGGTATTGAACTTTACTCTATTGGAAATCGTTCCATATTTAATATATGCATCAGCATATCTTGGGAAATGCGTCTTATAGACATCAGACACAAAACTCAAATCGTTCTGTGAAAATATATGGGTAATTTCATTATTGATGGCGTATATAATTTCCTTTATTCCACCAGCTAAAATATTAGTTTTCGGTAGAAATTTGGAATGTTTGTAACTAATTCCTTTAGCATCTAGGTACATAATTCTCACGCGGATATAACTCTCCAGATCATCCGATCTTATTATGTAATATGACGAAGGCAATAATATATTCTGGAGACACATTTCGTAGGAACGTCTAGAATCCAGCACGAGTTAATTATACAGTCTATTTTCAAAAGCACTAGGTACATTATTAGGAAATAAATCTGTATTAGAAACACTAGTAGCGTAAATAACGTGGGAATCCATTGCTGGACTAAGAATGAATAAACTAAAAACAAAACAGAACATCTATTTATACACTCACCTTTAGTAAGCTAGCCAAGTTGCTCCTCCGCCAACTTTAGGGCGTTTAGTTTCTCCAGCAGCTGTAGTAGGAGCATACGCCCGTTTTCTTCTTTGTACCACGTCATCATTAAATACTTGTTTACGAGATTCTGTATTCCTAAACATTTCTCGTGGAGTTGAGGTTAAAGAGATGAATAATTTAACCAGCGGTAATTTTTCTCGTGGGAATACAGAGCGGTGAATTGTCATTTTAGTTAAAATATCATCAATTATGTTTATTCCAGTCACTGGCATTTGCAGATTCCCACTGACGTCCCATTGCACCATCTTGCTTTCATCAAAATAATTCAACAGCGAAGTAGCATAATCATGATCTTTAGCTTTCAATTTTAAATGTACCAAATGTACTATTGAAGGATTAGCTCGTACTGAAACTGGTGCTACTGGAGTACTTGTTGCTGGTGTTGGAGCTAGTGATGGCGTTACTTCTGCTTTTTTAACTACTACTACTTTAGCCGGTCCCTCATCGATGGATTTACGAGGTACTAGATAATATTCTTTCATTTTTTATTTATTAAATATCCTGGTAATTAAACTAGCAGCTATGGGTAATAATATACCGAGGATACTGCCTCCTTTACGAGTCAATAAAATACGCTTTTTGTTTGAAATTGAGGGTTTCTTGCAAGCCAGCGAATGCAAGGTGTCTCTGTATTTCTTCAATTTGACTATAACTTTCTTCTTAACCGGAAGCCTATTTTTCAGAAAATTGTTGAAAATCTCTGACAAGCAATGAATATGTGGTTTTTTAAACTGCGCAATCAATTTTTTCCTGGCTGAGGAATTGAGTTTGCTCAGCAAGGTCACCAAGTCTTTGTACTTGTATACTAATGGCTTCTTCATATCTTCAACAAATCATCAGCATCAATCCACTGATCAAATGAAGAGTCGTAGCCTTCGTACCTTACTTTATACTGTAATTTATTATTGGGCAATGTACGTTTGCGTAGGACTTTCTCAATATTAAATGCGACTGGTAAATGGGTTAGGGTCAATTCTTCCTTATAAAACCCTCCGTCAATGGGCTTGTTATTCAAATCTTGTAAAAAATATAATGGGATAGGCTGGCTTTTATCTATACGAATAATTCTGAAAATTTCTTCCGTGTTTTGTCTAGCAAAACCTTTCTTGAATGTCGAAATTCTGTTGGAGAGAGTAATGCGAACTGTGTCCCCGACAGCTAGTAGAGAACTAAGACCTGCTTTAAGTTTGTCCTTACTTTTATACATGAGATTGAACTGTTTCTTTATATCTTGTGGACGAGATAAAGCATGAACCTCAACTGGAGTCCGACCACCTAACCCTCGGTGGGGTGTTGTGTTATACGCCTTTATGATATCAGGCAATATGGGCAGATATCTCGAGGTATTGTGTGCAGTCATATATTTATAAATCTTGGTTTTCATGGTACGTATAAAGCGTTCGGCAATAGCAGCTTTTGTTTCTTGAGAATATACGCTATACAGTTTAATATTTTTAGCTGCAAGCATTCGTTGCATATGAGAATTATAAAATTCACCTCCTCGATCTGTATTAATTTTACGTATTCCTTGGAAATATGAGGATTCCAATATGTTTTTCAGAGCCTTACTCACAGTCTGTCCATCTTTGCGTATCAGAGGTGCTACTTGCGCATACCGTGAAAAAATATCGACACAGACGAGAATGTATTTAATATCATCATTGTGTTTAGCTATTAATCCCATTTCTGCTAAATCACAAGCTAAATATATACGGGGTTTAGGACTCAGCACCTTTCTTCGTTGAAATTTGCGAGGTTTTAATGCGTGCAAAGTGTAGGCTTTAGATGATTTCAAGTATTCTTTGACATCTGATAAAGTAATATCTGGCTTTAGGGTTTTAGCTGCTTTATACAACCTATTGACCCCCCCTAACCCTCCTGTGGATGAGGGGTTATAATAAATTTTATCTAGTACGTGCTCCATCTTCTAATAAAGTGATATCTAATTGTATGGTTTTAGCTGTTTTATACATCCGATATACCAACCCCCCTAACCTCCCCTTGTGGTTGTTGTTGTTGTTGTGGGGGACACATCCTATACACCCAACCCCCCTAACCTCCCCTTGGTGTTAAGTACATTCACCATTGGTAAACAATTTCGTATGGATGCTCACCAACAATATTGCTACGGAAGGTGATGCGTTCAGGGGTTTTCACTCCTAAATCCACCAATAAATACCCATAAGGTTTACTGATGGCTTTCTTGTAGATATCTAAAAGCTTTTTAGAATCTTGTTTTCCAAATAACTGCCGCCCTAAAGTCTCAATTTGAGCTAAATCTCTAGATTTCACTAATATGAAATGGGAGGCGTTTAAACTGATACTTCTAGCATATTTCCCAGAGAAAAATATATTTTGGGTAATGAATATGCACGAAATAGCAAGATGTCTGCCTTTAGTGAAGATATCAGACACAATTTTGGAATTAGCAGATTCGATGAACAAGTCATCGATAATAATTAAAATAGGCGAATCATCTGTACGTTCATCTAAAGGGTTAATAATTTCAGGTTGAGCTATTATTTTCTTGTTAATTACTGGATCGTCTAGCAATGCTTTGTAACTGCCGCCGCATATAATAATACTGGAGAATTTCAGATGGTATTTTTGTACGAGTTTAGTGCACAAATGAGATTTTCCGCCATTGGAAAAGCCTGCAATGATTATTCTGCTAGGTTCATTGAAAATATCGAGTTGATCTTCAGTGATAGGTGAACTATCCATGACTCGTGTTGGGTTTGTACTGACATAAGAATGATAAGGTTATTATATTTAAACATGGAAGGTATCATAGAAACATCAAAGCATACATTTCATATTTTTTATTTTTGGCATAGAACATTTTCAAAACGTAGGTTAGGGGGGCACGGTTTTATAAAAACATCAAAGTATACATTTCACAATTTTTTTTATTTTTTATGTACAACAGAACATTTTCAACATAGATATACAACAGAACATTTTCAACATAGGTTAGGGGAGACTGCATTTGCAGAACATCAGTGATGAGTCAGGGGCCCCGCAATTTTTCAAACATCAATGACAGGTTAGGGAAGGCAGCAATTTTCTAAACATTAATGATAGGTTAGGGGAGGCAGCAATTTTCTAACAACAATGACAGGTTAGGGGAGGTAGCAATTTTCAAACATCAATGACAGGTTAGGGAAGGCAGCAATTTTCAAGCATCAATGACAGGTTAGGGGAGGCAGCAATTTTCTAACAACAATGATAGGTTAGGGGAGGTTTCAATGTTCCATCACCAATTTCTTCAGTCACTAATTGTGAGGATACGTCTTGTTCACCAGTGCATCGCGTTTTCCCCACATATTGAATATGGGATGGAATCCACGTCTCACAGGACGTGCAGCAGCAGGTGCAGGTACATCCTCCTCCTCCTCCTCATTCTCTTCTTCATGAATTTCTGCTTGAGGTATATCGGGGTGTCCATACGCCAAAGACTGTGTAGGACTCAGTACATAACGTTTATCGTCAAAGGCAGACAATCCACGTTTTGTAGTGAGACAGGTACACATACGGCCTTTAACATTCCTAATAGATCTGGATTGGAACCTCTGCCCAATATTTAACTCTAAAGCACTTTGGAAAGCTGCATGAGTGAGTTTAGACTGATGATAAGTGGGAATTCCTTTACAACGACAGATCTGAACCTGGTCTTGAGTGAGAATGGAGTACATTTTAGGCTTCAATGCAATGAGTTCTTTGATAATTTTAGCTCCAACTTCCGATTTTAACAAACCTAGTTGACCTTTGCGAGAGTCATCGAAATAGGGATTTTCAGGCGGGAAATTGCTGAAATCCATATGCTGAGATAAAGGCAGTTTATTTAATTCCTCAAAAGCATTTGGACAGCTTAATTCAATCAAATACGAATCTGTGTCTGTATACAGCAATCTAGCTTTGTCTCCATAATGAGCTTTGACCGTATTGTACCAAAAATCATATAGGATCCTCTTGGCTATTTGCAAGATCTGGAACCCCAGATAGGTTGGTGTATTGACTTTAAGTGTTTGTTTCTTAACTGTGCAAATGACTCTGTCCTCACTTAACAAAATGCTCCGTTTGAAGAACGGATTGCGTGCGTGCTTTTGGAATTTGTCTCGTGATGTAACTAAATAATGCTGATCGCCATATTTACTCACATTTGTCAAACTCTTGCCGTAAATTGCATTTGATACTAGCTTGAAAGCTTTACCCTTAATGGCGCAAGGTGTATTTGCACGTTCAAGAGCATTTGTTTCGACAAATTCCTTAAGGTACTTGCTCTGTTGGAATTCATAAACTGCATTTACCTTAGCCACTTCCAATCCCAATTTCATCAGCATCTGAAGCAAATCTAAACTCGCCAAGTAATCTTTTTGAGGGAGATGTGAAGCAATTAATTTATTGTTTTTCTTGGGGAGTTTACGATCTTCGGTATTTAAAATATGTTTGCTATAATCGGAGAGAAGATCAGTTGAAATATTAGCATGTGACAGGGTTAAAGGCAAGTCATCGGTGTATCGAGCCACCTCAGGTGCGACATGCTTGGTATCACACATGACCCAATACCCTTTATCCCCATCACATGTAATATTTTCCAATCCTTGTTGGAGCCAATCATCACATTAGGCAGCAGATAATTTACGGATC
This sequence comes from Procambarus clarkii, assembly GCF_040958095.1. NCBI lineage: Eukaryota > Metazoa > Arthropoda > Malacostraca > Decapoda > Cambaridae > Procambarus > Procambarus clarkii. Next base: position 2,283,737 of record NC_091186.1, read on the forward strand.
CCGCCTTGAGGAAGCAGTTCTGTCATACAGGTGGCGTATAAGCCATTAAAATCCAAATACAGAATATATTTATCGGTGCTAGAAGGATCAGCACCTGTATGCTCATTTTGTACACTTGTGTGTTGCCGCACAACAGAGGTAAATCCGCCTCTTAGATTTCTGCGCAATACATCATACAAATGGGGATCAGAAATAGAGTCCAAGACAACTTGACTCTTAAACAAGAAAGCGTCCCATGCAAAACTAGATAACGAGACATAGTGTGTAATGTCTAACTTGTACAGCTCAAGCATGGTCTTGCGCCATACAGTAAACACATCACACAATAGTCCAGTATCTACTTTCAAATAGACCTTCAAGTAATCCCCAATGGTCTTGCATTCCGCTAATCTAAAGACTTCTTTAGCCTGTGTATAATCGGTCTCGCTTATGGCCTCGTGTTTTAAATTATTGAAAAAGGCTTCGGGAGGAGGAAGAGCCGGTTCATTTAATTTCTCCAAAGATGAAATGTAGTCATAACAGAAGACCTGTTTGCCTGTCTTTAATAAATGGTGGGCAGCTACAGGGACGTCATCTAGCATAACTGAGGTGTAAGTGGTGGGTTTACCTTCCCTGATATGTTCTTTAGCTAGTTTTTCCAGCCCACCATTTAGTAAAGCCAGACTATCCATAAACCGAAGTTTACCGATATCTACTTTCATGAACTTAAATCCATCTTTGGAGGCAATGTCAATTTCACGGTTAGGGAGGTTAGACAATTCATTTAAAATTACCCCAAGGTCATAAGCTGCATTGTGAGAGAATGTATATAAATATTTATAAGAATTTCTACACAGCATGTTGCACCTTTGGCAATAGGCAGCTAGATAATTATTAAATTCAATAGCATGATCATGATGACGGTGCTTGTCCATAGCTGATTTAAATGGACTATAACACATTTCACATGTGGTCTGACGTCTATAGGCTTGCCAATGTTCACGTGTCATAGATATTTTGTATTTAGGCATGGCAGATTTGATTCTCTTCCATGCTTTCTCTAAAGTATCTATGAAATGATTCACAGGATCATCCCCCATATACGTTAATTTCTCTACCACCTCCAATTCCCTGTTGATGATGATAAAAGCATATGCCACGGCTTTGTGACGCTTCTCGATCATTCCTTGGGGATTGGAGGGGTCCAACAAGCACTCGAAATCATAATATGCCGTGTGAGACGGCCCATAAGCACGACCGTAATTTTGGAATTTGATTTTATGCCCTTCAGGGTAAAATTTCAATGTTTGTTTAACTTCACATGACTCTTCATGATCCCGCATAGCATCAGGTGACAAATGAATTAAACACGAATGGCAAAAAATATGATTGCCTGGTGTTCTATTTGGATTGCTGCGCATGTTACGGACATACAGATTGAAATCTTTAATGAGCACAAGATGCTGATCCTCCAACATGAGCAAAGGTACTTTAGGTGCAGAATGTTCCCTGCCTTTCCTAGCTAAGCTAATATAGTACCTATTGTCTTCACGAGTGAGCACATAGATAAAAATACTTAATTTATTCATACTTTCTATTTTATTAATGTTATCATACGTTATGGGTATTTCAATATCCTCACTCCAACGGACAAATCTGAGACACCACCTGGCTGACTTGGAAAATCTGCGGATATTATCTAATGTCATCCCCTGAGCTAGACATATATATGCAGCTAAACATTGGATCAAACATATATTTTGCTCGCCTTTAGGATTGAAAATAAGTTGTTTCCCACGCAATTTATCTGGATAAGGTACGTATTCTCCTAGACGGATGGGATGCTGAACAGCTATGGAATTGATATAAAAACCAGAAATGCTCTGTATACCTAGACTCGAACCTTCTGTCTCGGCAAAGAACTCTTCTAGCTTATTATCCAATTCGGCGATCCATTGATCTACGACAACACTAGCCTCATGCCTAGATAAAGTGCGTTGCTCGGCCCTTATAGGTAACTCTCCCTCAAAATCAGGTTCATTTTCTTGATTAAGCCGTTGTAAATTAAATGTAAAATCCGGGTATATCAAGAGGGCAGGAGGGAAATTGGGGTGAACGGCATCAAACAAGGATTCTATTTGCCGGATAAAATAATCACGATATATAGTCAAATAATGGGCAGGATCTCCTTGGGCATGATCTGGGATGCTATATGAATGGCGTATGTACCCCCCATTGAAATTATTGATTACTTCAAGCACTTCGGGTTGAGGAGGAGGAAGCAAAACATCTACCTGCTGTTGCTGTTCCTGTTCCTGAGGCGGTGGTGGTGGAGAATTAGCGATAGGCTGGCTGGCCTCCATATCTGAATCTGCTTCCCAAACTAAATGCAGGGAGTCTTCTTCGTCCTCCAGTTGTGAACCTATAAGTAACAAAAATAAAGATTTCAGTTAATAAAATTTTAATATAGGGATTTTAATAATAATAATAATAATGACATTATTGAAATATGCAAATAATAATTAATGTGGATGTTACTTACAATTAGACCTTTCCCTGTTGTCATTATTTTCTGGTGTTGGTGAGCGAGCTCGACTCGTGCTAGGCTCTTCACAACCTCCTCCACGAGGATATTCTTCCTCTACCTCCACTACCTGCTGAGTTGGCGAGCCTAAAATCATACAAATGATCATGTGAATAATTAACGATGATAAATTAGATATTTTTATAAATATATCTGACAAGAATTGGGGATGGTATTGCAGAATAGCGTAATTGACTTACTTTCATATTGGACGCTTTGGTACGATGATGCTTCTGAGTGCTCTGAATCAGAACTAGTATCAGACTCGGGGTCATCTAGATACATGCAAAATGGACATGCATTGGGGTGGCCACCTGTAGATTTTAATTAATATATATAGTTATACATATATATATTTTTATGGAATGCTGCATAAATGTATAGCTCTACGACCAACTGTAAATACTAATTCACATATAAATTTAGCTGCTATTGAACAATTTTCTATAGTATCTAAACATATACTATGACTCCTAACAGATGTTATAAAAACAATGATACTTACGGGTAGCACAAATCACTTTGGAGCACGAGGGACAAATCTTATCGTAATGTCCACGAGATATCTCAGCACATTGCATACAGTAAATAACGCACTGATGCCGAGGATTGGCGGTGAAGGTTATCCTACATTCACTACATTTCGCCTGGCACAGGTGGAATGGCCCTAGTTTAGGAGCCTTGCAAAGTTCACAAATATACATGGTTGAGTTGATAGATACGAGACAACGAAGTTCGTTAATGCACAAGTTCTGGAGCTAGTTCCGAGTGTTAGCACAGGAAGCCTGAGTTGAACTGTCCTTTGGGCTGGTGGGAGGTCCTTATAAGGTCAGCTCGCCTGCTGCCAGATGTACGATTCTGCTTAAATCGCAGTACGACAGTTGGGCTGCTGATATACTTTGCACTTATTACAAAATAATAATTACAGTCACGGATGACAAAAATGTATGTTCTTAAACATCTGATTAGGTTAGGTGGGGGATGGATAGTCTAGTCATTTTTGAATAATAACATCAAATACACATGCCAGTAGGACGCCAAAGGTCGCATTGGTTGTCTGGTGACGTCATACATAGTTGACCAGTAAGGTACTGTAATACCTTCACACCTATATGCTAATGACCATCAATACATTATCCCTATACCTGAGCTCGCTTTTCACGATGTCACTAAACAACAACAATAACTGTTCTGTAGAATGCATTTGTTTGTTATAAATAATATGTTAGGTTAGGTTAGGTTAGGAAGGTTTGATCGGGTTTATGAATAACAGAAAATATAAGCAATGAGAGAAAATACGAGCTATTGTAGCTGAATATCAACTCTGATGAAGCACAGAGTATAGGTGAGGTATTAAGCTAGATTAAGAGTTCACACTTATGTGTGAACCTCCTGGGATCCGCATTTCGCCCGTTGACGCCTCGCGCCACATTAGGGATGATGACGTCACAAAAGGCGGTAACTGCAGAAGGTCATATTTCAAAATATGAGAGGCTTGCTTTTACTGAATGAGTTTTTTTTTTATTTTATTTGATAAATGCTACAGTATGGTGTGGGAGGTATGTTTTTGGGCGAATGTGAGATGTGCATAAGGATAGGGTCACTACCGAACTCGCATTGAAATCACCAATGCCCAGGGCTCTGTTTTTTCATATATACGACTGATAGCAGTTTAATTTTTTGCCCTATGCATAATAAACGATCCTTCAAGAAAGATGGTCAAAGCTCAAATTACATTCTCCAGAACGACGACGACGAAGAAGAAATAGGGGTGACATGATAGAGGTGTGACTGAATGGTCATACTAAAGGGGAATATTTATAACCTATTATACGTATCTACATGAAACAGAATAGGAATGAATTGGATAAGTAATATATTTAGGAAAAAGACCTGGGTAAATACAGGCAGCAGGGGACGAACTTGAAAATACACACATAACTTCTTGCAGTGCTGAAGTTATGTTCTTCCCTCACATACATGATCCCCTTTCATAAATGCAATGGGCGATGGTTGGAAATAAATATGAAATTAAAAATAGACTAGGGATGATGGTATTTTATATTAGGTTTCAAGGATACTGTTGTATCGCAAAACCCATGATGCTACGACCGGCTTTTTAATCCCATTGAACATGCCGGTGCAGGAATGCTGAGCGGCTACCTGGTGACGTCATTGACCATTAGCAATGTCTGTGCAGGGTCACTAAGCCAACGAAATTTGGGGATGCCAGGGACCAGCTTTTTAATCCCTAGGAACAAAAAACTATGATGCTACGACCGGCATAGGAACAAAAAAATTCAGAAAAACCCATGAAGCTACGACCGGCTTTGGAAAAAAACAGGAAAAAACCCAGATGCTACGACCGACATAGGGAAAAAAAACAGGAAAAACCCCT
>NC_091186.1:2291197-2343697 GCF_040958095.1 Procambarus clarkii
TTACATTTTCAAAGACTTTAGTCTGCAAACACACAACTGAAACTGAATAGAGCTTACACATCGAGCTTATATCTACATTTGGGTGAGGTGGATGAGGTGAAAACAAACTTTCAACAATGGGTATTAAATGGGTATTAAATTCCAACACAAGACAGAACACGAAACAATGGGTATTGAATGGAAGTAATTGTAGAAAGCCTATTGGTCCATATTTCTTGATGCTTTTATATTGGAGCGGAGTCTTGAAGTGGGTAGAATATAGTTGTGCATTAATTGGCTGTTGATTGCTGGTGTTGACTTCTTGATGTGTAGTGCCTCACAGACGTCAAGCCGCCTGCTATCGCTGTATCTATCGATGATTTCTGTGTTGTTTGCTAAGATTTCTCTGGTGATGGTTTGTTTGTGGGAAGAGATTATATGTTCCTTAATAGAGCCCTGTTGCTTATGCGTCGTTAAACGCCTGGAAAGAGATGTTGTTGTCTTGCATATATATATATATATATAAAGCTATATATAAAGATGCCACACCTGTGACATGTAAAAACATGCTTTTTTGAACAACAGCGCCATCTGTTGCACGTAATTGCAACTCTACTATACTAAATATGTTACGATTCCATTTCAATGTTCCTGATTTCAATCATAAATTTAAATTGCATAAATTTTTATTTATTTTTATTTTTATTTAATATATTTTGTGTGACACTGCGTTGAAATTGAGCTGTGTTGTTTACCATACTGTTCATTTCTTGAGTATAGTTTATTTTTTGTATTTTTTCATTGGTTTTCATTTCGTTTTTTTTATCTGTTTTTCTTATATTTCATTGATGGGAACATCAGATCATTTGATGTTCTTAATATTCTGATGGGATCAACAGATCGTTTGGGAATGCATTGAACGAGGGAGTGCGAAATGTTGGGGAGGACAAGGGGACGGGAGTGGATGATTTTGGGGAGGACGAGGGGACATGGGGAGGGAAGGTAATAGTGGGGAGGACGAGGGGACGGGGCAGTTAGGGGATGGTGGGGACGAGGGGATAAGGGAATGGAGAATGGTGGGAAGGACAAGGTAACAAAGGAGGGGGGTTAGTGGAAAGGACGAGGGGACGGGGGAAGAGGGGACGGGTGAGTGAGGAATGGTTGGGAGGATGAGGGGGACGGGGCATGGGGAATGGTGGGGAGGACTTTGAGACAGGGGAAGGTTGCTGTACTGAGCCACAGTAACGCGTGGCCAGGAACAGCTAGTAATTAATATATATGTAAATATTGCACAAATAATGTATGTTTAATAGTCTGTTTCTCTTGACTACACTATCCGGTTCGAGGGACAAAACTTATGTGGGAAAATCCTAGCAGGCAAATTTTCTTTTTATTCTCTTTTTTAGTTAACTTCAATATTGTGTTGGTTCTTTGTTAGAGGACTGTATATTCTAATTCAGCCTGCTAAAATATTTCTGCCCACAGTTAGAGAGACAACTGCAACTTGAACCACCTTGTAATGGATATGGTATAAGCCGTACCTGTTTACCTTATTATGCAAAATATAAATTATACCACATATGGTGGTCTAATCTACTATTATTCTTAATGCTACTTTAATTATGAACACTACTACTCTATCTACAGTTTCAAAACATTTCTACTCTAAAACAAGTGTTTCTTAGCTGATACTGTGGGTGAGGCATGCTAAGGCTGTGATTTTCTCCCAGTATCTTTTAACGGGTAGCTACATGTGCTTCAGGATACATAAAATTGTTGCCTTGGTAAGATGGTGTCGTAGTACAGTACACAGTTATGTTGTGGGGCAAGCTGCAACCTTTCAGTATCTTCACATCAAGGGTTTCCTGCCGAATGTTTATTATTAGTGGATGCACATTACCATATAAGATACAGGTATGACATGGAATAAAAGCGATGTATAATGCTGAGTACGTTCTTGGAGTAAGCTTTAAGTTCTCAGTTTTGCATCATATTTATCGTATATTTAATGAATTAATACCAATAAATTGTAAATTCTTAAATACGTGGAAAAACGGGAAAATATTGCCTAAATCGTTAATATATGGTTCAAATCATACAAAGGAAAAAAAAGATGATAAACGTCCTAATATTGCTAAATTTGATGATTTTAAGTACAAAACAAAATGCAAGAAAACTTGCTTAAAAACACAATATTATGCAAAATTCTGACATTTGCAGGTCAAATCACACATTGTGAGAAAACCTAAAGTAGCATCGAAATATTAGTAAATTCGAATATTTTTACCTAAAATCATATAACATGAAAAACTTGAAAAAGTCACTATATTACCAAATTCGAGGATTTTTACTTCAAATCATAAAGCTAGGTTTCTTGGTATTAATATCATAAACAAGGCATATGAAAATGTTGAAATGAAACGGCGATGGGTCACACTTTGCCCAAACCCCTCTTGCAGTTTTTAAAATATCCCAAATCTGACTCCTGAGCCATATTTTGAAGCCAAATTCTAGCTCTCCTCACATGTTTGCAGTTTGAAATTAAGACTTTTTATACCGAAAATATGCCAATTACAGAAAACGGCGATGGGTCACATTTTGCCCAAACCCCCTTGAAGTTTTTAAAAATCCTAAATCTGACTCCTGAGCAATATTTTGGAGCCAAATTCTGGCTCTCTGAACATATTTGCCGATTGAAATTACGACTTTTTATGCCGATAATATGGCAATTACTGAAAACGGCGATGTGTCACATTTTGTCCACCCCCCCCCCCCTTGCAGTTTTCAAAATATCCAAAATATCCCAAATCTGGCTCCTGGGCCATATTTTGGAGCCAAATTCTGGCTCTCTACACATATCTGCAGTTTGAAATTACGACTTATTATACCGAAAATATGCCAATTACAGAAAATGACGGTGGGTCAGTTTTGCCCAAACCCCATGCAGTTTTCAAAATATCGAAAATATCGGATATTTGACTCATATGCGTTATTTTGGAACCGAATTCTGGCTCTCTACATATACTGGCAACTTGAAATTACGACTTTTTATACCGAAAATATGCCAATTACTGAAAACGGTGATGGGTCACATTTTGCCAAAACCCCCTTGCAGTTTTCAAAATATCCCAAATCTGACTCCTGAGCCATATTTTGGAGCCAAATTCTTGCTCTTTGCACATATTTACAGTTTGAAATTACGACTTTTTTACACCGAAAATATGGCAATTACTGAAAACGGTGATGTGTCACATTTTGCCCAAACCCCCCTGCAGTTTTCAAAATATCCCAAATATCCCAATTTTGACTCCTGAGCCATATTTTGGAGCCCAATTTTGGTTCTCTGCACATATTTGTAATTTGAAATTATGACTTTTTATACCAAAAATATCCCAATTGCTGAAAAGCGGCGATGGGTCACATTTTGTCCAAACTCCTACTGCAATTTTCAAAATATCCCAAATATCCAAAATCTGACTCCTGAGCCATATTTTGCAGTCAAATTCTGCCTTGCTGCACATATTTTCAGTTTGAAATTACGACTTTTTATACCGAAAATATGCCAATTACAGAAAACGGCGATGGGTCACATTTTGCCCAAACCCCCCTGCAGATTTCAAAATATGTGAAATTTCGGAAATTTGACTCCTGAGCGTCATTTTTGAGCCGAATTCTGGCTCTCTGCACCTATTTGCAGTTTCAGATTACGAATTTTTTTTACCGAAAATATACCAATTACTGAAAACTGCGATGGATCATATTTTGCCCAAACACCCCTGAAGTTTTCAATATATGTGAAATGTCAGAAATTTGACTCCTGAGCGTTTTTTCTGAGCGGGATTCTGACTCTCTGCACCTATTTGCAGTATCAAACTGAAATACCGAAACTCTTTTATACCGAAAATATGCCATTTACTGAAGACGGCGATGGGTCATATTTTGCCCAAAACCCCCCAGCAGTTTTCAAATTATGTGAAATGTCGAAAGCTTGATACCTGAGCGTCATTTTTTATCCGAATTCTGGCTCACTGCTTTTTATGCAGTTTCAAACTACGACTTTTTATACAGAAAATATGCAAATGACTGAAAACGTCGATGAGTCACATTTTGCCCCATCAACGCCCCCACACACCCTTGCTGCAATTTTCAAAATATCCCAAATATTCCAAATCTGACTCCTGAGCCATATTTTGGAGACAAATTCTGGCTCTATAAATATATTTGTAGTTTGAAATTACGAGTTTTTACACCGAAAAGGGTCACATCTTGTTTTTACAAGGGTCACATTTTGCCCAAACACCCAGCTGTTTTCAAAATATCCTAAATGTTCCAAAACTGACTTCTGAGCCATATTTTGGAGCCAAATTCTGGCTTTCTGCACATATTTGCAGTTTGAAATTACGACTTTTTATACCGAAAATATGCCTAATACTGAAAACGGCGATTAGTCACACTTTGCCCAAACCCCCAGCAATTTGCAAAATATCCCAAACATTTCAAATCATGAGCAATATCTTGGAACTAAATTCTGGCTCTCTGCACGTATTTGTTGTTTGAAATTACGACATTTTATACCGGAAAAATGCCAATTACAGAAAACAGCGATGGGTGCCATTTTGCCCAAACCCATTTGCAGTTTTCAAAATATCCCAAATCTGACTCCTGAGCCATATTTTGGAGCCAAATTCAGGCTCTCTGCAAATATATGCAGTTTGAAATTGCGACCTTTTTATACGGAAAAAAATGCCAATTACTGAAATGGCGATTTGTCACATTTTGCCCCCACCCTGCAATTTTCAAAATATCCCAAATCTGACTTCTGAGCCATATTTTTGAGCCAAGTTCTGGTTCTTTAAACATATTTGCACTTTGAAATTACGACTTTTTCACCAAAAATATACCAATTACTGAAAACACCGATGATCACATTTTGCCCAAACTCCCCCTTGCAGTTTTTAAAAAATCCCAAATATTCCTAATCTAACTCCTGAGCCATATTTTGGAGTCAAATTCTGGCTCTCTAAACATATTTGTAGTTTGAAATTACAACTTCTTATACCGAAAATATGTCAATTACTGAAAACGCTGATTGGTCACATTTTGCCCAAACCCCCGTCCAATTTTCAAAATATCCTTAAACTGACTCCTGAGTCATATTTTGGAGCCAAATTCTAGCTCACTGCACATATTGCAGTTTGAAATTTCGACTTTTTATAACGAAAATATGCCAATTATTGAAAACAGCGATGGGTCACATTTTGCCCCAAACCTTCCCTGCAGTTCTCAAAATATCCCAAATATCTCAAACCTGACTCCTGAGCCATATTTTGGAGCCTAATTCTGGCTCTCTGCACATATTTGCAGTTTGAAATTACGACTTTTTATACGGAAAATATGTCAATTACTGAAAACGGCGATTGGTTATATTTTGCCCAAACCCCTCTTGCAATTTTCAAAATATCCTAAAGCTGACTCCAAAGCCATATTTTAGAGCCAAATTCTTGGTCTCTACACATATTTGTAGTTTGAAATTACGACTTTTATTACGGAAAATATGCCAATTACAGAAAACGGCGATGGGAAATATTTTGCCCAAACCCCCCTTGCAATTTTTAATATATCCCAAATCTGACTCCTGAGCCATATCTTGTTGCCAAATTCTGGCTCTCTGCACATATTTGCAGTTTGAAATTACGACTTTTTACCTCGAAAATATGTAAATTACTAAAAACGGCGATGGGTCACGTTTTGCCCAAATCCCCTTGCAGTTTTCAAAATATGTGAAACTTTGGAAATTTGACTTCTGAGCGTCATTTTTGAGCCGAATTCTGGCTCTCTGCACCTATTTGCAGTTTCAAATTACGAATTTTATACCGAAAATTTACCATATACTGAAAATGGCGATGAGTCATATCTTGCCCAAACCCCCCCAGCAGTTTTCAAAATATGTGAAATGTCGGAAATTTGATTCCTGAGCGTCCTTTTTTAGCCTATTTCTGGCTCTCTGTACCTATTTGGAGTTTCAAATTACGGCTTTTTATAAAGAAAATATGCATGTTACCATTATGTGCAACAGATGGCGCTGTTTTTCAAAAGTGCATGTTTTTACCTGTCACATGGGTGGCATCTAAATAGTAGATATATAAAAAGACGCGCCTATTCGAGTGCCAAGTTGTGTCAAAATTTGTCATATTTTCGTTATAAAAAGTCGTACCTTCAAACGTCAAATATGTGCAGTGAGCCAGAATTTGGCTCCAAAATATGGCTCAGGAGTCAGATTTGGGATATTTTTAAAATTGCAAGGTTTTTTTTGGCAAAATGTGACCCATCGCCGTTTTCAGTAATTGACATATTTTCGGTATAAAAATTCGTAATTTCAAACTGCAAATATGTGCAGAGAGCCAAAATTTGGCTCCTAAATATGACTCAGGAATCAGATTTGAGATCTTTGGGATATTTTGAAAATTGCAGGGGGTTTGGGCAAAATGTGACCCATCGCTGTGTTCAGTAATGGGCATATTTTCGGTATAAAAATTCGTAATTTCAAATTGAAATAATGTGCAGAGAGCCAGAATTTGGTTCCAAGATATGGCTCAGGAGTCAGATTTGGGATATTTTGAAAATTGCAAGTGGGGTTTGGGCAAAATGTTACCCATCGCCGTTTTCTGTAATTGGCATATTTTCGGTATTAAAAGTCGCAATTTCAAACTGCAAATATGTGAAGAGAGCCAGAATTTGGCTCGAAAATATGGCTCAGGAGTCAGTTTGAGGATATTTGGGATATTTTGAAAATTGCCGTGGGAGATTGGACAAAATGTGACCCATGGGCGTTTCAGTAATTGGGATATTTTTGGTAGAGAAAGTCATAATTTCAAACTGCAAATATGTGCATAGAGCCAAAATATGGCTCAGGAGTCAGATTTGGGATATTTTGAAAACTGCAGGGAGATTTGGACTAAATGTGACCCATCGGCGTTTTCAGTAATTGGCATATTTTCGGTGTAAAAAGTCGTAATTTCGAACTGAAAATATGTGCAAAGAGCGAGAATTTGGCTCAAAAATATGGCTCAGGACTCAGATTTGGGATATTTTGCAAGGGGGTTTCGGCAAAATGTGACCCAACACCTTTTTCAGTAATTGACATATTTTCGGTATAAAAAGTCGTAATTTCAAACTGCAAATATATGTAGAGAGCCTTAATTCGGCTCCAAAATAACGCTCATTAGTCAAATTTCCGATATTTAAAAACTACAGGGGGGTTTGGGCAAAACGTGACCCATCGCCGTTTTCTGTAATTGGCATATTTTCGGTATAAAAAGTCGTAATTTTAAACTGCAAATATGTGTAGAGAGCCAGAATTCGGCTCTAAAATATGGCTCAGGAGCCAGATTTGAGATATTTGGAAAATTTTGAAAACTGCAAGGTGGGGGGGGGGGGAGGGTGGACAAAATGTGAAACATCGCTGTTTTCAGTAATTGGCATATTTTCGGTATAAAAAGTTTTAATTTCAAACTGCAAACATGTGAGGAGAGCCAGAATTTGGCTCCAAAATATGGCTCAGGTGTCAGATTTGGGATATTTTAAAAACTGCAAGGGGGTTTGGGCAAAGTGTGACCCATCGCCGTTTCATTTCAACAACATTTTCATATGCCTTATTTATGATATCAATACCAAGAAACCTAGCTCTATGATTTGAAGTAAAAATCCTCGAATTTGGTAATATAGTGACTTTTTCAAGTTTTTCATGTTATATGATTTTAGGTAAAAATATTCGAATTTACTAAAATTTCGATGCTTCTTCAGGTTTTCTCACGATAAGTGATTTGACCTACAAATCTCTGAATTTTGCATAATATTGTGTTTTTAAGCAAGTTTTCTTGCATTTTGTTTTGTACTTAAAATCGTCAAACTTAGCAATATTTGGACGTTTATCATCTTTTTTTTCTTTGTATGATTTGAACCATATATTAACGATTTAGGCAATATTTTTCCGTTTTTCCATGTTTTTAAAAACTTACAGTTTATTGGTATTAATTCATTAAATATACGATAAATATGATGCAAAACTGAGAGCTTAAAGCTTTCTCCAAGAACGTACTCAGCATTATACATCGCTTTTATTCCATGTCATACCTGTATCTTATATGGTAATGTGCATCCACTAATAATAAACATTCGGCAGGAAACCCTTGATGTGAAGATACTGAAAGGTTGCAGCTTGCCCCACAACATAACTGTGTACTGTACTACGACACCATCTTACCAAGGCAACAATTTTATGTATCCTGGAGCACATGTAGCTACCCGTTAAAAGATACTGGGAGAAAATCACAGCCTTAGCATGCCTCACCCACAGTATCAGCTAAGAAACACTTGTTTTAGAGTAGAAATGTTTTGAAACTGTAGATAGAATAGTAGTGTTCATAATTAAAGTAGCATTAAGAATAATAGTAGATTAGACCACCATATGTGGTATAATTTATATTTTGCATAATAAGGTAAACAGGTACGGCTTATACCATATCCATTACAAGGTGGTTCAAGTTGCAGTTGTCTCTCTAACTGTGGGCAGAAATATTTTAGCAGGCTGAATTAGAATATACAGTCCTCTAACAAAGAACCAACACAATATTGAAGTTAACTAAAAAAGAGAATAAAAAGAAAATTTGCCTGCTAGGATTTTCCCACATAAGTTTTGTCCCTCGAACCGGATAGTGTAGTCAAGAGAAACAGACTATTAAACATACATTATTTGTGCAATATTTACATATATATTAATTACTAGCTGTTCCTGGCCACGCGTTACTGTGGCTCAGTACAGCAACCTTCCCCTGTCTCAAAGTCCTCCCCACCATTCCCCATGCCCCGTCCCCCTCATCCTCCCAACCATTCCTCACTCACCCGTCCCCTCTTCCCCCGTCCCCTCGTCCTTTCCACCAACCCCCCTCCTTTGTTACCTTGTCCTTCCCACCATTCTCCATTCCCTTATCCCCTCGTCCCCACCATCCCCTAACTGCCCCGTCCCCTCGTCCTCCCCACTATTACCTTCCCTCCCCATGTCCCCTCGTCCTCCCCAAAATCATCCACTCCCGTCCCCTTGTCCTCCCCAACATTTCGCACTCCCTCGTTCAATGCATTCCCAAACGATCTGTTGATCCCATCAGAATATTAAGAACATCAAATGATCTGATGTTCCCATCAATGAAATATAAGAAAAACAGATAAAAAAACGAAATGAAAACCAATGAAAAAATACAAAAAATAACCTATACTCAAGAAATGAACAGTATGGTAAACAACACAGCTCAATTTCAACGCAGTGTCACACAAAATATATTAAATAAAAATAAAAATAAATCGAAATTTATGAAAATTAAATTTATCAATGAAATCAGGAACACTGAAATGGAAACGTAACATACTTAGTATAGCGTGAGTTGTAATTACGTGCAACAGATGGCGCTGTTTTTCAAAAAAGCATGTTTTTACATGTCACAGGTGTGGCATCTATATAGTCGGTAAATAAAAACACGCGTGAATGGAAAGTTGTATCAAAATTTCAAAGCAATCGATGAAGAACTTTCAGAGATTTCAGCGTGTGTTGCTCTTATACCCAACAGATGGTGCTGTATAAAAAAAGGAAGATTTTCCTGTCACAGATGTGGCATGCATATAGGAGGTATATAAAAACACGCGCCTATTCGAATGCCACGTTGTGTCAAAATTTCAAAGCAATCGGTAAAGATAATTCCTATAAGGACTATATACAACTGAAAACTCACACCCCAGAAGTGCCCAGGATTACCATCCGAGTGCCGGCGGGGAAGTGGTTCATATAGCCTCGGCTATCACTTCCTTTTGTCCGGTCGTGATGGTCAAGCGGATTAAGGCGTCCCTGTACATACCAGTTGTGGGAGTATGGGTTCGAGTCACTTCTGGGGTGTGAGTTTTCAGTTGTATATAGTCCTGGGGACCATTCAGGCTTGTTTGCATTTGTGTTCCTCACGTGTGCCCCAAAGAGTGAGGTGATTTGATAAAATGCTATGCCCAGGATTACCATCCGAGTGCCGGCGGGGAAGTGGTTCATATAGCCTCGGCTATCACTTCCTTTTGTCCGGTCGTGATGGTCAAGCGGATTAAGGCGTCCCTGTACATACCAGTTGTGGGAGTATGGGTTCGAGTCACTTCTGGGGTGTGAGTTTTCAGTTGTATATAGTCCTGGGGACCATTCAGGCTTGTTTGCATTTGTGTTCCTCACGTGTGCCCCAAAGAGTGAGGTGATTTGATAAAATGCTATGCCCAGGATTACCATCCGAGTGCCGGCGGGGAAGTGGTTCATATAGCCTCGGCTATCACTTCCTTTTGTCCGGTCGTGATGGTCAAGCGGATTAAGGCGTCTCTGTACATACCAGTTGTGGGAGTATGGGTTCGAGTCACTTCTGGGGTGTGAGTTTTCAGTTGTATATAGTCCTGGGGACCATTCAGGCTTGTTTGCATTTGTGTTCCTCACGTGTGCCCCAAAGAGTGAGGTGATTTGATAAAATGCTATGCCCAGGATTACCATCCGAGTGCCGGCGGGGAAGTGGTTCATATAGCCTCGGCTATCACTTCCTTTTGTCCGGTCGTGATGGTCAAGCGGATTAAGGCGTCCCTGTACATACCAGTTGTGGGAGTATGGGTTCGAGTCACTTCTGGGGTGTGAGTTTTCAGTTGTATATAGTCCTGGGGACCATTCAGGCTTGTTTGCATATATATATATATATATATATATATATATATATATATATATATATATATATATATATATATATATATATATATATATATATATATATATATATATATGTCGTACCTAGTAGCCAGAATGCACTTCTCGGCCTACTATGCAAGGCCCGATTTGCCTAATAAGCCAAGTTTTCCTGAATTAATATATTTTCTCTAATTTTTTTCCTATGAAATAATAAAGCTACCCATTTCATTATGTATGAGATCAATTTTTTTTTAGTTGAGTTAAAATTAATGTAGATATATGACCGAACCTAACCAACCCTACCTAACCTAACCTAAGCTATCTCTATAGGTTAGGTTACGTTAGGTAGCCGAAAAAGTTAGGTTAGGTTAGGTTAGGTAGGTTAGGTAGTCGAAAAACAATTAATTCATGAAAACTTGGCCTATTAGGCAAATCGGGCCTTGCATAGTAGGCTGAGAAGTGCGTTCTGGCTACTAGGTACGATATATATATATGTCGTACCTAGTAGCCAGAACGCACTTCTCAGCCTACTATGCAAGGCCCGATTTGCCTAATAAGCCAAGTTTTCCTGAATTAATATATTTTCTCTAATTTTTTCTTATGAAATGATAAAGTTACCCATTTCATTATGTATGAGGTGAATTTTTTTTTATTGGAGTTAAAATTAACGTAGATATATGACCGAACCTAACCAACCCTACCTAACCTAACCTAACCTATCTTTATAGGTTAGGTTAGGTTAGGTAGCCGAAAAAGTTTGGTTAGGTTAGGTAGGTTAGGTAGTCGAAAAACAATTAATTCATGAAAACTTGGCTTATTAGGCAAATCGGGCCTTGCATAGTAGGCTGAGAAGTGCATTCTGGCTACTAGGTACGACATATATATATATATATATATATATATATATATATATATATATATATATATATATATATATATATATATATATATATATATATATATATATATATATTAGTATATTTTGGTAGCAGTCTTTCCTGTAGACATATATTATTAAATATGACCGAAAAAGTAAGATTAATAATTCTAACACGAATTTTCTCAATCTTTCGTACATTACGCTTCACTGTTGGAGGTAAATCAAAAATCACTTCTCCAAAATTCATTTTTATTTCTAGTCTGACGCGACACGGGCGCGTTTCGTAAAACTTATTACATTTTCAAAGACTTCACAAATACACAACTGATTAGAACTTGCGTTTCCCTGATTTTATATCTACATTTGAGTGAGGTGGGAAGGGTGATGTGGCATTACATTTGAGTGAGGTGGGAAGGGTGATGTGGCATTAACACAAGACAGAACACTAGGGGATATTAATAGGGTATTAAAAGTATCAACACAAGACAGAACAGAAACAGTGGGTATTGAATAGAAGTGTTTGTAGAAAGCCTATTGGTCCATATTTCTTGATGCTTCTATATTGGAGCGGAGTCTTGAGGTGGGTAGAATATAGTTGTGCAATAATTGGCTGTTGATTGCTGGTGTTGACTTCTTGATGTGTAGTGCCTCGCAAACGTCAAGCCGCCTGCTATCGCTGTATCTATCGATGATTTCTGTGTTGTTTACTAGGATTTCTCTGGCGATGGTTTGGTTATGGGAAGAGATTATATGTTCCTTAATGGAGCCCTGTTGTTTATGCATCGTTAAACGCCTAGAAAGAGATGTTGTTGTCTTGCCTATATACTGGGTTTTTTGGAGCTTACAGTCCCCAAGTGGGCATTTGAAGGCATAGACGACGTTAGTCTCTTTTAAAGCGTTCTGTTTTGTGTCTGGAGAGTTTCTCATGAGTAGGCTGGCCGTTTTTCTGGTTTTATAGTAAATCGTCAGTTGTATCCTCTGATTTTTGTCTGTAGGGATAACGTTTCTATTAACAATATCTTTCAGGACCCTTTCCTCTGTTTTATGAGCTGTGGAAAAGAAGTTCCTGTAAAATAGTCTAATAGGGGGTATAGGTGTTGTGTTAGCTGTCTCTTCGGAGGTTGCATGGCTTTTCACTTTCCTTCTTATGATGTCTTCGATGAAACCATTGGAGAAGCCGTTATTGACTAGGACCTGCCTTACCCTACAGAGTTCTTCGTCGACTTGCTTCCATTCTGAGCTGTGGCTGAGAGCACGGTCGACGTATGCGTTAACAACACTCCTCTTGTACCTGTTTTTACGAAACGCGCCCGTGTCGCGTCAGACTAGAAATAAAAATGAATTTTGGAGAAGTGATTTTTGATTTACCTCCAACTGTGAAGCATAATGTACGAAAGATTGAGAAAATTCGTGTTAGAATTATTAATCTTACTTTTTCGGTCATATTTAATAATATATATATATATATATATATATATATATATATATATATATATATATATATATATATATATATATATATATATATATATATATATATATATATATATATATATATATATATATATATATATATATATATATATATATATATATATATATATATATATATGCCAGCAATACCCGACCAAGCATTGGCCAGGTTCTGCTAGTATATATTCCTGTCCCCTGGAACCTTCCATGTCCCCCAGTCCCCCCTCACCCGTCTCCTCGGCCTCCCAACAACTCCCCGCTACACCGTGTCCTCGTCCTCCCCACTATTTCCCCACTCACCAATCCCCTCTTCCATCCCACCATGCCCCACTCCCGGTCCCTTTGTCCGACCCACCATTCTCCATTACTCTTCTCTTCCCAAGAGAGAAGAGTAATGGCTCTTCCGCTCTTCCCAACCATCCCAAACTCCCCCGTCCCCTCGTCCTTTCCCACCATTATCCCTTCCCTTGTCCCCTCGTCCTCTCCACCATCTCTCGCTTCCGTGCCCTCGTCATCCCCACCACTCCCTCGTCCGTTGCCTTTCCAAATGGTCTGGTGTTCCCATAAGAAAATTGGGAACATCAAGTGATCTGATGTTCCCATCACTGAAATATAAGAAAAACAGTTATAAAATTAAATGAAAATATGAAAAAGTAAAAAAATAAACTATACTCACGAAATTAACGGTATGGTAAACAACACAGCTCAATTCCAAAGCAATTCACACAAAATAATTAAATCAAAATGAAAATAAATAAAAATCTATGAAAATTCAGTTTATCACTGCAATCAGAAACATTGAAATGATATTGTAACATATTTAGTATAGCATGTGTGTTCCTCTTACATGCAACAGATAGCACTGTTTTTCAAGAAATGCATAGTTTTACCTGTAACATTTGTGGCATCTATACTTATACATACGAATTGAATGGTATGGTAAACAACACAGCTGAATTCCAACACAATGTCACACAAAATAATTCAATAAAAAATAAAATAAATCGAAATCTATGAAAATAAAATTTATCAATGCAATCGGAAACATTCAAATGGAATTCGTGACATATTTGTTATAGCGTGCTTGTTGCTATTATGTGCAACAGAGGGCGCTGTTTTTCAAAAACGCATGTCTCTACCTGTCACAAAGGTGGCATCAATATAGTAGGTATATAAAAAGATGCGCATATTCAATTTGGAACGTTGTGTCAGAATTTCAAAGCAATCGGTGAAGTACTTTGGGAGATTACAGCGCGTGCTTCTCTTACATCCAACAGATCGAGATGTTTTTCAAAAAAAGCATGTTTTCTCTGATCACAGGTAAGGCATGTATATAGTAAGTATATAGAAACACGCGACAATTCGAATGCAACGTCGTATCAAAATTTCAAAGCAATCTGTAAAGAGGTTTCGAAGATTTCTCTCACATGAAAAACACAGTTTAAAAAAACAAACTGTTTTTTCCGTCACAGACGTGACATCAATATAATATGCATATAAAAACCTGCTCGGATGCGAATGGAACATTGTGTGAAAAATTAGAAAGCAATCGGTGAAGAACTTTCGGAGATTAGCGATTTTGAACAAACGATCATTTACATTTTAATTTATATAGGTAGCAGGAAGAGACTGCTATACATATTTCTAGCCTATCTTTTTCACTCTCTGCTAACAGTTAACGTAACTTTCAGCAAGCACTTAATAATGTTCCGAGGACTGAACCAAAAGAACAATTGTGCTTTTTCATAGCAAGAGGTTGATAAGAGGCTAATTTACCCATAAATGTATATGTAATTTTAAATGTTTACATGTAAACATTACATAATATTACATTTACCAATTACTGAATATTTTACAATAATTTTCAGTCAATCTTTATACAGGGGTAGGACAATATTAGACTGGTGTTGTACAGCAACCTAGTTTAACTTAATTTATTGTATGAACCTGGTGTAAGGGTAGGATTTCACACTTGTCTAGAGTTAAACCTACTGTTCAGCCCAGTAAGTATATATAATTTTTTATGTAGTACTTATGACAACACGAGTTGTGTTGAACATTTAACAATACGATAGTAATAATTTAACTATAATCATTGCACCTTTGAGTGTTAACTAGTGTCTACACTAACCTAGGGTGATTTTGAGGAGCTAACCTAAAGGTACAACCATACACACTGGATTTCACTCAAATCATTGATGTGTGTATGATTATATATAGTGCATATTTTAATTAAATGATAAGCAGCTCTGGTAGCAACAGCCCAAATCAAAGCCCATCAAGACATGGCCCTAGTACAACTGCAACACGGCTCGCAAATACAGCCATCATGTCTACTGCAAAAAATTTAAAAGCAACCCTCGCAGTAATGAAAGGCCACTTAACAAGACAGATCAAGAAGGGCGAGGATCTGAGTACAGAAACTCCCGTTGATCATGCCGAACTGGAGGGCTTTTATAAAGTCCCAGAAAAGAAATATGAACAAGTAAGAAGCCAAATGGAAAAATATGTGGCTGTTCTTACTGACACGGCAACAGACGAAGTAACACTAGTGGCTCTCGTACAAGAACAGGCAGATTATGAAGATGCCATTCAAACAAATTTACAACAATTTGTCAAGGTAATAACCAATTGCAAGGCAACAACAAACATTGCAACCACAGCTTCCCAAAACCCAAAACAACCAGAAGTTGTTAGAAAACCCGACACCATTTACTAACTTTATAGACAATATGCAGATAATATTGTTGCTGTTGTATACACAAGTTAACCCATAGAAAATGTCGCTTGTAGTGGAATTTCCGTCAATTGAAAACGGGATATCATTGACACATAGTACTATGAATTCGTCAGCTGGGACGCTGACGAATTAATGATAATGCTGGGAATTATATTTAATACTTTAGACTTTTAATATAAAAACATCTCATTTGAATTAACTTAATAATCAGTATCAAAATAGAGTAAATGTGACCCTTCTATCACATATTGACATTTGGACAAAGAGCCAGGAGCGTCATTGGTAAAGGAGGTCAGCCTTTGTTAAGAACATAGTGGCTGGAGCAAATTCAGCTCCTATAAATTCTCCTTTGGACAAAGTGTTATGGAGATCAAATTAGTGCTTCTTCCATCATCAACATGCAGTCAACATCTAAACAAGGGAAGTGTCTTACCGAAACCCGGTTATCTAATCATTTCTGGCTAGTTAATGTTAAGTAGATATAGGGCAAACTGGATAGGACACTAGACAAGCCACTAAACACAGGTATTTAGTCCTTAGTCCTTATATAATAATTTATACAATGTTTTCTCTGATACAGCTGTCATATATTAGGATTTTGGCATTTCAGCTAGTGCCCTTTGACAGGAACAAGAAGAGGAAGCAAGAATAAATCTTGGTACATCAGTTCCTACGGGTGTTAGAAGGTAGCCTCATACGAGGATTATTTGGTGTCCTCATCCTAGTTATACCTGGTGAACTAAGCCTGCTGTACAATAAGATAATGCACCTCCTCAATTTATTTACTAATATATGTAGTTTAATTCTGCAGTTTGATTGGCTGCATATATATATAAATTTAATATAAACCCCCCTAATGTGTAAGGATCGATTTGTGAGAAATATTGCAGAAATACAGTATGCTAAACATCATACAAATTGCTATCGAAATATATAAATTACCGTAAATATAAATTCTATATAAATTCATATAAATTAAATAAATATAAATCTCACAGGTCGGTTTCCACAGAAGTCAAACTACCATCACTTAGTCAACCAACTTTCTATGAAACAAAGGAAGAAAATTGGGATAGCTTCTGGAACAAATTTGTGGATTCTTGTGGATTCTAATGCCAATATCGCTAAGACCACAAAATTTACATATTTACAGGTTGTTTTAGAGTGTGAAGCATTAAAAGTGGTCTGTAATTTAATATTGTCAGATGACGGCATTGATAATGCAGTACAGCGCCTTAAAGAAAATTATGCTACACCAGAACGAGCTATCAGACTTATAACACAAAAAATTGTGAATGTTCCTGCCCCAGATGGATCCTCTCACACACTCCAAGCCTTTAGATTGGAGTTTGAGTCCTTACTCAAGGCACTTGACAATAAAGTGAATCTGGATGAATCGGATTGGTTAATTCAATTTCTTATGATACGTAAACTATCCAGTGAATTACTGGATAAGTTGTGTGATTTACATAACAAATCTTTTCTGACAGTAAAAGAGATTCCAGAAGGTTTACGCTCAGTCGTAGAAAGACAAAGAGATAACACACATGGAAAATCACCATCTAAACCTTCATTAACTACCCATAGTAGATAACAGAGTACAAACAGTACTCCAAATAAATTTAAAACAACTACCTCCACCCCAAGATGCAAACAAGGTAGTGTGGGCATATATGCAATGGGTCCCTCCAAACCTACAGTTAATGTGTCACCCAAAACAGTGACCACAAGATGCTGTTAACATCGGGAGGTGTCAGGTGGTGGTGGTGTTGTCTGGTGTCAGTTCCTCGGAACTTAACCTTAATCCTGAAGAGCATGATGCCGTTTTGCAGGCACCATCCCACCCAGACAGTTAAGCCCAGAAGGGAGGGAGGCTGTCACGTTGCTGCTCAATGTTTACCCACCCGGCAGTGCTAGGTGCAAGCTCCCTGTCCTGAGATATAGGTACAATGCCAGGAGATGGCTCAATACATTCCACATGCGAACTTGAGACGCATCCTTGACATCACTTGGAAAGACCACGTCACCAACACCACAGTACTCGAGAGAACAGGAATTCCTTCAATATTTACTCTCCTGAAGCAGAGACGCATGCGATGGTTGGGACATGTCACACGCATGGAAGTTGGCCGCATACCAAAGGACCCCTTATATGGACAACTGGCAACAGTCCCACTGGAAGACCCCAGCTGCGTTTCAAAGACGCCTGCAAACGCGATCTCAAGCAGCTGAACATCGACATCAACACTTGGGTGGCAGTAGCTGCGGACAGATCTGCCTGGAGATGAAAAGTGCAGAATAGACTCCAGCAATTCGAGGGTGAGCTGAAGAGGCAGGCGGACGATAATAGACTTCAGAGGAGGTCTCGACGGGATTGAACGATGCTTAATACTTTTATATTAGTACAATATAATATACAATATAATATATTATATTAGTACAATATTCCACCCAGACAGTGGAATGTCTATTTGGTCAATGTTAGTATAATGTCAAAGGCTCTTTCCTTACTTCTGGGAATAATGAGGCCATATAGCTATATGACTTATAATATAAGTTATAAGTCACATCCCACCCAGACAGTTAAGCCCAGGTCAGCAGTCACATCCCACCCGGACAGTTAAGCCCAGGTCAGCAGTCACATCCCACCCGGACAGTTAAGCCCAGGTCAGCAGTCACATCCCACTCAGACAAGCCCAGGTCAGCACACACGCACATCCTACACGGACTGCTAAGGTCAGCAATCACATCCCACCCAGACAGTTAAGCCCAGGTCAGCAGACACATCCCACCCTGATAGTTAAGCCAAGATCAGCAGTCACATCCCACCCTGACAGTTAAGCCAAGGTCAGCAGTTACATCCCACCCGGACAGTTAAGCCAAGATCAGCAGTCACATCCCACCCAGACAAGCCCAGGTCAGCACACAAGCACATCCTACACGGACTGTGTCAGCAGTCACATCCCACCCAGACAGTTAAGCCAAGGTCAGCAGACACATCCCACCCAGACAGTTAAGCCAAGGTCAGCACACACGCACATCCTACACGGACTGCTAAAGTCAGCAGCCACATCCCACCCAGACAGTTAAGCCAAGGTCAGCAGACACATCCCACCCAGACAGTTAAGCCAAGGTCAGCACACACGCACATCCTACACGGACTGCTAAAGTCAGCAGTCACATCCCACCCTGACAAGGACCCCTGGCAGGGCAGGGCTCGACCGGCCGCCTCTGAGCCAGACGGGCAACTAAGACAATCAAGCCACCGAGGAACGGCCAGTTATGTTATATTTGGAAGTTATATTTATATTCCACATGTTAAAAATATTGTTTAATAACTTTTTCCGCGTTAGTTTTGTTTTTAAACTTGTTAAATCACATCACATATATATATGTATATATATATATATATATATATATATATATATATATATATATATATATATATATATATATATATATATGTCGTACCTAGTAGCCAGAACGCACTACTTGGCCTACTATGCCAGGCTCAATTTGTCTAATAAGCCAAGTTTTCGTGAATTTCATTATTTTTCATTTTTTTCTTATGAAATGATAAATCTATCAATATCATTATGTATGAGTTATTTTTTTTATAACTTGAGTTACAACTAACGTAGATATATGACCGAACCTAACCTACCTAACCTAACCTAACCTACCTTAACCTAACCTAAACTAACATAACTAAGTCAATAATTTATGTTCCTAATATAATATATTAATAATATTTCAAATAAATCAATTGGAAACAGTTTTCGAAAAATAAAGAAAATCACTTGGCCTATTAGGCAAATCGGGACTTGCATAATAGGTCGACAAGTGTCGGCCTACTACTCTATTTTCTGTCCGTCTTGTCCTCTCCAATACTTTGGCGAAACTGGCCGTACACTTAATGACAGACTTAAGGAACACAAGAGAAGTGTTAAGTCTGCAGACACTAACAATGCTCTCTTCTGTCATGTGAGGGATTCTAATCATCCTATTGATTGGTCTTCCTCCAAAATAATCTTTCCTGCCTCTACTCTACACAGACGCCGTCTTGTTGAATCGGTTCTAATACACAATGTACCCAACATGAACTTGAGTCCTGGCTTTGTTGCTGTGGACTCTTCCCTTTCACAGTATATACTCAAATGCTTTAATCTTTCTAACAAACGTGACCTAACATAAGCTTACCCTTACATTTATCTTTCTTTCTCTTTCCTTTTCTTTCTCTCTTCTCTATTTTTTCTGATCATTGTTTTCTCTTACGTTCCCTTGCTATCCTCTTCTTATTCCTATTACTATCCCCCTCTCATTCGGTGGAAATAATTGGAGCTGCCTCGTATGGGCCAATGGGCCTTCTGCAGTTCTTATTCCTACTGCTATCCCCTCTATTACACCTTACAGTTCGTACCTTTTGCCTTGCTCCTCACCTCTCTCTTGCCTATTTATTGTCTGCATCAACTCTTTCATCACCTCCCACATCACTGCAGGCTGCTAAACTACGCGGACGACTTTGTCATCATCATAAAAGGAAGGGATGCGGTGCGCCTTGCACCCAAATGCTTAGACTGCATCAGTAAAGAGGCAAAACAGATTGGGATCAAACTCAACCCCTCAAAGTCAAAGGCCATGCCCATAAAAATAGCGAAGCCCAACATCCAACTCACAGTACAGGGTCAACCAATAGAATGGGTCGACACCTATCAGTATCTAGGAATCATCCTGGACACACATGAATTTCAATGCTGAGGTCACTTACTTGAGAGAGCGAACTGCGGCCCGGACGGCAATCCTCAGGTCGCTAACCTCCCTTTCTGGAGGAGCCAATCTGCAAGTCCTTCGCACATACTATGTACAGGCAGTCAGATCAGTGATCGATTATGCCGCACCTGCACTCACAAATCTATCACACCAACAGTGGAAAAAGCTTGAAGTTGCCCAAAACAATGCTATGAGAGCTGCACTGGGAGCCCCCATGTGGACCAGGCTTGAAACTCTTAGACTGGAGACGGGTTTGCCCTCTCTACAAGAAAGAATATCACAAAGGACAGCTACAATTATCAGTAAGATAATTATTTCTTCTGATCCAATCCCAGTACGGCAGGCTTTGGTGGTTGGACTAGGCCAAAACAATGGAAACTCTTGGGTTGCAAGAGCAGGAAAAGTCCTAAACAGACTACATTTAAAAAACATGATTCTTGATAGAGAGGGTGATCATCCACACCCAAATTACACTCCTTCCGCGCCGTGGGAAGAGCCTACTTTCAAAATAGTAATAGAAAGTCTACCAATGAAAAAGGCTGCCTATGATCCGACAATCCTAAGGCGCATAATAGAAGAGCAAATGTATAGCATAGCAGTAGCAGGAGCCACCCACATCTTCACAGACGGATCGGTGGACACAGAAAATGAGAGTGCTGGCGCTACTCCTTGCACGACCAGCGTTCAGGCATATTGGAGACTGGGAGGACAAGTATCATCAACCCAAACTGAGCTGTTCGCCATACAACAGGCATTCGCATATGTGATTGCACAAAACACTCAAAATGCAATCATACACACAGACTCAAAAGCTGCACTTCAAATACTAGGACAAAAACAGTGGAAAGATAATGTGGAAATAATTACCACCATTTTGTATCAAGGAGCAGTCGCTAAAGGCAAAGGCCTCAACATAACTTTAAACTGGATCCCATCCCATATTGGAATCCCATTAAATGAAAAAGCTGATGAAATTGCTAAATTGGCAACTCGTCATCCAGTGATACATAAAACAATTCAACCCAGCCTAGAGAACATAAAAAACATCATCACCAAAAAACTCTCACATCTCAACAAAGCCTACCTACACCAGAGAATAGCTGAAGGTTCGCCATCTGCAACATGGTATCTTCAGGCAACCAAATTAGAAAGGTTAAATATCCCAAAAGGAATCCACAGGGAAATAGCAGTTAGGCTATATAGACTACGTCTAGGTTACAGATGCAACTGGGAGATTGGTGAACCCCGAGAGAGAGAGTGCATCTTCTGCCAAACTGTCACAGAAAAGCCATTACTTCACTATCTTCTGGAATGTGAAGCAACCAATGACCTTAGAAGAGCTTTAAGAGTTCCTGAATCATGCAGTGGCCACCCTGAAGCCATCAACACAGCCACTCTCCTGGTCAACAAAGGTGTCCAGCAGCTGGACACCCTCATAAAGACTGTGAAGCAGTATCCTCCCCCACGATAATAGCTTGATGGTTAAATGCAACCTCAGAACACTGGGGAAAAAAAAAGAAAAAAGAAAAAAATTAATAATTACGGGAGACATCTCCCGTCACGCAGGGTTCAGTTGCACCTCCACAAATCTCCAGTATCAGCTCTTGATACTGGTAATGGCTCAAAAGGGCCACCACTTACGGGCTATTCATGCCCGTGCCACCTTTTGGGTGGCTTAATCTTTATCAATCATCACACCACACACTTGGTCCGGGAGACATCCCGTCACGCAGGGTGCAGTTGCACCTCCACAGATCTCCAGTATCAGCTCTTGATACTGGTAATGGCTCAAAAGGACCACCACTTACGGGCTATTCATGCCCGTGCCACCTTTTGGATGGTTTAATCGTCATCTTGGACACATTCATGGGAGACATCTCCCGTCACGCAGAGTGCACTTGCACCTCCACAGATCTCCAGTATCAGCTCTTGATACTGGTGATGGCTCGAAAGGGCCACCACTTACGAGCTATTCATGCCCGTGCCACCTTTTGGGTGGCTTCATCTTCATCTTCTTCATCTGTTTAAAACACGGGAGACATCTCCCGTCACGCTGGGCGCAGTCGCACCTCCACAGATCTCCAGTATCATCTATTGATACTGGTGATGGCTCAAAAGGGCAACCACTTACCAATTCATGCCCGTGCCACCTATTGGGTGGCTTCATCTTCATCTTAACACATTCACTAGGGAGACATCTCCCATCATGCAGGGTGCATTCGCACCTCCACAGATCTCCAGTATCAGCTCTTGATACTGGGAATGGCATAAAACCACTTACGGGCTATTCATGCCCGTGCCACCTTTTGGGTGGCTTAATCTTCATCAATCAATCCCTCATCACACCATTTGGTCACCACTTGGTCCGGGAGACATCTCCCGTCACGCAGGGTGCAGTTGCGCCTCCACAGATCTCCAGTATCATCTTTTGATACTGGTAATGGCTCGAAAGGGCCACCACTTACGGGCTATTCATGCCCGTGCCACCTCTTGGGTGGCTTAATCTTTATCAATCAATCAATCCCTCATCACACGGGAGACATCTCCCGTCACGCAGGGTGCAGTCGCACCTCCACTGATCTCCAGTATCAGCTCTTGATACTGGTAATGGCTCAAAAGGGCCACCACTTACGGGCTATTCATGCCCGTGCCACCTTTTGGGTGGCTTAATCTTCATCAATCAATCAATCCCTCATCACACGGGAGACATCTCCCGTCACGCAGGGTGCAGTCGCACCTTCACAGATCTGCAGTATCATCTATTGATACTGGTGATGGCTCAAAAGGGCCACCTCTTACGGGCTATTCATGCCCGAGCCACCTTTTGGGTTGCTTCATCTTCTGTTTAAAACACGGGAGACATCTCCCGTCACGCTGGGTGCAGTCGCACCTCCACAGATCTCCAGTATCATCTATTGATACTGGTGATGGCTCAAAAGGGCCACCACTCACCAATTCATGCCCGTGCCACCTTTTGGGTGGCTTCATCTTCATCTTAACACATTCACAAGGGAGACATCTCCCATCATGCAGGGTGCATTCGCACCTCCACAGATCTCCAGTATCAGCTCTTGATACTGGGAATGGCTTAAAACCACTTACGGGCTATTCATGCCCGTGCCACCTTTTGGGTGGCTTAATCTTCATCAATCAATCACGGGAGACATCTCCCGTCACGCAGGGTGCAGTCGCACCTCCACAGATCTCCAGTATCAGCTATTGATACTGGTAATGGCTCAAAAGGGCCACCACTTACGGGCTATTCATGCCCGTGCCACCTTTTGGGTGGTTTAATCATCATCATCATCATCCCTCATCACAAGGGAGACATCTCCCGTCATGCAGGGTGCATTCGCACCTCCACAGATCTTCAGTATCAGCTTTTGATACTGGTAATAGCTTAAAAGGGCCACCACTTACGGGCTTTTCATGCCCGTGCCACCTTTTGGGTGGCTTAATCTTCATCAATCAATCAATCCCTCATCACAATCGACTTAAGTATAGTCCTGGACGGACCGATACGTCGTCGTCCCTTCACCTTCTAGTGAGTGGTCTGGTCATCATTTTTACTTATTATTTGGGTTGTTGTTGTTTCAGATTTAGCTACTCAGAACGAAGTGTCCATGTAGCACGGGCTATGGTGAGCCCGTAAACCTATATATAATTTGGGTCTGACGCCTAGTGATATATTTCGTAAGATCTCACCTCACATTACCAAAGACAAATTCTTTTGTGTTAGCATCTGATTATGTCCTCTAATGGTGAGGTGGTAGGTGACATGGATGAGCGACATACATTGGGTATTGTGGTGTTTGTGTGTTACTGAGGTAGTCTTGGTTGTAGGGTTGATATAAAGCCATGGCTTGGTTACTGACTTTAATACTTATAAACGATTACATGACTAGCTGCTTCCAAGCTGGTAGCGTCCTGTACGCTCTCTTGTTTACCAACCTCCCTGGCGTCTAAGCCGCCGCACATAGAAAACGGATGGTACCATTTTCTGTGAACATGACATCCCTCCTTTTCTTTAAAAAGAATGAATACAGGATTTCAACCATGCTTGTAGCACAAAGCAAAGTTATTGACACAAAGTAAGTTATTAACATATCAAGAGATATTGCATACATTTAACATTAATTAAGCACACAAAGAATTTAAACAACTTAATCTTTACTACACAGGATTTCAATGTTAAAAATACATATGCCATGTTAAACAAACGTGAAAGAAACTGTAATACAAAGTTACAAAATATTGAATGAGAGATCTGCATTATTCAAACAATATTAAGGGGGTATATCAAAAAATATCGTTATAAATTAAAATTGTTCAATTTGCTTCTAAATTTTTTTATGAAATGGTTATAGAAAGGGCTGTAACTGGTCCAAGTTTCACAATCACACCCTAAACAGAAAAGGAGAAAAAAAATACACAACGTATTATGCAACCAATGTTCAACATTCTCAAATAATCTCAGGGAACACATGTGTCAACTAAAATGTCTACTATGTGCTGTAGAAGCACAAACTATTGTAATAATTGTAATATGTATGTTCAATATATTTATATTTAATTTTTTTTTTCTTTTTCTTTTTTTTTCTTTTTTTTTTTTTGCCAATTTTTTTTTCTCGTTTGTTATCAAGGGATTTGCATGAAACTTGCACACCTGGCTCAATTTATGCCTATCTGCAAGGGTGTAAATTATGAACGAAATCTGTTGAAGTCAAGCTCAGCTACAGGTGGCCGAACTTGGATCTTTATTTTACTCTGGAAAGTAATTTACACCTTCAAATTACTTCAGAGCTTTCATTTATTAATCAATTTACATGCAAATTACACCTTATATGTAGCGTTTGAGCTTCTACAGACTCTAGTAGACATTTTAGTCCAAAGTCTATTTGTTGATTTTATAAAAATTTATAAATATCATATATTGCATATTTTTTTAGTAGGGTAACTTTGAAAAATTATATTATTGTACTAAACACTATTTTGATAAAACTGATCACTAGAATCCTTTATTATGTGCTTAATTTAATATCTGAGTGTTATAGAAATGATTTTAGTTGACACATGTGTTCCCTGAAACTATTTGAAAATTCGTTGCATAATTCGTTGTTTATTTTTTTTCTCCTTTTCTGTTTAGGGTGTGATGATGAAACTTGGACCAGCTGCAGCCCTTTCTATAACCATGTCATAAAAAAAATTATAAGCAAATTGAACCACTTTTAATTTTACATCGATATGCCCCCTTAAATTTAGTTTAGCATAATAAGTAAATACTTTGCATTACATAGGAACACAATTAATCATCAAATAGTGTAGGGCGTTTAACATGACGTTTAGGACGAGAGTCCCCAAATACAATGACATCCCTTGATGAATTGTTTGTCGGGTTATAACTATTTTTTTCTTTATCGTTTGTACGACTTTGCACTTCATCATTTTCTACACTAGTTGGAATCACTTTGAAATAGGCCATATTACGTGTTATACCTCTATTACTCGCTGTTACCATAGTTCCTTTTACACTAATCACTTTATTTGGTTTTGTATCATACGGCATATCTAGCTTTCCCTCTTTTTTCTTTTTTTGAGAACAGTATCTCCAACCTTTATGAATTGTTCCTTTGCACGTTGATCATGAGCAATTTTCATTTTGCCCTTGGCTAGTGCATACTTCTCAGCGAGACGTTTATCCGTTATCACGGCTGGCATGACAGGTAGTGCGATTCTCATAGGACGTCCAAATAAAAGTTCACCAGGTGACTTGCCCAGTGTTCCATGCGGTGTTGCACGGTAGTTCCTGAGAAAAACATACATAGCTTGTTTCCAGGATCGTCCTTCGGCATGAGCACAGCGTACCGCTTTCATGAGAGGTTGCATGAATCTCTCGACTTCTCCATTTGCTTGAGGATGTAGTGGCATCACACGGCGGTGTTTGAATCCAATATGCTCAGAAAAGTTGACGAAGTCTTGTCCATTGAATGGTGGTCCATTGTCCGTCTTGACAACTTCAGGAATGCCAAAATTTCAAAAGATCTTGTCGAGTTTCGGGATGACAGCCTTTGCAGATGTGGAAGTGATGATTTCTACTTCTGGATAACGTGAGTGATCATCAATGACTACCATCAAGTACTCTCCAGTTGGTAGTGGTCCGCAGAAGTCCATCGATACTTTCGTCCATGGTGCAGCAGGTAGTGGTGAAGGTTGTAGAGGTGTTGGTCTTAAAGTATCCACTGCAGCTTGGCAAGGGACACAGGCATCATGCATATCCTTTGCTTGACGATCAATGCCAGGAAACCACACCTTTTCTCGTAGCAGCTGTTTGGTCCTAACAAGACCTTGGTGTCCTTGATGTGCAAGCTTCAGAGCACGTTGCTGGAGAACAGCTGGAATGACGATACGAGTACCTCGCAGCACGGTGTCGCGTTGTTGCGTAACACTTAATTCTGTCTGGATGCGTTCAAGTGCTTTGAATGCATCTTGGTCAACTCCTGAGGGTGGGATGCGTGGAAACTTTTTCTTAGTCAATGCATCCACTGTCACTTGCAGAGTTGGGTCCTCTAGGGTTGCAGTACGGATTTCATCAAGAGTGAGAGCCTTAGGGACTGCATCACAGGTTACAGAGTGTCCATATTCCTCGGCAACTTGCTGATGCTTGGTGATGGTGAAACTGTTGGCAGGATGTCGACTGATGTAATCAGCGGGATTGCCTGCACCCGGCTTGTATTTCACCGTAAAGTTGTATGGTTGCAGACGAAGAGCCCATCTCTCAATGCGAGCTGGTGGTTTGGACTTTGGATTATTGAAGATGGTCTCCAACGGTTTGTGGTCAGTGACTATCGTGGTGAAGGGTGCACCAAGCAGATACACATTGAAGTGTTCACAGCCCCATACAAGAGCAAGAGCTTCCTTCTCTGTCTGACTGTATCGTTGCTCAACATCTGTGAGAGAACGGCTGGCGTAGGCAATTACTACTCTGGAATCTGGTTGACCAGGTTTGTGTTGGGCTAAAACAGCACCTAAACCAACAGGACTAGCATCCACCGTTAACTCAGTGTCCATTGATGGATCAAAGTATGCAGCAGTCGCATTCTCTACTAGTGCATCTTTCACAGCATCAAATGCATTTTGCTCGATATCGCTCCAGTACCATGATGCATTTTTCTTCAGGAGCTCACGTAGAGGCTTCGTAATGGTAGCAAAATCTGGAATAAAGCGAGAGCAGTAGTTTGCCATTCCCAGAAAACTATGTACTTCAGTGGACGTTGAAGGAGGTGCAGCATTCTTGATATCTGCAACTTTCTTAGGATCTGGAGACAGACCTTTGTCACTAAGTACATGTCCAAAGAATTCAATTTTACGTTGATTGAACTCACACTTTGCTCGGCTTAGCGTCAGATTCTTTTCTCGTAAGCGTTGCAATGTTGCACGAAGAGCTTTGTCGTGTTCAGCTTGGGTACGGCCATAAACAATGATGTCATCAGACATGTTGTCAGCATTAGGTATATCTTGCAATACTTGGTTGATGATGTGCTGGAATACCTCGGCAGCACTGTTAATACCAAAACTCAGGCGCTTGTACCTATACAGACCTCGATGTGTCGTAAACGTTGTGATGAATCGACTCTCATCATCAAGTTCAAGCTGATGATAGCCCTTGTTTAAATCTAACTTGCTGAATACAGTTGCACCATTCAAGCGGTAGATCATATCATCTACAGTGGATGTAGGATGGCGTTCACGCATTATTGCCTTGTTGGGAACACGCATGTCCACACAAATGCGTATCTCATCTGGATTCTTCGGCTTTGGTGGAGTGACAATTGGGCTTACCCATGATGTTGGGCCTGTTACTGGTTCAATGATATCTAGTTCCATCAGCCTATCCAGTTCGGCATCGACTTTCTTGCGAGTATGGAATGGTTGTCGGCGATGTGGTTGGGCAACTGGAATTTCACCTGGGTTGATATGCAGATGTACTTTGCTATCAGTATAAGAACCTATGGATTTAAATCGATCAGAAAATTCAGCAACAATAGCATCAACATTGTTTGCAGATTCCACTGCTACAGCATTAGAAAGCTGAAGTAGCCCCAATTTGATTGAAGTCTTGTAACTGAGTAAAGACTCCTTTGCATTCCTAACAATGTAGTAGTGAGCATTGCATTCTTTGACTTAATCTCTGCAGTGAAAGTTCCAGTCACTGGCAAGGCTACCTTTGAAGCATAGGCAGTGGCTTTGACAT
This sequence comes from Procambarus clarkii, assembly GCF_040958095.1. NCBI lineage: Eukaryota > Metazoa > Arthropoda > Malacostraca > Decapoda > Cambaridae > Procambarus > Procambarus clarkii. The sequence continues at coordinate 2,320,041 of NC_091186.1, forward strand.
TATAGTTTTCAAGCTTTGGGAATTGTTTTTTAAATTTCTCATAGTGGCACTCAGCAATGGTGTCAATGTTTGATCCAGTGTCAATGAGAACTTTGAGACAAATACCAGCAATGTATACACATGTCTCTGGGTTGTTTGGAAGATCATTCCATTCTGTGATTGCTTGTACTCCATAAGTATAATCACATTCACTGTCATCTGAGACTGGTTGTAAAGAAATGTTGTCTTGTACATTATTAACATTCTGGATATGAGGTGCAATATTGTGTTTACCACCTCGACACCTATGACCTGATCCTCGTACAGTGCTTTTATTCACTGACTGTGGTTTCTTTAGTGCAGAACGAAACATAGCACCAAAATGACCTACTTTTCCACACTCATAGCACTTCTTACCTCGAGCAGGACAAACATTACCTTGGTGTGGGTAGTCTCCTCCACAATTGTAACATTTATTGTTGACACCCTCTGATGTGAGTCATTGTGACTGCTTGAGTCTTGTTCCATGACTCCAGGTGTGATGTGGTTCTTGGCTCAATTTACTGTTAGGTTTGGCATGATATCTTCTTTGATTACAGTGTCCTCCCTGAACCTTACGTACCTCATCACTGTTAGTAACAGTGGCAGAACCGTTGTTGGCACTGCACTCCATGACACGAGCATCACGTGCAGCATCTTCCATTCGACGAGCCATATCCAGTATCTTGGTAAGAGAACTTTCATCATCAACAAGTTCTAGAGCTCTTCGACGAAGACGTGTAGATGTGCATGATTCAATTATTTGCTGTTTGATTTCTTTGTCAACATCAGCAAACTCCCAATGGGCTGTTAAACCCTGCAGACGTGTGTGGTATTGATCCACAGTTTCATTAGAGAGTTGTCTGGCTCTCCTGAAATGCATAATTTCCATTGCAGTATTTTGCCTTGGTTTGAAATGTTCAGTTAATTTGGCTTTGGCAATGTCATAATCTTTGGCACCAGCAGTGTCTTTCAGTGTGTCAAAGATGTCACAAACTCTATCACCTGCATAATGAAGTAGAAAGGCACGCTTTCTTTCAGCACTTTTGATGTCAGAAACTATCAACATATTTTCACACCTTTTAAGCCATTTGATCCACCTCTGTGACAGGTTTGTCTGGTCACAGTCAGGATCAAATGCAGGAAACTGAGGCATATTTGCCATTTTTTACTGAATAAAAGTAAACTTATCACTTAAAATGTTCCTCAGGATACTAAACACTTACTGCACTGTATATGTTAGTTAAGAATTCACTGTAATTACTTTAATTTTGCAAAGCACACAAGCATTTTAATGCAAAAGTTCACAGCAGAGCACAATACAGCAGCAACTGACTTCTTACCTAGCCCTTGTGTACATGTGTTGTTGCTACTCACAGCAGCACAGCAGTAGTTAGCAGTTGGTACAGCAGTCTGTTCACAGCGTGAAGAATTGTAGCACAGAGCACGTTTCGTATACAAAACATAGGGTTTTGTGTACAGCATCAAAGCGTCGTTTCGTACACCGCGTCGGCTGATTCCTCAGTACACAGCTTTTTCAGTCAGCACAGCTTGGGTAGCACACAGCATTGATTAGCACACAGCATTGGTTAGCACACAGCATCGTTTAGCACACAGCATTGGTTAGCACACAGCATCGGTTAGCATACAGCATCGGGTATGGTGCTCACAGCTTCTTTTCCTCCTCCAGGCAGCATGCTTCTCCCTTGTGTTTGAAACTGAACAAATACCTGCGTTCACAGTTCATCCTCGTCGCCAATGTGGTGTTTGTGTGTTACTGAGGAAGTCTTGGTTGTAGGGTTGCAACCCGTTCTCACACAAGACAGCACATATATGACTTAATGCTTAAAGTCAATATGTTGAATATGAATTAGTAAATATGTGATATATTCCCAGTTACTTTTTTTACCAAGGCCCAAACTCTTTCTCACGTACCAATTTACGTGTCACAGTACCCGTCCGTCAACATAGATAGCAGGATATTCGTGATTGGTTCAATTATAAGGAAAATTGTAGTTTTCAGGTCCCACATGGGTTGTGAAATTTACCTACTATTGTCCATGCTCTTAGAATATTACAGATCAGCTACTTCCTATTGAAAGCTCGTAGTTTTGTTTTGAGAAATATTAGTTGTTCTTAGTAAATTATAATAAGCACTATAAATAATTACATAGAATAACAGTGCTTCCCCAATCAATATTATATACCATAGTTTGCACTTTACAAATCTTTAAAGGATGTTTTGTAGGAACGCTAACAGAAAACGATGTTACATTTGAATGTCTATGGGGTAAACTACTGCAAACAGGACGGTATTGTGTCTACTATACCAACTATAGCTAGGATGGGTATATTGTCACCTACCGCCTGTTAGGTGGGAAAGGGGTCCAATACCACCCGCAGGATGGGTATGAGGGTCACATCCACCCACAGGATGAGTATGGGGATCACATCCACCCACAGGAAGGGTATGGGGTCCAATACCACCCACAGGATGAGTATGGCGTCCACTACAACCCACAGGATGGGTATGGGGCTCCAACCACCCATAGAATGGGTATGGGGCTGCAACCACAAATAAAATGGGTATAGGGGCCAATAACACGCGCGTCGAGCTCGAAAACCGCAGCATTCACCTCAGAACCATGCCTATTTCACACAGATTCCTTAATAAACGTAAGAGTTTTATATGTCACAAGAAAGATAGAAATATAAGCTTCATTCTAAATACCTTACCATGGGCATATTTAAATTTAAAGCGAAGATACGTGTACTGTTATAATAGCCGAGCTTTAACCCCGGAAACTGTTTGATCGACCGAGCAACTCTCTCTCAGAACAATGTTTATTTCACGTGAATTCGTTAACAAACATATATGTTTTATATGTCTCAAGAAAGGCAGGCATATAAGCTTCACTTTAAACACTTTACCATAGACATATTTAAAGTTCTAATGAAGATACATGTATTTTAAAAATTACGGAGCTCCCATCCCGTACAGACTTAACGACAGAGCAACTCTCTCTCAGATCAATGTTTATTTCACGTAAATTCGTTAATAAACACAAATGTTTTATATGTCTTAAGCAAGATAGAAATAAGAGCTTCATTTTAAATACATTACAATAGACATATTTATAGCTCAAGTGAAGATACATATGTTTTTATAGTAGCGCTCAGTAGCTTGTCGGGCTTGGAGTGCAGACGCCTACGCACTTGCCGATATATTGTATAATTAACAAAGATACGCTAATAAAGCCTAAAATCTTATATGCCTCCAGAAAGACCGAGATATGAACATTATTATGATTGCACCAAATGAAATATATCATGTTCGAGAACAAAGATATATCAATTTTAAATTAAGTTTCGACTCTTGCTCGGGCGAGAGAGATGGGGCGACTCTCGCCCCATCTATTGGAGATTCTGTCCACTAAAGACCCAAAGCTACTCAAACCCTCCTAGCATTATTTAAGTAATGAAGTAATATGGTATATTTACTATAATGTGGGTGCTGAATGCAGAACATGAGAAAACATATATTTACTCCAAACTAATATAATTTCATTATGAAATAAGTAAATAAGTAGCATCAAAGGAAGTCGCCGGTCCAAGCATCAATGTTGTGGAGCGACTTATCCAAGATATATCGTTGTTTGGAAAGTGTTTGTTGGCATATCCAGTTGTCGCACTTCTCTGCACAAATTATCACAAATTTAAATTATAATGTTAACAAGTAGAATACGTATTTTTAATAAAATCTAACATAACTAGCCAGAAAACATTTAACATTTATTAAAAAAATATATGTTTGGAAGTTAAATCGACTTCATAGGACAATAGTTTTGTTATATATACTCGTTATTCGTTGACATGCGTTCGCTACTTAAACTACCATGTACTGTACTTATGTAAAATCTCCCATGTCTCTTCGCTCATCTCACCGAACCCTACAGGCTCGATCTGTGATATATTGTTTAATTAATTGAGATTCACAAATAAAGCTTATAATTGTATATGTTATCAAAAAGGCAGAGCTTATTTTAGTTCATTTATTATGCACCCCATACCCATCCTATGAGCGATAGTGGAGTGTTACAGAGGCACATAATGGGCTCAGGGACTGAGCCCCACAATTCATATAGCCAAGCAAGTTATAATCTTGATAAGCTAGTTACAAAAGTCAATGCACATTGTCACATCAACAATGGGCTCGAGTCCGACCACAAGTACAGTTTATAATTTAAGCAACTGACATATATGGAGGGCTAGTGTCACAATTGATATGTTTTTCCTACACATAACCCCCTCTCCCCCATCCAATGGGCAGCGGTGGATAGGTTACAATCAAGTCGTTCTTTGCGTTTTATTCAGAGATTAGATCTTATTGGGTGAGGAAAGATATTCATATTTTAAAGAAAGCTTCTTGGCTGATGCTCTCCATTGATGGAAAATATACAACCTTTTGAAAATTAATGTTAGTTTGATCAAGATATTGTAATTAACGAAAGTATTTATGTCATCTGAAAGGTAGAAATATAGGCTACATTTAAAATCCTTTGTCATAAATATAACTGAAGTGAAAACGAAGATATATGCGTTTTGATAGTTACTTGATGGCTAGCTCTGAGAGTGTGAAGCCCTGCACACCAGCCAATAAATTGTATAATTAGTTTCCATATATTTTAATTAATCTTAAAAATCTATATGTCAGAAGAAAGGAAGATGTAGCCGTTAATGTGACAACATTTAAAAATATATATATCTTAAGTTAAATAAATAATACCACCTTATCGCCGGTGTCCGGACACATAAAAATTACCTAGGTATCAGTATCCAGCCAGGCGGGGATCACAGGCTGCACAATACTGATAAATTATGTAATGCACTACTTGTGGTCCATCTCGAACCCATTTATGATGTGACGACTTATAGTGAATTTTGTAACTAGCTCATCAAGATTGTAACCTGCTTAGCTAAATGAATTGTGGGGTTCGGTCCATTCATTTTCTTTCTTTATTATGCACCCCATAATACACATCCCGTGGGCGGTGGTGTAAAGGATTACAGAGGCACATAATCGGTTCAGGAACTGAACCCTCTAGTTCGTTTAGCTAAGCAAATAACAATCTTTTGAAGCTAGTTACAAAATTATTAATGTACACATAATTATGCATACATGTACATATTCATACGTATACATATATACATACACATACATATTTAATCACCCACAAAAATACACACATCAGTAATCTTTTGTGTCACAAGTGATCAACAAGAGGCTCACAACAGTCACTATACAAGGCACTTTACATCTATGAGGAGTCGCACAGTTACTAGTCTTGCTGCACACCCACCCAACTGGGCGGCAGCTTTACAGTCATGTGCTCCACACCCACCCAACTGGGCGGCAGCTTTACAGTCATGTGCTCCACACCCACCCAACTGGGCAGCAGCTTTACAGTCATGTGCTCCACACCCACCCAACTGGGCGGCAGCTTTACAGTCATGTGCTCCACACCCACCCAACTGGGCGGCAGCTTTACAGTCATGTGATCCACACCCACCCAACTGGGCGGCTGCTTTACAGTCATGTGCTCCACACCCACCCAACTGGGCGGCAGCTTTACAGTCATGTGCTCCACACCCACCCAACTGGGCGGCAGCTTTACAGTCATGTGCTCCACACCCACCCAACTGGGCGGCAGCTTTACAGTCATGTGCTCCACACCCACCCAACTGGGCGGCAGCTTTACAGTCATGTGCTCCACACCCACCCAACTGGGCGGCAGCTATACAGTCATGTGCTCCACACCCACCCAACTGGGCGGCTGCTTTACAGTCATGTGCTCCACACCCACCCAACTGGGCGGCAGCTTTACAGTCATGTGCTCCACACCCACCCAACTGGGCGGCTGCTTTACAGTCATGTGCTCCACACCCACCCAACTGGGCGGCAGCTTTACAGTCATGTGCTCCACACCCACCCAACTGGGCGGCAGCTTTACAATCATGTGCTCCACACCCACCCAACTGGGCGGCAGCTTTACAGTCATGTGCTCCACACCCACCCAACTGGGCGGCAGCTTTACAGTCATGTGCTGCACACCCACCCAACTGGGCGGCAGCTTTACAGTCATGTGCTCCACACCCACCCAACTGGGCGGCAGCTTTACAGTCATGTGCTCCACACTTACCCAACTGGGCGGCAGCTTTACAGTCATGTGCTCCACACCCACCCAACTGGGCGGCTGCTTTACAGTCATGTGCTCCACACCCACCCAACTGGGCGGCTGCTTTACAGTCATGTGCTCCACACCCACCCAACTGGGCGGCAGCTTTACATTCATGTGCTCCACACCCACCCAACTGGGCGGCAGCTTTACATTCATGTGCTCCACACCCACCCAACTGGGCGGCAGCTTTACAGTCATGTTCTCCACACCCACCCAACTGGGCGGCAGCTTTACAGTCATGTGCTCCACACCCACCCAACTGGGCGGTAGCTTTACAGTCATGTGCTCCACACCCACCCAACTGGGCGGCAGCTTTACAGTCATGTGCTCCACACCCACCCAACTGGGCGGCTGCTTTACAGTCATGTGCTCCACACCCACCCAACTGGGCGGCTGCTTTACAGTCATGTGCTCCACACCCACCCAACTGGGCGGCAGCTTTACATTCATGTGCTCCACACCCACCCAACTGGGCGGCAGCTTTACATTCATGTGCTCCACACCCACCCAACTGGGCGGCAGCTTTACAGTCATGTTCTCCACACCCACCCAACTGGGCGGCAGCTTTACAGTCATGTGCTCCACACCCACCCAACTGGGCGGCTGCTTTACAGTCATGTGCTCCACACCCACCCAACTGGGCGGCTGCTTTACAGTCATGTGCTCTATACCCACCCAACTGGGCGGCAGCTTTACAGTCATGTGCTCCACACCCACCCAACTGGGCGGCAGCTTTACAGTCATGTGCTCCACACCCACCCAACTGGGCGGCTGCTTTACAGTCATGTACTCCACACCTACCCAACTGGGCGGCTGCTTTACAGTCATGTGTTCCACACCCACCCAACTGGGCGGCAGCTTTACAGTCATGTGCTCCACACCCACCCAACTGGGCGGCAGCTTTACAGTCATGTGCTCCACACCCACCCAACTGGGCGGCAGCTTTACAGTCATGTGCTCCACACCCACCCAACTGGGCGGCAGCTTTACAGTCATGTGCTCCACACCCATCCAACTGGGCGGCTGCTTTACAGTCATGTGCTCCACACCCACCCAACTGGGCGGCAGCTTTACAGTCATGTGCTCCACACCCACCCTACTGGGCGGCTGCTTTACAGACATGTGCTCCACACCCACCCAACTGGGCGGCTGCTTTACAGTCATGTGCTCCACACCCACCCAACTGGGCGGCAGCTTTACAGTCATGTGCTCCACACCCACCCAACTGGGCGGCAGCTTTACAGTCATGTGCTCCACACCCACCCAACTGGGCGGCAGCTTTACAGTCATGTGCTCCACACCCACCCAACTGGGCGGCAGCTTTACAGTCATGTGCTCCACACCCACCCAACTGGGCGGCAGCTTTACAGTCATGTGCTCCACACCCATCCAACTGGGCGGCTGCTTTACAGTCATGTGCTCCACACCCACCCAACTGGGCGGCAGCTTTACAGTCATGTGCTCCACACCCACCCTACTGGGCGGCTGCTTTACAGACATGTGCTCCACACCCACCCAACTGGGCGGCTGCTTTACAGTCATGTGCTCCACACCCACCCAACTGGGCGGCAGCTTTACAGTCATGTGCTCCACACCCACCCAACTGGGCGGCAGCTTTACAGTCATGTGCTCCACACCCACCCAACTGGGCGGCAGCTTTACAGTCATGTGCTCCACACCCACCCAACTGGGCGGCAGCTTTACAGTCATGTGCTCCACACCCACCCAACAGGGCGGCAGCTTTACAGTCATGTGCTCCACACCCACCCAACTGGGCGGCTGCTTTACAGCCATGTGCTCCACACCCACCCAACTGGGCGGCTGCTTTACAGTCATGTGCTCCATACCCACCCAACTGGGCGGCAGCTTTACAGTCATGTGCTCCACACCCACCCAACTGGGCGGCAGCTTTACAGTCATGTGCTCCACACCCACCCAACTGGGCGGCTGCTTTACAGTCATGTACTCCACACCCACCCAACTGGGCGGCTGCTTTACAGTCATGTGCTCCACACCCACCCAACTGGGCGGCAGCTTTGCAGTCATGTGCTCCACACCCACCCAACTGGGCGGCAGCTTTACAGTCATGTGCTCCACACCCACCCAACTGGGCGGCAGCTTTACAGTCATGTGCTCCACACCCACCCAACTGGGCGGCTGCTTTACAGTCATGTGCTCCACACCCACCCAACTGGGCGGCAGCTTTACAGTCATGTGCTCCACACCCACCCAACTGGGCGGCTGCTTTACAGACATGTGCTCCACACCCGCCCAACTGGGCGGCTGCTTTACAGTCATGTGCTCCACACCCACCCAACTGGGCGGCAGCTTTACAGTCATGTGCTCCACACCCACCCAACTGGGCGGCAGCTTTACAGTCATGTGCTCCACACCCACCCAACTGGGCGGCAGCTTTACAGTCATGTGCTCCACACCCACCCAACTGGGCGGCAGCTTTACAGTCATGTGCTCCACACCCACCCAACTGGGCGGCAGCTTTACAGTCATGTGCTCCACACCCACCCAACTGGGCGGCTGCTTTACAGTCATGTGCTCCACACCCACCCAACTGAGCGGCTGCTTTACAGTCATGTGCTCTACACCCACCCAACTGGGCGGCAGCTTTACAGTCATGTGCTCCACACCCACCCAACTGGGCGGCAGCTTTACAGTCATGTGCTCCACACCCACCCAACTGGGCGGCAGCTTTACAGTCATGTGCTCCACACCCACCCAACTGGGCGGCAGCTTTACAGTCATGTGCTCCACACCCACCCAACTGGGCGGCAGCTTTACAGTCATGTGCTCCACACCCACCCAACTGGGCGGCAGCTTTACAGTCATGTGTATGCATTACCTACAGTAAGCAAATTTTGGATACTTCGCTAAGATTTCGGGCAGCACATCATTATGAATGAAGTACTTACACATTTCATGGACACTATTGATGTTGTTATCTTTAAATTCCGCGATTTTTCACATTCCATTATATAATGACGCAAAGTATGCGAATAGTTCTGCTGACAGAGTTTACATTTAGTCAAATCTACATCATCAGATGTTACAAACTTCCAGAGGTACTTGTAGCTGAGCCTAAACCTAGCAGTGGTAACATCTAGAAGTCTGCTAACATTATTGGATGACCCATAGATGAGCGATTCATCAAAGTTTATACAATATTGTGAAATTGAGAGTCAGTGTAGTAACATAAATTGGTAAATAATAAATATTGTAAGTTAAGAATCTGATGCATGTGTGTGTGTTGGGGGGGGGGGGGGCGGGGGTTATACCCTTGGTAAGCGAGAGTGGAAAGTAACCTTAGACGTATGTATGTCAATGTGGTGGGGGGAGGGGGAGGGAGGGTGGGAGAGTCAAATCCACCCTCCAACATCTGGGCATAGTACCACCAGCCTCCACAACACTCCATCAGCCTCCAGCTGATGCTTGTAGATGCCTCATCTAACCTCACCTATGTCACACATTAACCTACAGTTCCTGTGATATTTAAACTCCTCATCACAGTGGCGTCTCACCAATATAAACTGTATTGGATTTTGTCCCGAAATAGCTATATGCTGACTGGACGTGTATGTATGTATGTATGTATGTATGTATGTATGTATGTATGTATGTATGTATGTATGTATGTATGTATGTATGTATGTATGTATGTATGTATGTATGCATGTATGTATGTATGTATGTATGTATGTATGTATGTATGTATGTATGTATGTATGTATGTATGTATGTATGTATGTATGTATGTATGCATGTATGCATGTATGTATGTATGTATGTATGTATGTATGTATGTATGCATGTATGTATGGACAGATGGATGGATGTATGTATGTACGCATGCATGTATGTATGTATGTATGTATGTATGTATGTATGTATGTATGTATGTATGTATGTATGTATGTATGTATGTATGTATGTATGTATGTATGCATGTATGTATGTATGTATGCATGTATGTATGTATGTATGTATGTATGTATGTATGTATGTATGTATGTATGTATGTATGTATGTATGTATGTATGTATGTATGTATGTATGAATGGATAGATGGATGGATTTATGTACGCATGCATGCATGTATGTATGTATGTATGTATGTATGTATGTATGTATGTATGTATGTATGTATGTATGTATGTATGTATGTATGTATGTATGTATGTATGCATGTATGTATGTATGTATGTATGTATGTATGTATGTATGTATGTATGTATGTATGTATGTATGTATGTATGTATGTATGCATGTATGCATGTATGTATGTATGCATGTATGTATGTATGTATGTATGTATGTATGTATGTATGTATGTATGTATGTATGTATGTATGTATGTATGTATGTATGTATGTATGTATGGATGTATGTATGTATGTATGTATGCATGTATGCATGTATGTATGTATGTATGCATGTATGTATGGATAGATGGATGGATGTATGTATGTACGCATGTATGTATGTATGTATGTATGTATGTATGTATGTATGTATGTATGTATGTATGTATGTATGTATGTATGTATGTATGTATGTATGTATGTATGCATGTATGTATGTATGTATGTATGGATAGATGGATGGATGTATGTATTGTTACGGTGCCCTCTCCTATTTCTTTCGTTTGCCGGCTTAAAGAGTCATATCAGCTCTCCCTACTGATTCTCTGAGGTTCAGGGAGTCTAATGATATATGTGGCGACCAGACTGGCTGCCATTTAATGGAAGGAGGTTATATTATAAGTTGTAAATAAAGGAAAGTTGGCGCCCTGATATAAAATGAAACAGTATCCCCTACGGCAGATGTGACCTTGTGGAAGGGACACTATGCCGATCGCGGATTGGCCGACGTAGGTCGCGGGCGACAAATCAGGGCCCGCCATGACGTCACCGAGTGCCCCGGGCGGCGCCAACGTCAGAGTTGTACTGACCGTGGAAGCGACAGGACGCGCCTCGGTCTGCTCTCAAGGATTGGAGGCTCTGCAAGCCTTGTTCAGTGGATTGAGCTGGCCTTCGTTGCCCACCATAGTTATTGGAGACCCTGCGCTTCTGGGAAGCCAAAGAGGAACCAAGTTCAGTGAGCAGAGAAGTGCCCAAACTTGGAAAATAGTCGGCGACGACGCTGGGCGGCGCCGCTGGCTGGACGTTGAGGTCTGGAAGGTGGGCGAGCAAGCTAGCTGTGACTGGGGTCACATCCACTGAGAATCTTGGAAGGACGACACCGTGCCTAGGACAAGGAGCGACGCCCTGTGGGAGAGGCGAGTGTGGGGGAAGATAGTGATTAGCTCAGCGCCCATCGATGAACCAGGATTGGGGCAGCTGAATCTCAGGGATTGGAACGGCGACGACGCGAAGGCTTCACGACACCTGAGGACCTGTGGAACGCCCTGGATCGTCGAGGATCGACCCAAGGAAGCGTGGGAACCTCACACCATCGAGGGACAGGCGTCGTGAACCAGGAGTGTAAGGTGGATCATTTTTCCCTCCCATTACCCCTTGTATGAGTAGGCTAGTTAGGCCACAATATTTACTTGTGTATGTGGCAGCAAGACTTTATTACTTTAATAGTAGAATAGGCTGCAAGGCAGCTTGTGTCCAGGACTGTCAGAGAGGACAGTGTGTATGGATGGCAGGACAGTGAAGAAGAGGTGCCGACGTGGTGAAGAGGCCCTCCTGTGAGAGTGTGAGACTCCTGTCTTCCTGCCCATTTGAAGGAGTGTTGGAGGTCGTGGAAGAAGAGGCTGACGATCTCCAGACTCATCATCCATAATCCATATTCATGTATTACTTGTGATTGTGTGTGTGTGTTCATGTAATTTGCGTCAGTAAATCCACACATTTTATTACTGTGTTTGAGTGCGCCTCCATTTGTGATATTTCTCTATGAGCATACATTTCTGGCTACAAACGATATATGATACACCCACTGAACTGCATTGCTGGGGTGCAGATATAATAACCCAGCTGGCGACCTTGCTAAGAGGAAGATAGAAAAGACAGGCGGGAAAGGAGTTCCTGCAACCTTTTTTTTGTCTGGCAGGCAAGACTCAGGGAGGTTATGGTTATAGGTAAGCCTGAGTCTTCCTTCACTCCCCCACGGGTCTAGGCCGGAACTGTTAACAGCAGTTTCCCCGTGGTTGACTGAAGGGCTTCCAGGGTGAATCAGTGGCACCCCTTTGTGGTGGAAGCAAAGACCTGCGGAGGTGGGCATTGTTGGTCCTATCTTGTGTGACCAAGGAGACTCCGGTGAATCCAGGGAGTCGGAGGGGCTGAGTATTTGGGCCCTTTGAGCCCCTAGCAGCCGAGTGTTAGCAGAGCCCCGGACCGCCCACCCCCACGTGACAAGAGAACTGGCGACCTCGCCAGGATTCGAACCCCAGTAGCCAAGAACTGGGAACTTCGCCAGGAAGCGTGGATCAAGCTACAGTGTGGACCAAATTGCAAGACAAGTGTTGCCAGGGTACTAATACAGTGTGGCCAGTGAATTCGGTGGTACTGTTACTCAACCAGCTAAGGGACTGAAACGGTGAAATTAGTGCCTACTAACTTGTCTGTGCTGTCGTGTATGCTCAATGATATAGAGATGGAAGAAGACAAAGTAAAGAAATTTATTGACACAAGGGACGAGAGAATTTTGGAAGAGTGTACCAAGGCCCAGCTCCAACAAGTGGCAAACCACTTTGGGATCAGGTTGAGGACGACTAAGGTAGCGGAGCGAAGGATAGAGATCATGGCACAGCTCACAGCTCGAGAGGAAGCGACGGGAGAGGAGCCATCTCAAGAGGAGCCGTCCCGAGGAGAGCCGTCGCAAGGTGAACCGTCCCGACTAGGGCCACCCCAAGCGCCTACCAGTGTGGAGAGAATTCACAGTGAACATGGGAGCAGTGGAAGGTCCAGCTGTAGTAAGAGGAGCCTGCAACTGGAAATAATGAAGATGCAACTGGAAGCCCAGCTGCGACGAGAGGAAAGAGAAGCGCAAATGCAGCGAGAGGAACGTGCAGCTGAGCTGCAGCGAGGTGAGCGAGAAGCACGGCTGCAGCTGCAGCGAGAGGAGCGAGAAGCTCGGCTGCAGCGAGAAGAAGGAGAGAGACAACTGCGACTGGAGGAGATAAAGGCAAAGAAAGAAGTCGAATTGCGTCGCGTTGAACGTGGTCTGCCCTCACTACCTGCACGGCGGGATGACCTCAAGGTAAGGGAACGTGACTTACCTACGTTCGAACCACAAGAAGCTGAGGCGTTCTTCGAACACTTTGAACGGATAGCGACTCTGAAGGAGTGGCCGGAAGATGATTGGGCTGCTCTGGTCCAGGGCAGGTTGACTGGTGAGGCCCGGGAAGCCTATAACATGCTGGACCTAGAGGAGTGTACTAGTTACGACGCGGTTAAGAATGCGGTTCTCCACTCATTCCGGCTGACTCCGGAGATGTACCGGAAGCGGTTCAGAGAGTGTACAAGAGCGTCGGGAAAGACTTACGCCGAGACCGCCAGGGATATGGAACGGAAATTCCTACGATGGTTGAAGGCGGAGGAAGCGGAGTCGGTGGATGATGTTAAACGACTGATAGTGATGGAGAAGTTCATGTCGGTGCTCCATCCTGAGTTGCGAGTAAGGGTGAGAGAAGCAGGTATTAAGGACCTGAAGGCTGCAGCGGATCAAGCCGACATGCTGGAGGAGGCACTACATATCAGGAGGGAGGGGCCGCCCAGACACTCGCCTTACCCCAGGTCGGGAGGGAACCTTAGGAGTTCAGGAGGAGCGAGGACGGGTGGGGACTCTCCCAAGAGTAGTGTGCCCGATGAAGTGACGCGGTTCAAGAGCTCAAGAGACGCGGGGAGGAAGCCCCAAGCTGTGAGCAGTGGACCTAACTCGGGAGCAAGTGCTGCAGTCCCGGATACGATGACAAGGAGTCCAAGGAGGACCCAGGGGACGTCCGCGAGTGGTACCGCCAGAGTGACTAGCGAGTGGCCGCCCAGGGGAGGTGGCCGATGCTACAACTGTGGTGTGAGAGGACATTATGCCCGCGAGTGTGAGGAGCACCAAAGGAATGTAGGATTAATGTTGGAAGAGGAGAGAGTGTTTGTTCACACCCCATATTATAGTGGACCCAACGTGAATGGTTGGGAAATGAAGTTGGGTGAACATCCCTTCGTTTTCGAGGCCAACGTGAAGGTTGGAAAGTCAGACCCAGTGGAGGTTGCCGTGCTTCGAGATACGGGTGCTGACATAAGTATGGTGACCAGGAGTATTCTCCCCAAGGAATTTAATGATTCACCTGTGGGAGTGGTGAGGATACGCAGTGTGGGGGAGGAATACAGGTTGCCACTTCACGAAGTACAGCTGATTGCCGACTGCGGAGTCGAGAAAGCTATAGTAGCTGTAGCCCCTAAGTTACCCCTAGAGCATGTACAGATGGTGCTGGGTAATGACCTCGGAGGAGGCAGGATACAACCCGATTGGGCCAGGAGTGCCTATGTTTCAAGCAGCGGCACAACCCTGCCAGGTGAGGTATCCGTCGCTCCAAATAATAGTGAGGAAGCCGACTTCGCCAGGGAAAACGTCGCCAGAGACGACGACAACGAGGGCGAGAGTGCAGAGAGGTCGTCGGAGGTTGTGGAAAACCCCGACGGGGACCTCCGACTAAGCCTGATGATGCGTGTGGAGGAGTGGCGAGGAGCAGCTGTACAAACGCCTGGGGCGGTGAGGAGGCTGCAGACCGCACTCCCTCCATACAGAAACGTGAATAAAGTAAGCTCAGTGGATGAGCGAACGGCAGTGAGGGGCAGAGTGGAGGAGCCACGACGCAAGGCACCCTATGCCGGCCAGATGAATAGTGGTAGGTGCAAGACGAACCACCGTAGTGAGGTGAGCCACAGGGAGGTGGAAGAGCCCAACCACGAACCGAAGAAGACGTCTGCAGGGAAGAAAATCTCATGGAGGAGTGAAGATGTTCGTCGGGAACGAAGGAGCGAGTGGTATAGGAAAGGCAATACGAAGAAAGCAGGGAATAGGTACACCCAGGGTAGGCGCCAGCCTAACCAGAGGGGCATTGGGCCATCGCAAAAGCCTAGTGTGGAAGAGAGGGAGCTGCTGGATGGAGTACAGGTTACAAGTGCCACTGTGAGGAGACAACGCACCTACGGGAGAAGAGGAACCGAGAAGAGAGAAGATTGGCGAAGAGGAGATCATGGGAGGAAACATGGAGTACCTGTAGGACGCAATGGAAATGCAAGACTATCTCGGAGTGCACGACGCGGTGGAGGCGCTGCATGCACCGAATCTTACAGTGGTAACGAGCCGTGGGAGTACACTCGTAGCCACGGAGAGAGGATTTCTTGTAGGTGTTCAGGGAACACCCGTCACACCCGGTACTATGCGAGGTGGAGATACAATGAGGCAAGTGACTGGCAAGGTGGTACGAGCCACGTCACCAACTGGAGGAGTGACACTTCAGGAACGGAGGGAGCAAGAGTATAGATTGCCCTCTTGAGTGCTGCTCTTCCGATATGACTCTTATTTTAAGGGGAGGGGTATGTTACGGTGCCCTCTCCTATTTCTTTCGTTTGCCGGCTTAAAGAGTCATATCAGCTCTCCCTACTGATTCTCTGAGGTTCAGGGAGTCTAATGATATATGTGGCGACCAGACTGGCTGCCATTTAATGGAAGGAGGTTATATTATAAGTTGTAAATAAAGGAAAGTTGGCGCCCTGATATAAAATGAAACAGTATCCCCTACGGCAGATGTGACCTTGTGGAAGGGACACTATGCCGATCGCGGATTGGCCGACGTAGGTCGCGGGCGACAAATCAGGGCCCGCCATGACGTCACCGAGTGCCCCGGGCGGCGCCAACGTCAGAGTTGTACTGACCGTGGAAGCGACAGGACGCGCCTCGGTCTGCTCTCAAGGATTGGAGGCTCTGCAAGCCTTGTTCAGTGGATTGAGCTGGCCTTCGTTGCCCACCATAGTTATTGGAGACCCTGCGCTTCTGGGAAGCCAAAGAGGAACCAAGTTCAGTGAGCAGAGAAGTGCCCAAACTTGGAAAATAGTCGGCGACGACGCTGGGCGGCGCCGCTGGCTGGACGTTGAGGTCTGGAAGGTGGGCGAGCAAGCTAGCTGTGACTGGGGTCACATCCACTGAGAATCTTGGAAGGACGACACCGTGCCTAGGACAAGGAGCGACGCCCTGTGGGAGAGGCGAGTGTGGGGGAAGATAGTGATTAGCTCAGCGCCCATCGATGAACCAGGATTGGGGCAGCTGAATCTCAGGGATTGGAACGGCGACGACGCGAAGGCTTCACGACACCTGAGGACCTGTGGAACGCCCTGGATCGTCGAGGATCGACCCAAGGAAGCGTGGGAACCTCACACCATCGAGGGACAGGCGTCGTGAACCAGGAGTGTAAGGTAGATCATTTTTCCCTCCCATTACCCCTTGTATGAGTAGGCTAGTTAGGCCACAATATTTACTTGTGTATGTGGCAGCAAGACTTTATTACTTAATAGTAGAATAGGCTGCAAGGCAGCTTGTGTCCAGGACTGTCAGAGAGGACAGTGTGTATGGATGGCAGGACAGTGAAGAAGAGGTGCCGACGTGGTGAAGAGGCCCTCCTGTGAGAGTGTGAGACTCCTGTCTTCCTGCCCATTTGAAGGAGTGTTGGAGGTCGTGGAAGAAGAGGCTGACGATCTCCAGACTCATCATCCATAATCCATATTCATGTATTACTTGTGATTGTGTGTGTGTGTTCATGTAATTTGCGTCAGTAAATCCACACATTTTATTACTGTGTTTGAGTGCGCCTCCATTTGTGATATTTCTCTATGAGCATACATTTCTGGCTACAAACGATATATGATACACCACTGAACTGCATTGCTGGGGTGCAGATATAATAACCCAGCTGGCGACCTTGCTAAGAGGAAGATAGAGAAGACAGGCGGGAAAGGAGTTCCTGCAACCTTTTTTTTGTCTGGCAGGCAAGACTCAGGGAGGTTATGGTTATAGGTAAGCCTGAGTCTTCCTTCACTCCCCACGGGTCTAGGCCGGAACTGTTAACAGCAGTTTCCCCGTGGTTGACTGAAGGGCTTCCAGGGTGAATCAGTGGCACCCCTTTGTGGTGGAAGCAAAGACCTGCGGAGGTGGGCATTGTTGGTCCTATCTTGAGTGACCAAGGAGACTCCGGTGAATCCAGGGAGTCGGAGGGGCTGAGTATTTGGGCCCTTTGAGCCCCTAGCAGCCGAGTGTTAGCAGAGCCCCGGACCGCCCACCCACACGTGACAGTATGTACGCATGCATGTATGTATGCATGCATGTATGTATGTATGTATGTATTTATATACGCATGTATATACGCATGTATTTATATACGTATGTATGTATGTATGGATGGATGTACGCATGCATGTATGTATGGGTGGATGTACGCATGCATGCATGGATGTATGCATGTATGTATGTATGTATGTATGTATGTATGTATTTATATACGCATGTATATACGCATGTATTTATATACGTATGTATGTATGTATGTATGTATGTATGTATGTATGTATGTTATGTATGTATGTATGTATGTATGTATGTATGTATGTATGTATGTATGTATGTATGGATTTATATACGCATGTATATACGCATGTATTTATATACGTATGTAATGTATGTATGTATGTATGTATGTATGTATGTATGTATGTATGTATGTATGTATGTATGTATGTATGTATGTATTGTGATTATGTATGGATGGATGTACGCATGCATGTATGTATGGATGGATGTACGCATGCATCCATGGATGTATGCATGTATGTATGTATGTATGTATGTATGTATGTATGTATGTATGTATGTATGTATGTATGTATGTATGTATGTATGTATGTAAGTATGTATTTATATACGCATGTATATACGCATGTATTTATATACGTATGTATATATGTATGTATGTATGTATGTATGTATGTATGTATGTATGTATGTATGTATGTATGTATGTATGTATGTATTATGTATGTATGTATGTACGCATGCATGTATGTATGGATGGATGTACGCATGCATGTATGTATGTATATGTATGTATGTATGTATGTATGTATGTATGTATGTATGTATGTATGTATGTATGTATGTATGTATGTATGTATGTATGTACGCCATGCATGTATGTATGGATGTATGTATGTATGTATGTATGATAGGTATGTATGTATGTATGTATGTATGTATGTATGTACGTATGTATGTATGTATGTATGTATGTATGTATGTATGTATGTATGTAGTATGTATGTATGTATGTATGTATGTATGTATGTATGTATGTATTCCCAATCACGTTAAAGACTCCCCCTCTATCATCCAGTTAATTGTATGTATGTATGTATGTATGTATGTATGTATGTATGTATGTATGTTATGTATGTATGTATGTATGTATGTATGTATGTATGTATGTATGTATGTATGTACGCATGCATGTATGTATGGATGTATGTATGTATGTATGTACGTATGTATGTATGTATGTATGTATGTATGTATGTATGTAGGTATGTATGTATGTATGTATGTATGTATGTATGTATGTATGTATGTATGTATGTATGTATGTATGTATGTATGTATTCCCAATCACGTTAAAGGACTCCCCCCTCTATCATCCAGTTTAAGAGAAAAACAACTATGTACTAAATAATCGACTCCTTGTAACTTTAATTATGCTGACCTTCCTGTCTGTAATTCCGACTGAGCCTACCATCATTAGAGGTGATTATAACGCAGACATAGGAATATTGGTAATTCGCAGTTCAGTAATCATAACGGCAACCACTGGTGTCACTATTAGGTAGTCACGATGATGCACAGATTGTGGGTGACCTTGAACCAAAGCATATCCACGGAGGTATTCTTGATCTATGTCTCGTTTCAACGTCTCCCACCCGTGTGCGCCTCGTCAATAGTGCCAGTTATGGCGTCTGATCATCTGGCCATATTAGCCACTGTAAGCATTGGAGGCTCTATCCTCCCTGGTGGAGTGTTCAAGCGGAAGAGGCTGGCTGTGCCCATCGATCACGAGACAATCTTGGTTGCTCATGTGTCAGATTTGGTGCAGTTCAATCTGAGCCTTATCAGTTTGAAGATTTTAACAATGAGCTCACAGATACTATCGAACAGTTTATAGAATCACTTGATCCATCGCCCAGGCCACGTAACCCAAATTACACTGGTCATAGCACTTATGTTTATTATAATGATTCTAAATTGCAGACACTAAACGCACTGCCAGAATAATTGGACTAGCTTGTAGAAAGACCCGCACTGCTGAAATGCTTCGGCTCTTTCAAGCGGCTCTGGCTAAGGCCAGGGAACGTATGGTGGAGATGAGGCAGACAGACTGGGAAACTTTTGTCCGTGGTCTCAATTCTCACACGCCCACTAGTCGGGCATGGAAGGATATCAACAGATCAAAGGGAAAAATGCTGCAGATATCTCGTACCCTAATCCTCTGCACAGAGCAAATGAGGCTTGTTGGTGCTTGGGCCACGACTTCCAGCTTTGACAGTCTTCCTCTACCCTCACAGAATGAATTAAATGATAAATATACTGATAGGGCAAGGTTCCTTGACTTCATGCTTCATCAAGAGGATGACTGTGACATGCTTTTACTGAAATACAAACTAGATTCTGCTCTACAATAAAGGCAAAGCTACATCACCGGGGAGGATGGAGTTACTGACGGCATACTGCATATGCTTCTGCTAGTTCCAGGGAATAACCTTTCTTCAATTGTATAATATGAGCTATGTAACTGGGGAGCTTCCTAAGTCATGGACCAACAGTGATATATTTCCCATTCCTAAACCTCACCAGCCGAGTGCTTTTCGCCCAATCTCCCTCACTAGTTGTCTCTATAAGTGTCCTTTGAGAGGATTGGTTCTCAACCGTCTCCTTTACAAAATTATTAATATGTGTCTCCCCAGATATATGGCTTTATGCATGGAAAGAGTGTACATCACCTGTATTACCACATTCCTCACCCTGCAGACTGATAGGTCATATACACTTTCCTAGATCTTAAGTCAGCCTTTGACATTGCTAACCCACACGTCATTCTGAGAGACTTGCTAAAATGAATGTTGGAATGTTAATGTTAAAAATTGTTCAAACTGAAATAAATATATAACACTGTACGGTACAGTTTGTGTTTAATTATGTTTTGCGATTCCTTTGGAAAAGGTAATTGTGCACCAAGTATACTAGGTCATTATGAGATATGCTGAATGTTGTCAATATACATCTGAATACGCTTCACTTTGCGTTAATCATTGGACGTCCTAATGATTAAGGTCCCAAAAGGACTTAATCAGACCTCAGTGGATAATTTTACTCTCCCTCTCTCTCTCTCTCAGAGCATCCCCTTATGTGTTGTCTGTGGGTGCTGAAGTTCAGTCTCTTGTCTATGTATAGGTGAAGGAACTTTCCATAATTGTTATTGCTAATGTTTACTTGTAATACTGGGTATATACATCCAGTCCAGTGGTTCTTACCCTCGACCGCGGCGAGGGTAAGCCGCGGCCGTATGGTCTGAAACCCACAAATACTTTACAATGGGGGGGGGGGGATAACATTTCCTCTTCAAGCACGCGCACACAAATGAACTATGTTACTTAACTGGAAGCACTCGTACAACATAATTTACAACGATTTCTCAGGATAATTATACTTCTTACCAGCATATATACCGTATAGTACCTAGGCGGTTCTCTTCAATGATATCTAAGATAATTAAAAGAACCCAAGCAAACCACTGTGGAAATGTGCAGGACAAACATATAAATTGTGACACTAGCTATCCACATATGGCATTTGCTTAATTTAGAAACTGTACTTGTGGTCGATCTCGAACCCATGTTGTTGATGTGACGATGTGTTATGAATTTTTGTGGCTAGCTCCTCAAGATTGTAACTTGCTTAGATAAATAAATTGTGTGTTCAGTCCCTGAACCCATTATGTGATAAATTAACTAAACTAAAAACTATAGTCTGGCGACGAACCTGAACTGCATAATGTAAATAGGGATTAACCAGAAAAAGATATAGGTGAAGAATAAACATCAGGTAACTGCGTTAATTACAATATCTAGATCAAACTAACATTGATTTTCAAAGGTTGTATATTTTCCATCAATGGATGAGCATCAGCCAAGAAGCCTTCTTTAAAATATGAATATCTTTCCTCGCCCAATAAGATCTAATCTCTGAATAAAACGCAAAAAACGACTTGATTGTAACCTATCCACCGCTGCCATTGGATGGGGGGAGAGGGGGTTATGTGTAGGATAAACATATCAATTGTGACACTAGCCCTCCATATATGTCAGTTGCTTAAATTATAAACTGTACTTGTGGTCGGTCTCGAGCCCATTGTTGATGTGACAATGTGCATTGACTTTTGTAACTAGCTTATCAAGATTATAACTTCCTTGGCTATATGAATTGTGGGGCTCAGTCCCTGAGCCCATTATGTGCCTCTGTAACACTCCACTATCGCCCATAGGATGGTATGGGGTGCAATAATAAATGAACTAAAATAAGCTCTGCCTTTTTGTTAACAGATACAATTATAAGCTTTATTTGTGAATCTCAATTAATTAAACAATATATCACAGAGCCTGTAGGGTTCGGTGAGATGAGCGAAGAGACATGGGAGATTAAATGGGATTCTTGTAATGTTATTTGTCTATTTGTACTCACTGAATTTGTGCGCCCCTTGAGGGACTTGAAGTAGAGGGGGGTAGAAATAGCCTAAGCTACTCTATCCCTTTGAGATGTATTTATTGCTTATCTCAATAAACATACTTGAACTTGAACTTGACATGGGAGATTTTACATAAGTACAGTACATGGTAGTTTAAGTAGCGAACGCATGTCAACGAATAACGAGTATATATAACAAAACTATTGTCCTATGAAGTCGATTTAACTTCCAAACATATATTTTTTAATAAATGTTAAATGTTTTCTGGCTAGTTATGTTAGATTTTATTAAAAATACGTATTCTACTTGTTAACATTATAATTTAAATTTGTGATAATTTGTGCAGAGAAGTGCGACAACTGGATATGCCAACAAACACTTCCAAACAACGATATATCTTGGATAAGTCGCTCCACAACATTGACGCTTGGACCGTCGACTTCCTTTGATGCTACTTATTTCATAATGAAATTATATTAGTTTGGAGTAAATATATGTTTTCTCATGTTCTGCATTCAGCACCCACATTATAGTAAATATACCATATTACTTCATTACTTAAATAATGCTAGGAGGGTTTGAGTAGCTTTGGGTCTTTAGTGGACAGAATCTCCAATAGATGGGGCGAGAGTCGCCCCATCTCTCTCGCCCGAGCAAGAGTCGAAACTTAATTTAAAATTGATATATCTTTGTTCTCGAACATGATATATTTCATTTGGTGAAATCATAATAATGTTCATATCTCGGTCTTTCTGGAGGCATATAAGATTTTAGGCTTTATTAGCGTATCTTTGTTAATTATACAATATATCGGCAAGTGCGTAGGCGTCTGCACTCCATGCCCGACAAGCTACTGAGCGCTACTATAAAAACATATGTATCTTCACTTGAGCTATAAATATGTCTATTGTAATGTATTTAAAATGAAGCTCTTATTTCTATCTTGCTTAAGACATATAAAACATTTGTGTTTATTAACGAATTTACGTGAAATAAACATTGATCTGAGAGAGAGTTGCTCTGTCGTTCAGTCTGTACGGGGGGAGCTCCGTAATTTTTAAAATACATGTATCTTCATTAGAACTTTAAATATGTCTATGGTAAAGTGTTTAAAGTGAAGCTTATATGTCTGCCTTTCTTGAGACATATAAAACATATATGTTTATTAACGAATTCACTTGAAATAAACATTGTTCTGAGAGAGAGTTGCTCGGTCGATCAATCTGTCCGGGGTTAAAGCTCGGCTATTATAAAAGTACACGTATCTTCGCTTTAAATTTAAATATGCCCATGGTAAGGTATTTAGAATGAAGCTTATATTTATATCTTTCTTGTGACATATAAAACTCTTACGTTTATTAAGGAATCTGTGTGAAATAGGCATGGTTCTGAGATGAATGCTGCGGTTTTCGAGCTCGACGAGCAATGAAAACTGCCCCTTTTATAAAACTTCAAATATTTTCGGTTTTACTTAAAATATTTGTCTGGTAGAGGTTTAACATATAGTTCGCGTTTTTGTCTTTCTTCTGACTAATAAATAATTTTGGTTTAATAAGTCATCAAGATGTTTTCAACAATATTTCACATGTATTTCATGTGAA
>NC_091186.1:2348697-2399374 GCF_040958095.1 Procambarus clarkii
ATATATATATATATATATATATATATATATATATATATATATATATATATATATATATAAATGGTTGCAAGTCGAGTAACAAATATTTTACATTGAACAACAAATGAGATTGGAAAAGCAGTATTGCCACCTGCTATACAGAAAAAAATAGACCCCAGACACACCCTATGGGTAGTAATGGACCCCCACACCGACACTATGAGGGGTAGTGGACCCCATAATAACACTATGGGCGGTAGTGGGCACTATACAAACACTATGGGCGGTAGTTGACTTCATAGCGACCCTGTGGGCGGTAGTGGACCCCCTGCCGACCCTGTGGGCGCCAGTGGACCCCCTACCGACCCTGTGGGCGGCAGTGGACCCCCCTACCAACCCTGTGGGCGGTAGTGGACCCCTACCGACCCTGTCGACGCCCTACCGACCCTGTGGGCGGTAGTGGACCCCATACCGACCCTGTGGGTGGCAGTGGACCCCATACCGACCCTGTGGGTGGCAGTGGACCCCATACCGATCCTGTGGGCGGTAGTGAACCCCCTACCGACCCTGTGGGCGGCAGTTGACCCCCTACCAACCCTGTGGGCGGTAGTGGACCCTTTACCGACCCTGTGGGCGGCAGTGGACTCTATATACTAATCCTGTGGGCGATACTGGACCCTATACTCATCCTGTGGGCGGCAATGGACGCCACACTCATCCAGTGGGTGTTATTGGACCCCATACTTATTCTGTGGGTGGTTGGAGCCCCATACCCATCATGTGGGTGATAGTGGACGCCATAATCATCCTGTGGGTGGTATTGGACCCCATACCCATGCTGTGGGTGGTTGTGAGCCCCATACCCATCCTGTCGGTGGTAGTGGACGCCATACACATCCAGTGGATGGTATTGGACCCCATTCCCTTCCTGTGGGTGGAAGTGATCCCCAAGTTTGCAGTAGTTTACCCCATAAGCATTCCAACATAACATCGTTTTCTGTTAGCGTTCCTACAAAACATTCTTTAAAGATTTTTAAAGCGCAAACTATGGTATATAATATTGATTGGTGACGCACTGTTATTCTATGTAATAATTTATAGTGCTTATTATAATTTACTAAGAACAACTAATATTTCTCAAAACAAACTACGAGCCTTCAATAGGAAGTAGCTGATCTGTAATATTCTAAGACCATGGACAATAGTAGGTAAATTTCACAACCCATGTGGGACCTGAAAACTACAATTTTCATTATAATTGAACCAATCACGACTATTCTGCTATCTATGTTGACGGACGGGTACTGTGACACGTAAATTGGTACGTGAGGAAGAGTTTGGGCCTTGGTAAAAAAGGTAACTTTCAATATATCACATATGTACTAAATCATATTCAACATATTGACTTTAAGCATTAAGTCATATATGTGCTGTCTTGTGTGAGAACGGGTTGAGGGTTGATATAAAGCCATGGCTTGGTTACTGACTTTAATACTTATAAACGATTACATGACTAGCTGCTTCCAAGCTGGTAGCATCCTGTACGCTCTCTTGTTTACCTCCCTCCCTGGCGTCTCAGCCGCCGCACATAGAAAACGGATGGTACCATTTTCTGTGAACATGACAGGTATTAATGGGTCCAATATAAGAAGATCCTATATAATGGGGTATTAAACGGGTAGTTAAATAAGAGTGTGACATGCTGGCAGTTTATGTTTTTCAAGTTGCTTCCGTTCCTGTTGTAGGGTCATTTGGTCCTGCTTCTGAACTGGCGCAGGGTTTTAAAGTAGGTAGAGCGTAACTATGTATAAGATGGTTAATGATTGCTGGTCTAGATTTCTTGGTGTGAAGCGTTTCACTGATGTCTAATCATCTGTTGTCATTGTATCTATCAATTATTTCTGTGTTGCTCGTCAAAATATCTCTGTGTGCCTGTAGCCGACATTAGGGTTGATCTTTGGTCAATACTGGTCATACATGAACAGTCAGTCATCACTGTTCATGCATGATCCGTCAGTCAACACTGTTCATACATGAACCGTCAGACATCACTGTTCATACATGATCCGTCAGTCAACACTGTTCATACATGATCCGTCAGTCAACACTGTTCATATATGATCCGCCAGTTTACACCGTTCATACATGAACCGTCAGTCAACACTGTTCATACATGAACCGTCAGCTATCACTGTTCATACATGAACCGTCAGTCAACACTATTCATACATGATCCATCAGTCATCACTGTTCATACATGACCAGCAATCATCACTGTTCATACATAATCCGTCATTCATCACTGTTCATACATGAAGCGTCAATCATCACTGTTCATACATAATCCGTCATTCATCACTGCTCATACACGAACCGTCAGTCTACACGGTTCATTCATGAACCGTCAGTCAACATTGTTCATTCATGAGCTGTCAGTCAACACTATTCATTCATGAGCTGTCAGTCAACACTGTTCATTCATGAACTGTTAGTCATCACTGTTCATCAATGAACCGTCGGTCAACACTGTTCATTCATGAACCGTTTGTCATCACTGTTTATTCATGAACCGTCAGTCATCTATGTTCATTCATGAACCGTTTGTCAACCCTGTTCATTCATGAACCGTCGGTCAACCCTGTTCGTTCAAGAACCTTTAGTCAACACTGTTCATTCATGAACCGTCAGTCAACACTGTTCATTCATGAACCGTCAGTCAACACTGTTCATTCATGAACCGTCAGTCAACACTGTTCATTCATGATCCGTCAGTCAACACTGTTCGTGCATGATCCGTCAGTCAACACTGTTCATTCATGATCCGTCAGTCAACACTGTTCGTTCAAGAACCGTTAGTCATCACTGTTCATACATGAACCGTCAGTCATCACTGTTCAAACATTAACTGTTTGGCATCACTGTTCATTCATGAACCGTCTGTCATCCCTGTTCATTCATGAACCGTCAATCAACACTATTCATTCATGAACCGTCAGTCAATACTATTCATTCATGAACCGTCAGTCAACACTATTCATACATGATCCATCAGTCTTCACTGTTCATACATGACCAGCAGTCATCACTGTTCATACATAATCCGTCATTCATGACTGTTGATACATGAAGCGTCAATCATCACTGTTCATACATGAACTGTCAGTCAACACTGTTCATACAAGAACCAGGTACAAGATGGTTGTACCTTTAGGTTAGCTCCTCAAAATCACCCTAGGTTAGTGTAGACACTAGTTAACACTCAAAGGTGCAATGATTATAGTTAAATTATTACTATCGTATTGTTAAATGTTCAACACAACTCGTGTTGTCATAAGTACTACATAAAAAATTATATATACTTACTGGGCTGAACAGTAGGTTTAACTCTAGACAAGTGTGAAATCCTACCCTTACACCAGGTTCATACAATAAATTAAGTTGAACTAGGTTGCTGTACAACACCAGTCTAATATTGTCCTACCTCTGTATAAAGATTGGCTGAAAATTATTGTAAAATATGCAGTAATTGGTAAATGTAATATTATGTAATGTTTACATGTAAACATTTAAAATTACATATACTTTTATGGGTAAATTAGCCTCTTATCAACCTCTTGCTATGAAAAAGCACAATTGTTTTTTTGGTTCAGTCCTCGGAACAATATTAAGGGCTTGCTGTAAGCTCTGTTCACTGTTAGCAGAGATTGAAAAAGTTAGGCTAGAATTATGTATAGCAGTCTCTTCCTGCTATCTGTATAAATAAAAATATAAATGTTCGTTTGTTCAAAATCGCTAATCTCCGAAAGTTCTTCACCGATTGCTTTCAAATTTTCACACAATATTTCATTCGCATCCGAGCAGATTCTTGTATGCATATTATATTGATGTCACGTCTGTGACGGAAAAAAACATGATTTTTTAAACTGTGTTTTTCATGTGAGAGAAATCTTCGAAATCTCTTTACCGATTGCTTTGAAATTTTGACACGACGTTGCATTCAAATAGGCGAGTGTTTTTATATACTTACTATATACATGCCTCACCTGTGACAAGAAAAAAACATGCTTTAATGCGCCATCTGTAGGATGTAAGAGCAACACACGCTGAAATCTCTTAAAGTTCTTCACCGATTGCTTTGAAATTTTGACGCAACGTTCAATTCAAATACGTGCTTGTTTTTATATACATACTATTTAGATGTCACACCTGTGACAGGTGTAAACATGCGTTCTTTAAAAACAGCGCCATCTGTTGCACGTAAGAGCAACACACTATAAACAAAATATCTTACGATTCCCATTCAATGTTCACGATTGCATTGAAAAATTGAATTTTCATAGATTTTGATTTATTTTCATTTTGATTTAATTGTTTTGTATGACGTTGCGTCGGAGTTGAGCTGTGTTGTTTACCATACCGTTCATTTCGTTGGTATAGCTTATTTGTTTCTTTTTCATTGTTTTCATATAGTTTTTTGAACTGTTCTTCTAATTTTTCAATGCAATTGGTGGTGAATTTGAGCTGTGTCGATTGATCTGCGTTTGAATTGAAATATTTCGTTAGTATTTTTTGTTTTTGTTTTGGAAACAAGAAAATGGATAACACGTTTATTTAACAGCTGCAAATGTGCAACAAACACACCATGAGTCCACCGGCTATAACGTAAACTGTTTTCTTCACGTTATGTCAAAAGGACGTGTTTGCAAAAACACTGCTGTGTTCAGAAGTGCCTACATATTACATATAAAATGCGAGTAGAAAATCATTTGAACAACGCAAACGAGGAGAACGAGTCGACGGACAACCTGGCATATTCAAATAAACTACGATAGGCAGACTGCACACGGTGCATCCCAATCAAGATGAATGCTTCCTTCTTCTCATGCTGTTGGTAAACGTGCCCGGTCCAACGTCTTTCCAGTCATTGAGATTTGTCAATGGCATAATATATGCCACTTTCCGTAGTGCATGTCAAGCTCTTAATTTATTGAAGAACGACCGACACTAGGACCATTTGGGAACGCATGAATGTTGCTAGCAGGAGATTTCGGGCAAACATTACCTGTAATTCCTCGATCGACACCAGCGGACGAAATAAATGCTTGCCTGAAATACTCTATTTTGTGGCGCCACGTAAAGACGTGGCACATGAATTTATTGGAGAACGACCGACACTAGGATGTATGAATTAATGTAGCGTCCAACACGTCACATCCAAATCAAATTCGAGCATTGTTTGCAGTCATATTGACCACCTTCGTCTCCATCGATAGCTGGCCCTAGCTTCGGTAGGGAACAGACATGTTGCATCGGCGCTCCAGCAGTTTTTATTTTTTATTTTTATTTTTACATGCAAGCATGCTTATAAGTACAATAAAAGGAAACAGTTACTTCATAAAACAGAACAAAAAGACAAAGCACAAACGGGCAAAACTAAGGAACGAAAGTACTAAACACAATAACGCCGGCCGGAAGGGCCGATCACATAACAACAATAATTACAAACAGAATACAATAATTAAGTGAAACACAGCAGAATAGAAAACAGAAATAACACACCAAAACCTGAAACATACAGAACAAGGCTACCAGCACCGCAAACACACACGGAGAGGCACCAACATAAAAACAAAAAAGTAAATAATAAATAACTAACAATACAACATAATTATACAATAAACAAACGGAAAAACTCAACGGCAGAACTCGACCAAAAGCATAAACCCAGACCAGGTCACGCCAACAGCCTGAAAGGCACTCAACACGACACAAACAAGCGCACAAACAGCATCATAAAACCATTGAACCACAAAGCATAACATAAGAACATGACACCCACAACCAGACACACAAACCAAACCCCGGGCCGCACAGGAACCGGACACATACACACAAGCCACACAAAAAACCCACAACCACAAATCGGAGCGCGCAGGAACCGGGAAACAAACCCGCCCCACCCACTCACACACACCCGATCCGCACCCCACACCCATGCACACTAATGGAAACAACCCACAACACACAAAGGAATCACGAGTGAGGAACACATTCCTCAGAGACAAGACCATACGTATCCGCAGCCCAGGGATACCGTCGCTTGTAGGCCTCCCAAATCATATAATCCCTGTCGGTAGGGGGACAATCCCCCTGCCGCCGCGGGCCCTTCATAAACTCGGGAACCACCAGATCAGGTGGAAACGGCCACTCCTTAAGCTCACTGACGCAAGTCGCATAACGAGGCTGGGGAGCGCAACCCACGTCCTTCGAAGTAGCAGACGACACCGCTGAAGCGTACGAGGGCTGCCTAGACGGCTGCGTCGCCGTACGCACAGGAGCAGGAGACAATCGACGAGATGGCAACTCCACCGAGACCGCAGGAGACACTGAAGAGACGGCCGGAGACGGAAGAGGCGTCGAGGCCGCAGCCGATGAAACGGGGACCGAGGAAGGGGTTACAGAACCCCCAGAACGAGCAGGCTTTTTCAACACCATCACCAGGCCACCCCACTCACCACGCACCTCGGCAGGGGAACCACCCCCCATGAAGAACCGGAGCCAACCGATGCAGGCGACGCACCCGAAGCAGGAACCTCAGTCATCATATCTGCAGTGGAGGCCGAAACACTGGCACGGGCACCCTCAGGCAAATGCACCTCCGCCGTCACCGTAGTATGCAACATAACCGGAGCCACCCCTCCGTCGCCGGCAGATTCACAAGCGACGAAGTCGCCAACATCTGTCCATGCTGAAGACGAACGCCGAGAACGCTTAGGCTCGGGCCGCACATCATCCGACCCGGAGGCAGACTCCGAGACACGTGCAACACAAGCAGGGCGAACCGATGCACGTCGCAGAACGGCAGCATCCTCAACCACATGGGGCACCAGGCCAGGCACAGCAGGAAGCGCCGGATGCACCCCAACACCCAGCACAGCCGGAACAGACGGCGAGGGTGCAGGGACAGGGTCAGACGCAGCAGAGGACGAACTGGAAGACGGGGAAATCGAGCAGCAGGCAGTCTGAAGAACCCCAGGGACACAAGTCGGAGCAGGACGATCACCCTGCGACGCCACCACCTCGTTAGGAGAGGCGACAACAACAGGGGGCGCACCAGGCGGTGCAACAGGCGACACAGGGGGTACATCCGGGGCTGAAGAGACGACCACATCCACTGAATCCTCCTCCACAGGAAGCGGCGGAAAATCCACCTCACTGAAGAGGTTCACGGGTGCAACGGCAGGCGCAGAACAGTCAGCAGCCTGATGGAACAGTCAGCAGCCTGATGGAACAGTCAGCAGCCTGATGGCCCAAGAGGCCACAACGATAACACGTCCGAGGCTGACGGGCATAAAATACCCGAACGTTGTAGCCCATAAGCCGCACAGAGGACGGAATATCTTCCCGGAGCCTCATGCCCAGGGTGCGAATGTTGGTCCTCACACCCTTAAGTGGACTGGAAGACACCACGTTCACCCGCACACTAATCACTGCGCCATACTGGCCGAGGTACCGCCGTAGCAGACTCTCTGGAAACTCCAACGCAGCCCCATGCACACTGACGTACGTGAGGGCACCACTCCGATCAGATAGTGACACAGTGCCCGCACCATCCGGCAGGGGAAATGTCCGCCCCTCGTAACGACGGAGAAACTCGCGATATGCCAATTCCTCGGTAAACTTCAATATCGCTCGACGAGCCGTCACCAGCTCGACACCATAAATGTCGATCACAGGGACATGAAGCACCTCACACACCAGCGCTATCTCTGGGTACCCAGCTCGGCCGGAAAATTCGAGGCCCACAGACTGAGCCCACAGTACAGGGGGGAGGGGGACCCCATCGTTAACTCCACGTCAGCACAGGCAGGCAGAGACACACCCGCCCTCAACCGGCCAAATTAGTAAACACCACTGCCTTGGTGCCTCTTCCAACTGCCATTTGCTCGGACCCCTCGTCTTCCAGTTCTTCCTCTTCTGAGTCTGTCCCGGTCCCTGCACCCTCGCCGTCTGTTCCGGCTGTGCTGGGAGCTGGGGTGGATCCAGCATTCCCTCCTGTGCCTGGCCTGGTGCCCCGTGTGGTTGAGGATGCTGCCGTACTGCGGCGTGCGTCGGTTCGCCGGGCTGGTGCTGCGCGGGTCGCTGAGTCTGCCTCCGGGTCTGATGATGTGCGGCCCGAGCCTAAGCGTTCCCGGCGTTCTTCTGGGTGGGCTGAAGTTGGCGACTTCGACGAGTGTCGTCCTTCTGTTGACGGTGGGGTGGCTCCGGATGTGGTGCACACTACGGTGGTGGCGGAGGTACACTTGCCTGAGGATGCCGGTGCCGGCGTTTCGGCCTCCCCTCCTGGTCTGGTGTCCGAGGGTCCTGCTTCAGGTGCGTTGCCTGCGTGGGGTGGCTCCGGTTCTTCGTGGGGGGTGGTTCCCCCTGCTGTGGTTGGTGGTGAGCGGGGTGGCCTGGTGATGGTGTTGAGAAAGGATGCTCGCTCTGAGAGTTCTGTGGCCCCTTCCTCGTTACCCGTTTCCTCGGCAGCAGTCTTGCCACCTCTTCCGTCTCCAGCAGTCTCTTCTGTGTCTCCTGCGGTATCCATGGAGGTGCTACAGTCTCGTCGTCCGGCCCCTGCTCCTATGTGTGCGACTTCGTGGCAGTCTCGGCGGCCCTCGTCGGCTTCTCCAGTGTCGTCTGCTTCCTCGATGGGCGTAGATGGCGCTCCCCGGCCTCGTTATGCGACTTGCGTCAGTGACCTCGGGCGTTGGCCGATGCCGCCCGATATAGATGTTCCTGAGTTTATGATACCAAAAATCAAAAGGGGGATCAAAAACCCTACCGACCTTGAAGATTTGGTCTGTGAAGCTTACAAGAAGAAGTATCCTTCCGCTGTTTTCCCAGAGAAGTACATTTCTCACGCTGTTCCTCGCAAATGATTTCTGTGTATTCTGTGTTTCCTGTTGTGTGTGGTGCGGATGGGGGGTGTGTGTGTGTGAGTGGGTGGGGTGGGTTTTGTTTCCCGGTTCCTGCATGCTCCGGTGTATGTTGTAGGTTTTCTTTGTATGGCTGGTGGGTGGGTGTGCGGTTCCTGTGTATTTGTGTGTTCGGTTGTGGATGTCGTATGCGCTTGTGTATGTCATATTGTGTGCCCTTTAGGCTGTTGGCGAGTGCTCTTTGTTCGGTTGTGCCATTTTGTTTTGCCTTCCGTTTGTTATGGCGTGCTTTACCTGTTGTACGTGTTTGGTCTTTATGTTTTGTTTGGGATGTATTGTGTTTGTACTGTTATGTTCCCTGTTGTGTCTTTGATGTATGTTTTGTTTTATGACGGTTTTGTTTTGTGACGTTACTGTGCTTGCTAGTTTGCCATTGTATTATACCTTGTTGTATTATACCTTGTATGCCATTGTATTATACCTTGTTGTATGCTGTATTTTTCTGTGCCTTTATCGTGTTTGTGGTTTATTGTGACATGCTGTCGGCCCTTCTGGCCGGTGGTCTATTGTTTTCTTTTGTTCTGTTCTGTATTCTGTGTTGTTTTTATTGTATTTAAGTTGCATGCTTTGCATGTAAAAAAAAAAAATAAAAAAAAACCTTCGTCTCCATCAGAGTTATGGGAGAAATATAAATCGCACTTGGCTGAAGATATTATCCGCCGATACACAAGGAAAATTCAATATGAACATAGATTTCACATCAGAATCTACAACGAAGCGTTCATAATGACTGAAGATTTGTGCTTAGAATCGCGAACAAAGTTCTAAAAAAATGGAAATGCCATCACCGAATCGATCTGCAACTGCTTCGATGTAGAATTGCGTCGGGAACAAAATTACAACATGGGTGATCTGTTGTCAATGTGCAGTCAAACATTCCTCAGCTAAGGCTTGAGCGAAAAGGCATTTACAATCAAATAATTCAAACGGTCAGTAACGGGTTTGGAGAAATTTTTTAGATGCGCCAGGAGTAACTGTAAAACCTTCCTAATTAGATTGATTCTGGCAGCATTTCGATCCCAAATGGCATAACTTTAGCTCTTGCATCGTCCGGAATAGCTGCGACATTGCTACCAGGTGGAAGAACTGCTACTTCAGCTATGAAATTGCCATTAATCATGCAATTCATTGAAACTCCCACGTGCAACTTTCCCAAGCATTGCACAGATGTAAACTTATTGTTTGGGATGAATGCACATTGGCCCCAAAAAATCGCTCGAGGCTCTTGATCGATCATTGTAAGATTTGTGTGGAAACATCAGACCATTTGGGAACGCATGAATGTTGACAGCAGGAGATTTCAGGCAAACATTACCTGTAATTCGTCGATCGACACCAGCGGACGAAATAAATTCTCGCCTGAAATACTCTATTTTGTGGTGCCACGTAAAGACGTTAAAATTAACTACAATATGCGTGTCTAGCAGCAAGACAATCCATCAGCTGGGATATTTTCACATCAATTTCTGGAAATTGGGAACGGAAACGTGCTGGTTGATCTGACCTCAGGAAGAATTCCATTGCCTCAAAACTTCTACAATTTAGTGACGACAACGAAGAATTTGTTGAAAAAGTACAATGTTTAACCAATTTAAGAATCACGATTGTCTGAATGAACGAGCTCTTCTTTCGGCCAAGAACAAAGACATCCACTAACTTAAAAATATTGTTCAGTCTAACATTTAAAGCAAGGCAGTCACATACAAGTCCGTCGACACTGTTGAGGAAGCAGATGAGGCGGTCAGTTATCCAACAGAATTTTTTAACTCACTCGATCTGCCAGGAATACCATCACAATTGAAATCGGCGTGCCAATTATCATGTTACGAAATATCAACCAGCCAAACTTTGCAACGCCACGCGCCTTGCAGTAAAAAAATTAATCAGCAACGTCGTAAAACCACAACTTGACAGGACCTTTCAAAGGTGAGGTTGTTCTCATTCATCGCTTTCCAATGATTCCAACAGATATGCCATTTTAATATAAGAGACTGTAATTTCCAATTCGATTGGAGTTTAGAATTACCATCAACAAAGCTCAGGGCCATTCTATAGAATTATATTTGCGTGCTCTAGAGTCGGCAAACATCTATATTTCTATCAATTTTATATATTTCTATATTTACGACAATCTCTATATTTCCACAGACAGTGGAACAACAAAAAATATTGCATCCACACAAGTATTGTGAAATTAAACATATTAGAAACGTGTACTTACTCTTTTCTTTTTTTTTCGATTTAACCAGACTGAGCCACAGCAACGCATGGCGGGTACGCTAGTATATATATATATGTCGTACCTAGTAGCCAGAACGCACTTCTTGGCTACTATGCAAGGCCCGATTTGCCTAATAGGCCGAGTTAATTTTTTATTTTCAATAAATTCTTTCCAATTTGTTTATTTTAATTATTGTCATTATATTATATTAGAAACATAAATTATTGACGTAGTTGTGTTGGTTTAGGTTAGGTTTAGATAGGTTAGGTTAGGTAGGGTTGGTTAGGTTCGGTCATATATCTATGTTAGTTTTTAACTCAATTTAAACAAATTAACTTATACATAATGAAATAGCCAGATTTATCATTTTATAATAAAAAAATAAAAAAATATATAAATTCAGGAAAATTTGGCTTATTAGGCAAATCGGGATAGGGGCTACCGGGGAGGGAGGACGTGTGGAGTAGGCTCTGTTGTTTACTGAGCCATTACCTAGGGACATCCTGACGTCACCGTGCCTAGCCTTCACAGAGTGCTGTGTGAATGTCCAGGGAAGGTGCAGGAGTGGCGGGGAAGGTGCCTAGAGTGGACCATCTCAACAAAAACGGTTAAAACAAGTGGGCGTGCAGGGTATGGAATACAACGGCAGTGAGGGCCACGCTGGCGCCCCTCTAGGCCTTCCACGGCTAAGGTGTGGGGGAGGAGGGGGTGTTGTTGTTTGGTCGGGCGAGGGGGGGGGGTCACTCATGTGCCACTCAGTGTTTATAGAAATACGTTTGGGAAAGAAAAATGAAATAAAAATCAGCAATCATTGTCAGAGCTAATAGAGCTCACAGTGTGTCGGATTACAAGTGTATGATTCATTCACTATTGTGCAGTGATATACAAGAAAATTATACCGGTGTTTAAGTGTCACCCAGACCCCCCTCAAGCTGAGCGAGGCCCGGTCAACCCCACCTCCTCCCCGCCCGCCGGCCTCGCCGCACCACAGTACCTCCTGCCATCCCACCACCCAGCCCACCCTGCGCCTGGGTGTCTCCACCCACCTATTCACCGCCCTCACTGTGCTTGTTGCAGGATGTGCTACCCTCCATGCACCCAGATATGGCACAGGTCACAGCAAGCATTCAGGTTCCTCCCAAAAGGGAGGGAGACACAAGTACTCATACGAGTGGTGAGCGTGAGGGACAGCTAGCCACCCCTCCTGCCACCACCCGTGTCCACCCCTGCCGCCATCACCCCTGTCATCCCTCCCACGCCGGCCGCCCGGGGGATGGAGGGAACTCCACCAACTAACCAGGAACCCCTCAGCCAAGAACAGGGTCCTGGGAACAGTGCACCCAGACGTGCAACCAGAGGACCCAGACTCAGAGGAACGTGCCGGTGTGTGACGAATCTCACAGCCTTAGAAACGATGGAACCCTAGGTCAACACAACAACTGTGAGGGTTCATTGACGGTACCTGTAGAGAGAGAAGGCCCACAGGTCCCCCCGGCACCCCCACACATCCCAGCAAACTTCATGTCATCAGATGACCTCCTGGGGGCCATCAAAGCATCCACCACCAGAACTCTTCCCCACATTCCTAAAGCAGCGCGCCCATTTGCAGCAGGGAATATACAGACCTTTTAAGGAGAGTAAATGAACGGTCTGAAAATCTTAATGCTGCAGCCACCATCAAGCATGGCATAATTTGCTCCTGTTTGGCAATAGTAGTATAATCTGAGCCAGATAGGCGCACTTAACAAACAATGGGGGGTACTTATCATACAATGGAATCAGAGGCGGGGAGCCAGATAGGCCCACTTATCGGACAAAAGGAATCAGAAGCGGGGTGACAGATAGACCCACCTCAAATTGTAGTCTACGGTGTGCCCCCACCACATTTCACTTACACTGTGTCATCTCCGTTTAAACACTACACTCATTATAAATATATAGGACTAATTAAGGATATAATATATTCGAACAAGTCTGAATGGCCCCTCCCTTATATGGGAGTATTTAAGGAGTATTAAATTATAAATCCTCCCCCTCCCCCAAAGGTTAAAAAAAACATCAAATAATTTATTAAATGCTTTATTAGGTAAAAACTACAAAATGTATAAGTAATTATGTTAGTTAATAATTGTAGTTTACAGAGTGCTCTTGCCATATTTCACTTACTACAGCTCTACCCCTCCCCTCCCTATCCCACACCCCCATCCTCGTCTGAGTAGAATTGTGACGATTCCTCATCAGTGAAGAGTGGGGGAAGGTCTTGAGCCCCATCCCCCCCCTCTCTTGGGGGGGTGGGGTGAGTTGGGTGGACACCTTTTGGCTGAGTTTCCTCCTCTCTCTCATCGGAAGTGTTCTGGAAAGAGATGGGGGAAATAATTTATAGTGATTAAAGGTTTTTTATATAATTATATATTTTATTAGAAAAATATTATATTTTTCTCTAAGAACAACTAGTACATACCTCTCCCCCTGCAGGAGCGGCCTTGTGTCCTCTACAGCAGGCGTCGTCAATTAGACTACGTAACAGCATCTTGTTTGGGGCAGACCCCCCACGTAGAATTACTACTCTACAAATGTGGACGGGTCCCAAGAACTGCACTGGAGAAAAACATAAGAGGTGAAATAGAGGATATACAAACTTTTTTTATTGAGGGAAATAAAACATAAAATAAATCTATTAGCAGAAAGATAGGGTAATACTAACCAGGTCCTTCAAGGACTTCAATCTTCCCCGCAGGTGTTTTTTGAGAGACACCTCCCATTTCGTAGGAGGAAGACAGTCTTCTGAGGGGGTGGGTGGGGGAGAGGGGTTTTTATAGGAGGCTACACCCCTTGTTAGGTAGGTTGCCTAGCTAACAAAAATATTCTCTACACCACCTATAAGAACCAACCCCTATACCTCTACAAAATGTCCTAACACAATGATGTTTCATAGGAAAATATCGTCTTGCATAAGCAAGGGCTCGTTTATCATTTAATTTTAAAGTAATGCTTGAAAATACATTATGTAAGTAGTGTACTGTTGAAGGCAACCCCAGGTGGCTCACCCTATGAACGAACATGACGCAATACAGTCCACAGGCGAGAGTAAAATCACTCTGGAGTCTGTAGCGCATTCCAAACACCTTTCTTATTTTGTTAGTTTTAATAAATCCTTGAAAATGACGTCCGTAAGTAACTGGCGATATTGCATAACTATCAAAAAAAAACATCCGATGATTAACTTTATCAACATAAATTCCTACCCAATGTCCCATAGTGATTCTGCTATTTGAAGGTAAAATATTAGTTATGAAAACAATAGGTTTTCTTGAAGATATATTTAAATGTTCTATCTCATCAGCATTATAACAACCTAGGTAGAGTGTTCGATCCCCTAGATTATTTTTTAAATTAATATTTATATCATAACAATTCATTATGTTTTTTTACGCTCGCACGTCACACAGAACAGTTCTCTGCCCATCGATGGATAGTACCCCGGTCGTTTCCCCAAACAGTAAAACCAGCCTGTTATATGTAACACCGCCACCAAATTCAAGCTCCATACGCAAGTTGCCAGATTTCTCCACAGGGAGGGAATCTTTTGTTTGAATGGTGGTTAAGTCAAAGGCGAATATTGATCTTCCCTTATTAAAAGAGTCATAGGCCAGTAGTGAATCACGCTCTAAGCCTAATGTCTTCAAAGTTTCATAATAAAGGCGGGAATAATGGTTATCGAAATCGCCACCAATTCGGTAAATTGCATTATTGTTCAAATACATAGCAATACTTTTCAGCTTTGCATTTTCAAAATATAATCCATTACCTTGGTGAAGACCGGCGAAATAATTCATTGGAACGATTATCATGTATATCTTGTGTGGAATTACTTGCGCCCATGGTTGATCAATTAAGAGACTAGTTTGATTCCCTGCTAGAACATATGTTTTAGAAATGGTTCTATTGAAAGTATAGGTTATGGGGTCGGGGGATGCTAACAGTGAGCTGTTTAAGGCCAGGTAAGCACTTGGGTAGGGGAACACCCGCGTCACCCATAACTTAGCATAATCCATATGCAGGCGATACTTAGAGCCATCGTCCACGCTTGTATTTAGGACCCAGGCATGGGGGGAGAGCTCCAATCTTAGTCGCATATCTATATTATCTAATATGTATTGGTCTAGGGATGATATATCCAATAGGAGGGGGAAACACATCGACAAACCTTTACTTTTTAAATCACCCATAAATTTTTTATCCTTGGCGGTTGCTCCAGTAAAATAAGTATTTGTAAACTCATTAGTGATTATACCATCGTCATCTCTCCAGTCCCTACGAAAGCCTCCAATTCTCCCCAAGGAAGACATTTTTGATGGAGGCATGGAGGTAATTAATTTAATAAACGACCAATAATTAAAATTAGTATTTGTTTCAACTACCTGCTCTCCTAAAAACACCTGAACACCTTTAAACATGGTATTTGACAACCCATTCACAAATTCCACATGGTCATCCTCTTCCAATTTTGTGGTATCGTCATCTTTCGTTAAAGATACCTTAAAATCTATAACAATATTAGCTAGATCTAAGAAGGCGCCCTGGGTTCCAGGGATGCGGAATTCTAAGTAATTATCCCGCAAACGTTGATTAATGGGGAGGTTGACAGGTAGAACGTCTATTTGCTGCGTAGAGGCAATTGAACTCTCCACATTACGTATTCTGTTACTTCTAGGAAATTGGTCAATAATACTGGAACTATAATATTCTAGTGGTATTTTCACCCCAGCTCCGCTAGGCTCCCCCATGATCCCTCCGAAAGTTGAAGTATGACTGCTTACGTTAGCGAAAACACATCATTTTTATACCCAAGACCTCGTTTACATTTTTTATTTTTATTTTTTCGCCTAGAGAGTCTTTTAATTTTACCTCCCATTACCAATTTCTTTCCCACACTCTTAAGAGCATCAATACCGTGAGTTCTCAGAGCACTTTTTACATCCCGTTTACCACTGCTTAAATCACCAAGGACATTTTTCCCAAAATCGATGGCGCTAGGTGTTACAGCTTTCATGAAAAATGGTATGGCCCGTCGAGCAATACCAGCCAAGGTCCCAAAGAAACCTCCACCAGATCTGAGATAAGGCGCTTGGAATGTGCGTATGTCATTCATCGCCCCCCCTCTCATCCCATGTCTCCTAGGGGGAGGTGCGAATATCTCCCCGAACTCCCCCTGGGAGGGTGGGTGGAACGGTATTCGCATTCTGAGGTCTCTTCCTATAATAACCTAAGTCGAGGCTAAACACTTCTTTATATATATGTTGCTATACCTTAGGGCGGATATGTAAGACCGCCGTAACCGACCTCCCATCTTCAAAACTAACCATTCGACCAAACTGATCTGTTATTTTAATACTTACTTTCTCCAACGTGTTAGTGTTTAATGTTTTGTACACTAGAGGGTGAGCCCCTCTAGAATATGAGTCATGATAATTGATTGCATCTAAGATATTTACAATCTGCCCTCCGTATCGTTCAGGCTCGATGACGTCACTATAAATGAGTAAATAGTCACAACCCCCGTCAATGTCTGGGGGCGATAAGGCCACAGTCTTGGAGGCTGACGTAATGTCATCTGTTTTTGCTCGATAAATGGTGTATTTGCGACTGCTGTCAAAACCAAGTACATTAGCTATTCTGTGTTTAAATTGAAAGCTGAGAGAATTTAATGAGCCAGTACTTCCACTGTTAAGAGTTGAAGCTAGTAATACCCTCTCTACAGATTGGTCATAGGTGAGGATTGGTTCTTTATCTGAGAAGTATATTTTGAAATCATCCCTAAAGCTAAGCTGCATGTCGGTTGTTATTTGTCGACTAACCACGTCTGTAATGAATTTGATGTTTCTTGATAATATGTTGGTTTTTGGGTGGAAGGTGTATATGAGGTGTTCTGGACTCTTAGAAAGAGTTCCACGTTTAAAAGTGGCATAGATATCTATACCAGAGTCCTCCTCATCTTTGATGATGGCATTAATTCGCCTGGGGAGGAGTATGTTGACTAAAGCCACTTCATGTTTAATGGAAGGGTTTAAATGTAGTGTTGGGATGGTGTTTGTAAATGCTGAACTCGTGTTGTTGTAAATATCTCCTTGATCGAGACTGGTAAGATATATGTAATGTTCTTCCCCCATTGTCCCGTTATGTACTGAAAGGCCAATATACAGGGGATGGGTTTTTGTAAGAAGGGAGAAAATAAACAACATAACTTATATTTTATTTTATTAAACTACTTAAAGAACTACAACAGGTGAAGATTCCCACACATTTTTTAAGAATAGTGATTAACCACTCCCCCCTCGCTACTACTACTGCTGGCTGCTGCTACCTCCACTGCTGCTTCCGCCGGGGCTACTGTAGCTGCCACTACCTCACTTCTTTACTGGAGTGGTGGTTACAGCTTTCGTTGTTTTTTCGGGGGGGAGGATAACAGGAATATTTCCTGCGACTCTCCATCGAGGATGGAGTCGATACGGCGATTCGCCCCCGTTTCAAAGTCGAGGAGTGGCTCAATCCTCCGTTTAACTGAGGTTGACGTTGTAGGGGGTGGTGGAGAGGTGGCGGTGGAGGTGGAGCCGTATTCCTGAGAGTGTTTCTTCTTCCTGGGTGTGGCTGGTGGTGCTGGAGGAGTAGAACGAGAAGAGGTTCTTGGTGTGGTACCACCCTCTCCCACCACGGCGTCGAGCGTTATAGTAAGATTATCAGCACTTGGGTCGTCGAACGGGAGGGGTGCCACTGATGGGGTAACAGCGGCAGGTCGTTTGAGGATGACTAACTCTTTGTTGAGTTTGGCGAGTTCTTGATGAAGAGACAGCAGCATGGGTCCAATGTCCTTGTGCCAGTTGACCATACCGTCGCGGGAAGCCCCTAAGCCGTAGGGTACCACTAGTCGAGTCATGGTTGGGGTTGCCGCCATTAAATTGCCCACCTTTGTTAGGCTCATCTTGAGCCAGTATCTGCGGTTCTTGGCGGTATCCAGGGTGACGTTAGTGACGTAGTGAGTGTCGGCGGAAGTCTGCACTTGTTCCTGGGCTATTGGGTTTGACTCGAAGGGGGCTCCTGCCCCGAATGCAGAAATCAACCCCACAAAAGTGGGCCTGAAGTAAAGGACGGGCTCCTCTATGAGATCTTGTCCGTCGGAGGGGAGAGGGGCTATCTTCACAACAATGTCCCCCGGGGTAGACCGACAACGAATTATTGCCCTATTGGCATTACCCAGTCCTTCACGTTCCACACGGGCGTAGGAGAACGTCTTCCAGATGACGGAAGCCAGTCCATAGGGTCGCACAACAGCAGCTGCCAGTCGTAGATGATGACGTCCCCCACCCCAAAGGCGTGGGAGTCAGTGATATCGTCGCTGACGGTCTTGATACAAGCCAGAGACATGGTGAGAGGGCGGGTGCGGGGAGCTCGTCGTCGTCAACTGTAGTATAGTGTTCCAGGAGCGGCGGTGGGCGACCTTTAAATACACCTGTGACCCACCTGGGGGGAGAGGGGTGAAGGGGTGTGGGGTAGAGATCACCTTATGTGCCCATAGACACTCCGCCCAGACTCAAAGGCTGTAATCATATCACGATGTTGGAAGGTTAATTTTTCCATCTGCCAAATCTCTGTCTGGATCTCCTGAGATGAATACTCCTCATACCTTTTCACCGTTTCTCCAAATGACTTAAAAAACCGTTCTGGGGAGCACTCAACACAAGACGGTCATAACAATCCCATAAGGCATATATCAATCTACTTTTGTGTTCGACAAACTTGTAGTAACGTTGAGTAGCAACCAAACGCTTCAATAGGGGAGATTTTTCTCCCTCCTCTACTGCCGCAGGGGGGGTAGAAGCTCTCTCCATGGTGGATACACAACTGAATATAAAGTCGTTTAAGATGTGCTTCATATAGGTTTTTTTTCAATACGGTTCCCAATGGGGCCTCCTATGGATACCCCTACCCCCTTTTAACTGTGATCTGGCGCGAGAATTACGTATAAAGGATGGGTCTACACCAGCCACCTTCAGTAAAATCCTTACATCTGCCTTGTCACCCGTCCTAAATTGCCCCTTAGTAAAGGCTATAGTTTTAATTATATCTAAAATATTTAAATTTTGCACAGGCTTTAATAAATTCCCGCGACTATCCCATACCACCTGTTGACTGTTTTGTTCAAACATGTTCAATAATGTTTTGACGTGGGGAATTTCCCCTATTTTAAAATACACATTTATTAAGTTGTCCAGACTTGGGTTTTGGGGTGTGGTGGTGGTGGCTTTGTGGCGAGTGGGCCCAGCAACAGCTACCCGCATCTCAGGCGGTAGAATGGAATGTATCCTTTTTTTTATTTGTTTTTTAAAGGGCGACGGTCGCACCTGTCCCGCGTTTTTTGTTGAAAGAAGCCCGCGGCGGCGGGCACCTGCGCGGCGGCCGGCGCTGCGGGGGGGCGGGCAATATCTTTTAAAGGTTGTCTGACCAGTCCCCCCTGTCTGGTAGGGCTATATCGTTCAAAGGAGCTACCGTGGCAACACCGTCCACAAGTTGTTGTTGCTGGAGGGGGGTGGGGGGAGTGTCCACTCCCCCCACGCCATCATCACCACCGCTAGAGTCACAGCCAAGGTGCTTACAGCCGCCACCAACATTATTAGCCGAATTGTCCCATTTGCTTTCGTTTTTTAAAGAGAAGGACTTATTTCCACCTCTACCACTGGTGGAAGAGGGTGGAGCCACCTCATTAAGAGGCGATGGAGTACTCTCGTTTTTATTAAATAAATATTTTTCGGCAACGAGTCGTGGTACTAGGCAATATTCTTTCACCATTTTTTTCTCTTCTTACGTAATTACTTAATTAGAGAGGAAATTAACGATACAGCCAAAGGTAACAGAGCTGCCAATATAGCACCACCTCTCCTAGAGGTTAAAATGATTTTCTTTTTGTACAATGGAGTTTTCTTACGCGCCACAGAACGAATGTCTTTCTGATACCTCTGTAGTCCATTAAT
Organism: Procambarus clarkii; assembly: GCF_040958095.1. Taxonomy (NCBI): domain Eukaryota; kingdom Metazoa; phylum Arthropoda; class Malacostraca; order Decapoda; family Cambaridae; genus Procambarus; species Procambarus clarkii. Next base: position 2,368,902 of record NC_091186.1, read on the forward strand.
TATCTGAGGTTGAACTGGGATGTTTCGTTTCAGAAAATTGGCAAAAATTTCACAAATTGATTCAATTTCCTGTCGTTTTAAAGCCTTGATTAGTTTATTCCGCTTCTTGGGTGATAAATTGTTTAATAAAAATAACAGTTGATGGTGTTTCTCTACGAGAGAGTCCTGATGAACTGTCATTTTTTTTTTCAAAATTTGACGATGTCTTGAGCTTTAATCCAGCAATTGCTGGAATCTGGGTACCCTCTCCACTTGACGAAATATTCTCTGTGTCCTTTCGATGTCTTCCTAGACTGTAATATCGTTATGGGGAAATAGTCTGGAAGCGTTGTTGAAATCAATTCTTGCTCATAAAACATACCACTGATCGGCTCGTTGGTTAAATCTTTGACTTTATAGGTTGGAATTGGTTGTGTTCTATCGATATGAGACACTTGAAATATTTCTTCTGTATTTTGGGGCCAAAAGCCCTTGTGAAATGTATTCCTTCGCTTTGCTAGTCGTACATACTGCCCAACCTGCAGTTGTGGACTGATGGAAGTTATGGGGTGGTCATTGTTTAAATACATGACCTTAAACTGTCTTCGTATATCTTCAATGTTTTGCAACTTATGGATGGCATGTGGAGTATTTTTTAGTATTCTGTGGAAAGTGTGGTTGTATACATTCACAACTTTTGGAAGGATGTGAATGTATTGTAAAGAATTAGCCTGGGTCATATAATGATACAGTTTATGTTTTAAAGTTTTGATGGCCCGCTCCACTATACTAGATTTCATTTCCGAAAATACACTATATAACTTAATATTTTTCTTATTCAGATAATTTTGAACAGTCCTGTTGTAAAATTCTCTACCTCGGTCGGTGAATATTCGTCTTACCCCGTGAAACTGAGAGGTTTCCTCTAACACCTTCTTTAGGGCAGCTACCACATCCGTTGAATTTTTTGTTTTTAAAGTTTGAGTCTGCATTAGGCGAGAATAAACATCGACACAAATCAAAATATATTTTACACCACTATTGTATTTTTGTAAACTACAAAAGTCTCCCAAATCACAGGCAATTATGGTGCGGGGTTTAGGAGCTAATATTTTTCGCCGAGGAAATCTAACTAAATTTCTTCTGTGTAATGTGTAAGATCGTTCCCCACGGAGAAATTCCCTCACATCTGCAATACTGATGCTGGTGTCTTTAAGTCTGGCAGCCTTATACAATTTTTGAATTGATCCTGTGAAACCACCCGGGGTAGAAATGTCATTGTAGATGGAGGTAAGAATTGACCGTTTCTGCGTCGTTAAAGGCATTTTTTTTTTTTTTTTGTTTTGTTCACATATGATAAACAATTTCACACTGGTCTTCATTGACAACCCCCGTTCGTAGTTGTAATGTCTCAGGAACTGTCAGATCAACCAATAAATAGCCATACTCTCTCTGGGATATTGCCCGTCGGTATATTTCGACGAAATTATTAATAGTTTTCCGCCCATATAACTGTCCACTTAAAATTTCAAGTTGGGTTATGTCTCTCTGCTTCATTAATATATAATGGGTACAATTCAGAGTTATTGTCCTAGCATATTTCCCCTGGGGAAACAAATTTTGACTAATTAGAATTACAGAAATATTATCGTGTCTGCCTCGGGTGAAGATATTGGCTATAATTGGACTCTGAATGGCTTCCAGGTATAAGTCATCAATTATATACAAAACTGACTCATTTGAAAAAGGATTCTTATACTCTAAAGGGTTAATCAGCCCTTGGGAGAGAGTAACCTTTTTTTGCAAAATGGGGTTCTTTGAAATAGGATGATCAGTATTATTTGCAGTTGACACTATAATTTTTGAGAATTTCCCGTGGTATTTAACACATAAATTTACCACCAGGCTAGTTTTCCCAGAATTGCTAAATCCAGCTACAAATATTCTCGCCGGTTGATGAAAAATATTAAGTTGGTCGTCTGTGGCAGAAGTACACTCCTCCATATTTTCCTCATAAATGATCCAATTACCTGTGGGACAGCCACTTATATATATATATATATATATATATATATATATATATATATATATATATATATATATATATATATATATATATATATATATATATATATATATATATATATGAGAGTGGGTGAGTGTGAGTGAGAGTGTGAGTGTGAGTGTGAGTGAGTGTGAGTGGTGTGTGTGGTGTGTGTGTGTGTGTGTGTGAGTGTGTGTGTGTGTGTGTGTGTGTGTGTGTGTGTGTGTGTGTGTGTGTGTGTGTGTGTGTGCGAGAGTGAGAGTGTGAGCATGTATTCACCCCAAGGAGCGCCACCCTCCTCAGGACAAAGGCGCCCCTACCTGGGTTTTTGGGGCTCCCATTGAGATGACCTCCAGACGAGAGAAAAAAAAAGTTCTCTATAGCAAGTCTAATCCTTCTCTTTCACACAGGAGCTGTGAGATGTTGCATGTATTGTGTATTCACCCTCCAAGGGGTACCACCCTCCTCAGACCATAAACAGCCTACCTGGGTTTTTTTTGCTCAACTCCCATAGAGATGACCGCCAGACGAGAAAAAAAGTTCCCCATAGCAACCCTAACCCTTCTCTTTCACACGACGGCGGGAGGGGTTGTGAGGTATTGTATGTGGCAACACCGCCCCCCACTTGATCATCAAATATAAGGACACCACACGCCCCTCCTTCAGTTAGTTAGTATACATACAGTTTGTGTTGAAACCTTCCACTCCCCATCCCCGTCTAGACTAACATGTAAGTAAATTAATATCTATTTCATATTTGGATATATATATATATATATATATATATATATATATATATATATATATATATATATATATATATATATATATATATATATATATATATATATATATATATATATATATATATATATATATATATAAGAGAGAGTAGGGGTGTTTTGAGAGAGGGAGAATATATATATATATATATATATATATATATATATATATATATATATATATATATATATATATTATATATATATATATATATATATATATATATATTATATATATAAGAGAAAGAGAGGGGTGTTTTGAGTGGGAGAGAATATATAATTATTTATTTTATATATTTTTTTTCCTAGGAGTGGGGGATAATGTCACTCCCAGGTGATATTTGCAACATTTGTGGTTGGAGCTCATCACCACAATTCGTGCATACAACTTATTGCTGCCTCCGCTGTGGGGAAGCTGTGTGTGTTCAATCTAGTGGAGTTCACAGGAGAACCTGTGGTGGAGGTAAGCCCTTATTTATTTATTTATTCGTATTTATTTCAAATGAGAAATATTGAGATGGTTTCCCTATCTTCATGGGGGTGTGGGGGCTGTGTGAGTGAGAGTGTGTATATTTATGAGTTATTTCCTTGTTAGGAGGTAAACATCACCGGCCTACCGGAGAGAGTGGTTTTGTATGCCTCATATGTGGTAGCGTCACCTCGAAGCCTCACCCCACTTTCACCTGCAGCAGTTGTGGGGTCACTTTGTGTGAGCACTTGACCTCTGAACATCTACAATCATGTCCCCAAGGTGAGTGAATAAACCCTCTCTCCAGTTTTATTATCTTAAGAAGCTTTCTTGAGGCGTTATGTCATGGGGTTTAGTAGAGTGTGAGGGTGTTGCCTTTTTATTAATTATTATTATTATTATATTATTATTATATTATTATTATTATTATTATAATTATTATAATTATTATAATTATTTTTCAGGGGTGCTTCAGAGGCAGGTAAAGACATCTCAGGGGCAGGTAGGAGAGGAACTTCACCCCAAAGCCCAACGTAACAATAGCCCCTTAGGCGGTGGCGGGGGTAGACAGCCCTTTGAAAATGGGGGGGAGGAAGAGATGAGTGATGATGGTGATGGTGGTGATGATGATGGTGGTGGTGGTGACATCCCTCAGGCAGGTCCTAGTGGTCTTAGACCCCATGACAACAATCGAGATAGAGATGGAAATTCCTCAGAAGGGGAGGATGTTATAGACATCCCTCACTTAATTAATAGGGTGGGGGCCCTGGGCGATCTCTTTACTAGAATGGAATATTCCATCCCCCCAGCCTTTGCCACAGATCCTGTAGGTCTTCTAAGCAACTTTAGAGAACTATTCTCTAACGAAATAGAGAATTACATGAATTCTCTGGGGGGTCATGGCAATTTTACTTCATCATTCAAAATCCTCCTTGAAGTGAAGGTTACACTTTTAAAGCAACGTCTCACAGAAGATGATGACTATAGGGAACACTTCATAACGACACCTGCTAGGCTGGTAACTCTTGAGGAGGTGGGTGATCTTATTGATAGTTGGGTGGGTTATATGATTACACGTCTGGAGGATCTCCTTTCAGAAACAGAGGGGAGTGGTTTTATATTATTTAATGTTGATTTCCTCAAAATCGTTATCTGTAATGGTAGTGTAAGGTCAGTTTTGGGGGATTATGTCCCTTATCCCCCTTTTTAAGGGGCCGACACGAGGTCTTCAACCCAAACCCAAATGGTAACAATGGAACATGCATTATTCAATGCATTGCCGCTTTTCGGGCGTCACAACAAGGATGGAAATGGAAACGTATAGGAAGACTTGTAGAGTCTCACTCTAGGGTTAGGAAAATGGTCAAATACGAGCAATTATCTTTCCCTCTCTCATGGGAGGATATCTCTAAATTGGAAAATAGGAATAAACTCTCCATTTTTTTGTATTCAATTCACAAACATACAGACGGTGCCTATCACGTCTCTCTTTGCCGTCGTGGTAGCAGACAGTACTCAGACATAGTTCCATTATTATTATTGGGGGAGTCTCATGTAAGTCTTATTAAAGACTTAAATAAATTTTTACGGAACTTTACCCGCAGCCACAGGCGAAAGACAGTCTTCTGTAGAAGCTGTCTTTCTGAATATCAAAATTCTAGTGAGCTGTCTCACCATTCTGTTTCCTGCGACATCACGCAGAAAATGATTTATCCCCAGGAGGGGGACACCCTTCATTTTAAAAATACAGGGAAAGGTTACCCCCCTTCCCATGTAGCTTATTTCGATTTCGAGAGTGTCCTAAGCACTGAGGATTGTCTAGGTTCTGTTACAGCCATACATAGGCCTATAGCATACAGCTATATAATTGTTGATAGGAACCACTCCGTCATTGATAAATTTACTTATTTTGGGGGGGACAGCGTCACTCATTTCATGGAGCGAGTTGCCACCAAATGGGAAATAATCAGATCCACCCTACCCAAATATGAAATAGACATGTCTCTTGAGGATATGGTTCATTTTAGGAGACAGACTCACTGTCAGTTTTGTGAGGCGGTATTTACACCCACCAATTTCAAGGTTCAACATCATGATCACCTTAGGAAAAAACTCAATTATATTGGAGCTCTATGTAATTACTGCAACCTCCGCCACAAGAATGCTCTAGAGAGTTTAGTCCTAATTGCCCACAATATGTCTTATGACATGGGCTTAATTTTGAGGGAGTTTGCCATGGGTTCAAATATTAAGAGCAATATCCTCATGAGGCAGGGGACTAAATATCTTAAGGTAGAAATAGGCAACCTTAAATTTCTTGATTCACTGGCTTTTATTACGGGCAGTCTTTCGTCCCTAGCAAAAACCCACATTGATTCAGGCAGCCCCTTAACATTCACTCACTCAATGATAGAAGGTTTACCCGAAGAGAGTCACCACCTACTCTTAAAGGGTAAGCAGTTTTTCCCTTATGAATATGCCACAAAAATCAGCTGCTTTAATGATGCAACACCCCCCTATTGAAATGTTTTACAGCTCCCTAAACAAATCACCATCACTTTGGAAGAATATAGACATTCTAAATTAGTATGGGAGGCTACGGGATGTGAGTCATTAAAGGATTATCTCCTTGTTTATTTAAGGTGTGATGTCGGTTTACTGGCTGACATTTTTACTCACCATAGGTAATTCTAAATGATATATTTTCCTTAGAGATGACTCACTACTGTAGCCTTCCAGGCTACTCCTATGATTGCTTCTTGAAAAGTAGCAAAATATCGTTGGAGTTAAGTGCAGATGTGACGTTGCATAATCTCATATCACAAAACATACGAGGGGGTTTTACAACTGCAGTTAGGAGTTATGCCAGAGCTAACAATCGCTATGTCAACCCATCTTTTAACCCCCAGGAGGATAGGTCTTCTTTCTTACTATACCTAGACTTCAACTCCCTTTACGGGAGTTGTATGACTAAGAAATTACCCTATGGTGGTCTAAGAAGGTTGTCATCTGATGAGATGAACTCCTTCATTAGCGAAGGGAAGATAATGACAGAACAGCCATTCTCTTCTAACAAAGGGTACTGGCTATTAATTGACACCAAACATGTGAGACCTGAAATAGCTAGACTAACAGACGATCTACCCCTTTGTTTACACCATAGGGGAATAAGTATGGAGGATATCTCACCATTTAGTAAGGGACTTCTGGAAACAAACAACATCACACACCTCCCCAAAAAAAACAAGTTGGTAGGGGATCATCTCCCAAAGAAACATTATTTCATATCTCTACACCTCTTACAGTTATTTATTGAGATAGGTCTTGAAGTAGGGGCTATTCATGCCATTTATGAGTTCCACCAGTCTGATTTTATGGCAGAATTTGTTAACACCAACGTTAACAATAGAAATGCTTCCACCAGTAACGATAGGAAAACACTCTTCAAATTACTGACGAACAGTGTTTTTGGTAAAACACTACTGAACCCAGCCCGTTATGCCATTGACACCAAACTAGTGACTTCAGCTAGGGTCTTTTTACGAGAGGTGAAGAATCCTCGCTTTAAACGTATGGTGCATTTAGGTGACAATAAATTATTGTCTGTCAGTTCCAGACCATTCATTAAAATTACTCATCCTAATTACATTGGGTTCCAGATTCTTGAGCTAGCAAAATACAGTTTGTACCATTTTTGGTACAGGGTACTTAAGAACCACTATTCAGATAGGGCAGCACTGATATACAGCGATACAGACAGTTTCATCTTCAGTTTAATGACTGAAGATGTCTTTAACGAGATGGGGAAAGAACCCCTTAGATCATGGATCGATACCAGTAACTTCCCTGAAACTCACCCCTTGTATGATCCTTCTAAAAAGGGTGTTTTAGGTCTTTTAAAGTCAGAGGTTTCAGATAGACACATCCTTGAAGTTGTAGCTCTCAAGCCCAAAATGTATAGTTTGCTGTTGCACAACAATTCAAATTCCATTACCGCTAAGGGTATCCCCCGCGCTGTGCAAAGATCTTTAACTCATAGCCATTTTAAAGAAACCCTTCACAACAATTCAGTAGTAAATACTTTTCAATACTACCAAATTAGGAATTTAGGAGGGCAAATGGTCACCACCCATAATACTAAGAGGGGTTTAAGTGCATTTGATGATAAACGCTATTACCTAAATAAATACAAAAGCCTAGGCTATGGCCATCCAGACATACCACCTGACCCCCACCCATCCACCTCAACCCAAGGGGTGACCGCTGGAAGTGAAAGTGATGACGTCATCGAGCTACACGGTGAGGAAGGGCGACACCCTTCCAGTGAGAGTGAACGCTATGACGACAGTAGCCCCCTAGGAGGAAGTAGAACCACAACACCTCTTTCTCCCTCTGGATGATGACTCATCGTCATCATCACCCCAGGAGGGGGAGGAAGACCCCACAACAGACCTGTGGGCACGGAGGAGGGGTCTAGTTAGACAATATTATGGGGGGAATTAGATTACGACTACGTTTAAGCCACTATGTACTTTTGTTAATATATTGTATAAAACAAGTGTTATTTCTTTTCACCCACTTTTATTTTGAGTATATATATATCCTATATAGGTCCGGACATATATGCACATAGTCCTGGAGGGACCATTCAGACTTGTTAGAATATATATATATATCCTTAATTAGTCCTATATTTATATAATGAGTGTAGTGTTTAAACGGAGATACACAGTGTAAGTGAAATGTGGTGGGGCACACCGTAGACTACAATTTGAGGTGGGTCTATCTGTCACCCCGCCTCTGATTCCTTTGTCCGATAAGTGGGCCTATCTGGCTCCCCGCCTCTGATTCCATTGTCTGATAAGTACCCCCCATTGTTTGTTAAGTGCGCCTATCTGGTTCTAATCATACTACTGGCAATATTTGTTTAGGCGTACCTGCAAGAGGAGGCAAGTCGCTAGCCTCATCAGTCACTAGGGCAATAAATAATTTCCCCAGGGCTGACAACTTGATCCCCATCCCTCCTCAACGCAAAAACCGTCGTGGCAGACCCAAGAGTTCCAATGACAATTTTAAACTTGGAACACAAGTGACCAAAAAAATTGAAGAGGGCAACACAGTAGGGGCAATTAGGTTACTTACCAGCGAAGACACAATCGCCCCTAGAAATACCGCTATCGCCAACTCGCTGAGAGAGAAGCACCCTCCTAGAGTACCATGGGAACCCACTGCTCAGGACACAAATGTCCCAGATATGGGACCTCTATTCCTCCAAGCGTCAGAGGTATACAAAGCCATCATGTCATTTCCGCCAGGCTCGGCAGGGGGATACACTGGAGTAAGACCTCAGCACCTCAAGGAGATGGTAAACCCAGTTTTCGGAGAAGTTGCCGAGACACTATTGTCAGAGGTCACGAAGTTTGTCAACGACTGCCTCTCTGGGTTGATCCCAGATACAATTAAACCCTTTTTCTTTGGAGCATCCCTTTGTGCCCTCAAGAAGAAAGATGGTGGAGTCAGACCCATTGCCGTGGGTAACACACTTCGGCGCCTTGTTGCTAGGGCAGCTGTCAGAAAAATTAGCATAGACGCTGCGACGATGCTTCGACCCCATCAACTAGGTTTTGGTGTCCCCCGTGGCTGTGAAGCAGCAGCTCATGCAGCACGAGCCATATAAAGCACCTCCCAGAAAATAAGGCATTAATTAAATTAGACTTTAAAAATGCCTTCAACCAGGTAAAAAGGGATGTGGTACTGGAAGCAGTTCGAACAAGCTTTCCTTCTCTACTCCCCTTCGTCTCAGCAGTAGCAGTAGGGAATCGACGCTGCTGTTTGGGGAACATGAAGTTGTTTCTGCAGAAGTTGTCCAGCAGGGAGACCCACTTGCCCCTTTTCTTTTTTGCATGGCTGTTAAAGAGGTCACAAGCAGGTTGACCAGCGAACTCAACATCTGGTTCCTGGACGATGGCACCCTGGCAGAGACACAGGAGTCCCTGCTAGAAGATCTACAGCTGGTGAAATCTAAGGGAGAGGAGTTAGGACTCACCCTAAACCCATTAAAGTGTGAAATCATCTCATCTAGCCAACCAACCATAGATGCAGTGCGAATCATATTGCCAGGAGCCCAAGTGATCGCTCCCACCGACAGTGTGCTGCTAGGGGCACCTCTGGGCTCGAGCGCCATTGAGGTAGTCCTCGAAGAAAAGCTGAACGACCTGAGGAGGATGGAGGGAAGAATAGGGGCTTTGGACGCCCACGATGCTCTGTACCTTCTCACAAGGTGCCTGGCTTTGCCCAGACTGACCTATTTCCTAAGGTGTGCTCCCTCCTTCGACAGCCCAAAATTAACAGAATATGACACACTCCTAAGGTCAATAACCGTGAAAGTGTTAAACCTCTCCCTGCAAGATGACCAATGGGACCAAGCAACGCTCCCAGTTAGACTCGGGGGGATAGGTATTCGCAAGGCGACACAGTTAGCATTGCCGGCATTCTTATCCTCGACCAGTGCAACAGGTGAATTAGTTAAGGAAATACTACCGGAACACCTAAGAGACTTCACTGGGATTCATGATCCCAAATTCGCGGAAGGAGCAGGTCAGTGGGACACTCTTGTCAACTCTCATCCTCGACCGACTTTTCCAAATGACTGCAAACAGTCCAAATGGGATAGCCCCATAGTGGAGAACATCGCCACATCATTGCTGGAGGCAATGTCCAGGAAGGACAAAGCGCGTCTTCTAGCTGTGCAAGCTCCCCATGCCGGGGACTTCCTGTTGGCAGTCCCTAATTCCGCCTTGGGCACCCGCCTGGACCATCGGACCCTAAGTATTGGTGTTGCTCTGCGCCTTGCCGCCCCTATCTCCACCGAGCACCGGTGTATTTGCGGCCATGCATGGGCAGACCAATACGGCAGCCATGGTCTCATCTGTCGTAAGACACAGGGAAAGATTGCCAGACATGAAGCAGTCAATGACATCATCAAGAAAAGTTTGGCTTCAGCTGGGTGCCCAGCACAAAGGGAACCTCAGTTGTGCAGGCCTGACAACAGTCAAAAACGCCTAGATGGAGTCACCCTGCAGCCGTAGAGGGAAGGTAAACAGGTCGTGTGGGACTACACGTGTGCATCCACATTGGCTGATACCAATCTACCTTACAGCGCAGCTGAGGGAGGCGGGGCGGCCACCTTCAGGGAGACCCAGAAAACTAACAAGTACAGGGACCTAGAACGTTGTTACAGGTTCGTGCCAATAGGCTCGGAGACTCTGGGCGCCTGGGGTAAATGTGCACTTAAGTTCCTGAAGGAGCTGGGCGAGGAACTCATTGGGAAGACTAGAGACCCAAGAGCGGCCAGCCTCAGTGTCGCTGTTCAGAGGGGAAATGCGTGCTGTATCTTGGGTACGCACCCGACCCCCGAGGAACTGGACGAGGTCTTCGAACACTGATTGGTATATTGGTATATTGTTATATAAGTGTGTGTTTTCTGTAAACTGTAGCATTGCAATAAAATAAAATAAAATAAAAATATATATATATGTATATATATATGACTGAAAACTCACACCCCAGAAGTGACTCGAACCCATACTCCCAGGAGCAACGCAACTGGTAACTACAGGGCGCCTTAATCCGCTTGACCGTCACGGCCAGACAAAAGGAAGTGATAGCCGAAGCTATTTGAACCACTTCCCCGCCGGCAACTCGGATGGTAATCTTGGGCATAGCATTTCACCAAATCACCTCATTCTTTGGGGCACACGTGAGGAACACAAAAGCGAACAAGCCTGAATGGTCCCCAGGACTATATGCGACTGAAAACTCACACCCCAGAAGTTACTCGAACCCATACTCCCAGGAGCAACGCAACTGGTAACTACAGGGCGCCTTAATCCGCTTGACCATCACAGCCGGACAAAAGGAAGTGATAGCCGAAGCTATTTGAACCACTTCCACAGCTTCGGCTATGACTTCCTTTTGTCCGGCCGTGATGGTCAAGCGGATTAAGGCGCCCTGTAGTTACCAGTTGCGTTGCTCCTGGGAGTATGGGTTCGAGTCACTTCTGGGGTGTGAGTTTTCAGTCGCATATAGTCCTGGGGACCATTCAGGCTTGTTCGCATATGTATATATATATATATATATATATATATATATATATAATATATATATATATATATAAGAGAGAGTAGGGGTGTTTTGAGAGAGGGAGATATATATATATATATATATATATATATATATATATATATATATATATATATATATATATATATATATATATATATATATATATATATAAATATATATAAGAGAAAGAGGGGTGTTTTGAGTGGGAGAGAATATATAATTATTTATTTATATATTTTTTTTCCTAGGAGTGGGGGATAATGTCACTCCCAGGTGATATTTGCAACATTTGTGGTTGGAGCTCATCACCACAATTCGTGCATACAACTTATTGCTGCCTCCGCTGTGGGGAAGCTGTGTGTGTTCAATCTAGTGGAGTTCACAGGAGAACCTGTGGTGGAGGTAAGCCCTTATTTATTTATTTATTCGTATTTATTTCAAATGAGAAATATTGAGATGGTTTTCCCTATCTTCATGGGGGTGTGGGGGCTGTGTGAGTGAGAGTGTGTATATTTATGAGTTATTTCCTTGTTAGGAGGTAAACATCACCGGCCTACCGGAGAGAGTGGTTTTGTATGCCTCATATGTGGTAGCGTCACCTCGAAGCCTCACCCCACTTTCACCTGCAGCAGTTGTGGGGTCACTTTGTGTGAGCACTTGACCTCTGAACATCTACAATCATGTCCCCAAGGTGAGTGAATAAACCCTCTCTCCAGTTTTATTATCTTAAGAAGCTTTCTTGAGGCGTTATGTCATGGGGTTTAGTAGAGTGTGAGGGGTGTTGCCTTTTATTATTAATATTATTATTATTGTTATTATTATTATTATTATTATTATTATTATAATTATTATAATTATTATAATTATTTTTCAGGGGTGCTTCAGAGGCAGGTAAAGACATCTCAGGGGCAGGTAGGAGAGGAACTTCACCCCAAAGCCCAACGTAACAATAGCCCCTTAGGCGGTGGCGGGGGTAGACAGCCCTTTGAAAATGGGGGGGAGGAAGAGATGAGTGATGATGGTGATGGTGGTGATGATGATGGTGGTGGTGGTGACATCCCTCAGGCAGGTCCTAGTGGTCTTAGACCCCATGACAACAATCGAGATAGAGATGGAAATTCCTCAGAAGGGGAGGATGTTATAGACATCCCTCACTTAATTAATAGGGTGGGGGCCCTGGGCGATCTCTTTACTAGAATGGAATATTCCATCCCCCCAGCCTTTGCCACAGATCCTGTAGGTCTTCTAAGCAACTTTAGAGAACTATTCTCTAACGAAATAGAGAATTACATGAATTCTCTGGGGGGTCATGGCAATTTTACTTCATCATTCAAAATCCTCCTTGAAGTGAAGGTTACACTTTTAAAGCAACGTCTCACAGAAGATGATGACAATAGGGAACACTTCATAACGACACCTGCTAGGCTGGTAACTCTTGAGGAGGTGGGTGATCTTATTGATAGTTGGGTGGGTTATATGATTACACGTCTGGAGGATCTCCTTTCAGAAACAGAGGGGAGTGGTTTTATATTATTTAATGTTGATTTCCTCAAAATCGTTATCTGTAATGGTAGTGTAAGGTCAGTTTTGGGGGATTATGTCCCTTATCTCCCCTTTTTAAGGGGCCGACACGAGGTCTTCAACCCAAACCCAAATGGTAACAATGGAACATGCATTATTCAATGCATTGCCGCTTTTCGGGCGTCACAACAAGGATGGAAATGGAAACGTATAGGAAGACTTGTAGAGTCTCACTCTAGGGTTAGGAAAATGGTCAAATACGAGCAATTATCTTTCCCTCTCTCATGGGAGGATATCTCTAAATTGGAAAATAGGAATAAACTCTCCATTTTTTTGTATTCAATTCACAAACATACAGACGGTGACTATCACGTCTCTCTTTGCCGTCGTGGTAGCAGACAGTACTCAGACATAGTTCCATTATTATTATTGGGGGAGTCTCATGTAAGTCTTATTAAAGACTTAAATAAATTTTTACGGAACTTTACCCGCAGCCACAGGCGAAAGACAGTCTTCTGTAGAAGCTGTCTTTCTGAATATCAAAATTCTAGTGAGCTGTCTCACCATTCTGTTTCCTGCGACATCACGCAGAAAATGATTTATCCCCAGGAGGGGGACACCCTTCATTTTAAAAATACAGGGAAAGGTTACCCCCCTTCCCATGTAGCTTATTTCGATTTCGAGAGTGTCCTAAGCACTGAGGATTGTCTAGGTTCTGTTACAGCCATACATAGGCCTATAGCATACAGCTATATAATTGTTGATAGGAACCACTCCGTCATTGATAAATTTACTTATTTTGGGGGGGACAGCGTCACTCATTTCATGGAGCGAGTTGCCACCAAATGGGAAATAATCAGATCCACCCTACCCAAATATGAAATAGACATGTCTCTTGAGGATATGGTTCATTTTAGGAGACAGACTCACTGTCAGTTTTGTGAGGCGGTATTTACACCCACCAATTTCAAGGTTCAACATCATGATCACCTTAGGAAAAAACTCAATTATATTGGGCTCTATGTAATTACTGCAACCTCCGCCACAAGAATGCTCTAGAGAGTTTAGTCCTAATTGCCCACAATATGTCTTATGACATGGGCTTAATTTTGAGGGAGTTTGCCATGGGTTCAAATATTAAGAGCAATATCCTCATGAGGCAGGGGGACTAAATATCTTAAGGTAGAAATAGGCAACCTTAAATTTCTTGATTCACTGGCTTTTATTACGGGCAGTCTTTCGTCCCTAGCAAAAACCCACATTGATTCAGGCAGCCCCTTAACATTCACTCACTCAATGATAGAAGGTTTACCCGAAGAGAGTCACCACCTACTCTTAAAGGGTAAGCAGTTTTTCCCTTATGAATATGCCACAAAAATCAGCTGCTTTAATGATGCAACACTCCCCCTATTGAAATGTTTTACAGCTCCCTAAACAAATCACCATCACTTTGGAAGAATATAGACATTCTAAATTAGTATGGGAGGCTACGGGATGTGAGTCATTAAAGGATTATCTCCTTGTTTATTTAAGGTGTGATGTCGGTTTACTGGCTGACATTTTTACTCACCATAGGGTAATTCTAAATGATATATTTTCCTTAGAGATGACTCACTACTGTAGCCTTCCAGGCTACTCCTATGATTGCTTCTTGAAAAGTAGCAAAATATCGTTGGAGTTAAGTGCAGATGTGACGTTGCATAATCTCATATCACAAAACATACGAGGGGGTTTTACAACTGCAGTTAGGAGTTATGCCAGAGCTAACAATCGCTATGTCAACCCATCTTTTAACCCCCAGGAGGATAGGTCTTCTTTCTTACTATACCTAGACTTCAACTCCCTTTACGGGAGTTGTATGACTAAGAAATTACCCTATGGTGGTCTAAGAAGGTTGTCATCTGATGAGATGAACTCCTTCATTAGCGAAGGGAAGATAATGACAGAACAGCCATTCTCTTCTAACAAAGGGTACTGGCTATTAATTGACACCAAACATGTGAGACCTGAAATAGCTAGACTAACAGACGATCTACCCCTTTGTTTACACCATAGGGGAATAAGTATGGAGGATATCTCACCATTTAGTAAGGGACTTCTGGAAACAAACAACATCACACACCTCCCCAAAAAAAACAAGTTGGTAGGGGATCATCTCCCAAAGAAACATTATTTCATATCTCTACCTCTTACAGTTATTTATTGAGATAGGTCTTGAAGTAGGGGCTATTCATGCCATTTATGAGTTCCACCAGTCTGATTTTATGGCAGAATTTGTTAACACCAACGTTAACAATAGAAATGCTTCCACCAGTAACGATAGGAAAACACTCTTCGAATTACTGACGAACAGTGTTTTTGGTAAAACACTACTGAACCCAGCCCGTTATGCCATTGACACCAAACTAGTGACTTCAGCTAGGGTCTTTTTACGAGAGTGAAGAATCCTCGCTTTAAACGTATGGTGCATTTAGGTGACAATAAATTATTGTCTGTCAGTTCCAGACCATTCATTAAAATTACTCATCCTAATTACATTGGGTTCCAGATTCTTGAGCTAGCAAAATACAGTTTGTACCATTTTTGGTACAGGGTACTTAAGAACCACTATTCAGATAGGGCAGCACTGATATACAGCGATACAGACAGTTTCATCTTCAGTTTAATGACTGAAGATGTCTTTAACGAGATGGGGAAAGAACCCCTTAGATCATGGATCGATACCAGTAACTTCCCTGAAACTCACCCCTTGTATGATCCTTCTAAAAAGGGTGTTTTAGGTCTTTTAAAGTCAGAGGTTTCAGATAGACACATCCTTGAAGTTGTAGCTCTCAAGCCCAAAATGTATAGTTTGCTGTTGCACAACAATTCAAATTCCATTACCGCTAAGGGTATCCCCCGCGCTGTGCAAAGATCTTTAACTCATAGCCATTTTAAAGAAACCCTTCACAACAATTCAGTAGTAAATATTTTTCAATACTACCAAATTAGGAATTTAGGAGGGCAAATGGTCACCACCCATAATACTAAGAGGGGTTTAAGTGCATTTGATGATAAACGCTATTACCTAAATAAAAAAAATAATAAATACAAAAGCCTAGGCTATGGCCATCCAGACATACCACCTGACCCCCACCCATCCACCTCAACCCAAGGGGTGACCGCTGGAAGTGAAAGTGATGACGTCATCGAGCTACACGGTGAGGAAGGGCGACACCCTTCCAGTGAGAGTGAACGCTATGACGACAGTAGCCCCCTAGGAGAGGAAGTAGAACCACAACACCTCTTTCTCCCTCTGGATGATGACTCATCGTCATCATCACCCCAGGAGGGGGAGGAAGACCCCACAACAGACCTGTGGGCACGGAGGAGGGGTCTAGTTAGACAATATTATGGGGGGGAATTAGATTACGACTACGTTTAAGCCACTATGTACTTTTGTTAATATATTGTATAAAACAAGTGTTATTTCTTTTCACCCACTTTTATTTTGAGTATATATATATCCTATATAGGTCCGGACATATATGCACATAGTCCTGGAGGGACCATTCAGACTTGTTAGAATATATATATATATCCTTAATTAGTCCTATATTTATATAATGAGTGTAGTGTTTAAACGGAGATACACAGTGTAAGTGAAATGTGGTGGGGCACACCGTAGACTACAATTTGAGGTGGGTCTATCTGTCACCCCGCCTCTGATTCCTTTGTCCGATAAGTGGGCCTATCTGGCTCCCCGCCTCTGATTCCATTGTCTGATAAGTACCCCCCATTGTTTGTTAAGTGCGCCTATCTGGTTCTAATCATACTACTGGCAATATTTGTTTAGGCGTACCTGCAAGAGGAGGCAAGTCGCTAGCCTCATCAGTCACTAGGGCAATAAATAATTTCCCCAGGGCTGACAACTTGATCCCCATCCCTCCTCAACGCAAAAACCGTCGTGGCAGACCCAAGAGTTCCAATGACAATTTTAAACTTGGAACACAAGTGACCAAAAAAATTGAAGAGGGCAACACAGTAGGGGCAATTAGGTTACTTACCAGCGAAGACACAATCGCCCCTAGAAATACCGCTATCGCCAACTCGCTGAGAGAGAAGCACCCTCCTAGAGTACCATGGGAACCCACTGCTCAGGACACAAATGTCCCAGATATGGGACCTCTATTCCTCCAAGCGTCAGAGGTATACAAAGCCATCATGTCATTTCCGCCAGGCTCGGCAGGGGGATACACTGGAGTAAGACCTCAGCACCTCAAGGAGATGGTAAACCCAGTTTTCGGAGAAGTTGCCGAGACACAATTGTCAGAGGTCACGAAGTTTGTCAACGACTGCCTCTCTGGGTTGATCCCAGATACAATTAAACCCTTTTTCTTTGGAGCATCCCTTTGTGCCCTCAAGAAGAAAGATGGTGGAGTCAGACCCATTGCCGTGGGTAACACACTTCGGCGCCTTGTTGCTAGGGCAGCTGTCAGAAAAATTAGCATAGACGCTGCGACGATGCTTCGACCCCATCAACTAGGTTTTGGTGTCCCCCGTGGCTGTGAAGCAGCAGCTCATGCAGCACGAGCCATATAAAGCACCTCCCAGAAAATAAGGCATTAATTAAATTAGACTTTAAAAATGCCTTCAACCAGGTAAAAAGGGATGTGGTACTGGAAGCAGTTCGAACAAGCTTTCCTTCTCTACTCCCCTTCGTCTCAGCAGTAGCAGTAGGGAATCGACGCTGCTGTTTGGGGAACATGAAGTTGTTTCTGCAGAAGTTGTCCAGCAGGGAGACCCACTTGCCCCTTTTCTTTTTTGCATGGCTGTTAAAGAGGTCACAAGCAGGTTGACCAGCGAACTCAACATCTGGTTCCTGGACGATGGCACCCTGGCAGAGACACAGGAGTCCCTGCTAGAAGATCTACAGCTGGTGAAATCTAAGGGAGAGGAGTTAGGACTCACCCTAAACCCATTAAAGTGTGAAATCATCTCATCTAGCCAACCAACCATAGATGCAGTGCGAATCATATTGCCAGGAGCCCAAGTGATCGCTCCCACCGACAGTGTGCTGCTAGGGGCACCTCTGGGCTCGAGCGCCATTGAGGTAGTCCTCGAAGAAAAGCTGAACGACCTGAGGAGGATGGAGGGAAGAATAGGGGCTTTGGACGCCCACGATGCTCTGTACCTTCTCACAAGGTGCCTGGCTTTGCCCAGACTGACCTATTTCCTAAGGTGTGCTCCCTCCTTCGACAGCCCAAAATTAACAGAATATGACACACTCCTAAGGTCAATAACCGTGAAAGTGTTAAACCTCTCCCTGCAAGATGACCAATGGGACCAAGCAACGCTCCCAGTTAGACTCGGGGGGATAGGTATTCGCAAGGCGACACAGTTAGCATTGCCGGCATTCTTATCCTCGACCAGTGCAACAGGTGAATTAGTTAAGGAAATACTACCGGAACACCTAAGAGACTTCACTGGGATTCATGATCCCAAATTCGCGGAAGGAGCAGGTCAGTGGGACACTCTTGTCAACTCTCATCCTCGACCGACTTTTCCAAATGACTGCAAACAGTCCAAATGGGATAGCCCCATAGTGGAGAACATCGCCACATCATTGCTGGAGGCAATGTCCAGGAAGGACAAAGCGCGTCTTCTAGCTGTGCAAGCTCCCCATGCCGGGGACTTCCTGTTGGCAGTCCCTAATTCCGCCTTGGGCACCCGCCTGGACCATCGGACCCTAAGTATTGGTGTTGCTCTGCGCCTTGCCGCCCCTATCTCCACCGAGCACCGGTGTATTTGCGGCCATGCATGGGCAGACCAATACGGCAGCCATGGTCTCATCTGTCGTAAGACACAGGGAAAGATTGCCAGACATGAAGCAGTCAATGACATCATCAAGAAAAGTTTGGCTTCAGCTGGGTGCCCAGCACAAAGGGAACCTCAGTTGTGCAGGCCTGACAACAGTCAAAAACGCCTAGATGGAGTCACCCTGCAGCCGTAGAGGGAAGGTAAACAGGTCGTGTGGGACTACACGTGTGCATCCACATTGGCTGATACCAATCTACCTTACAGCGCAGCTGAGGGAGGCGGGGCGGCCACCTTCAGGGAGACCCAGAAAACTAACAAGTACAGGGACCTAGAACGTTGTTACAGGTTCGTGCCAATAGGCTCGGAGACTCTGGGCGCCTGGGGTAAATGTGCACTTAAGTTCCTGAAGGAGCTGGGCGAGGAACTCAATGGGAAGACTAGAGACCCAAGAGCGGCCAGCCTCAGTGTCGCTGTTCAGAGGGGAAATGCGTGCTGTATCTTGGGTACGCACCCGACCCCCGAGGAACTGGACGAGGTCTTCGAACACTGATTGGTATATTGGTATATTGTTATATAAGTGTGTGTTTTCTGTAAACTGTAGCATTGCAATAAAATAAAATAAAATAAAAATATATATATATGTATATATATATGACTGAAAACTCACACCCCAGAAGTGACTCGAACCCATACTCCCAGGAGCAACGCAACTGGTAACTACAGGGCGCCTTAATCCGCTTGACCATCACGGCCAGACAAAAGGAAGTGATAGCCGAAGCTATTTGAACCACTTCCCCGCCGGCAACTCGGATGGTAATCTTGGGCATAGCATTTCACCAAATCACCTCATTCTTTGGGGCACACGTGAGGAACACAAAAGCGAACAAGCCTGAATGGTCCCCAGGACTATATGCGACTGAAAACTCACACCCCAGAAGTTACTCGAACCCATACTCCCAGGAGCAACGCAACTGGTAACTACAGGGCGCCTTAATCCGCTTGACCATCACAGCCGGACAAAAGGAAGTGATAGCCGAAGCTATTTGAACCACTTCCACAGCTTCGGCTATCACTTCCTTTTGTCCGGCCGTGATGGTCAAGCGGATTAAGGCGCCCTGTAGTTACCAGTTGCGTTGCTCCTGGGAGTATGGGTTCGAGTCACTTCTGGGGTGTGAGTTTTCAGGCGCATATAGTCCTGGGGACCATTCAGGCTTGTTCGCATATGTATATATATATATATATATATATATATATATATATATATATATATATATATATATATATATATATATATAGGGATAGATCGATGCATGGTTTGATACATGGAGAAATAATTGGATGGATGGATGGATAGAAGGATGAATAGACAGATGGACATGTGCGAGACTGACATATAAAACCGTGTAATGCCGGATAACCCCCCTCTAGTACATATTTATGCTGATATTTATTAAGGCAGTTAACTTAAACAGTCCCTGAGAAGCCTATGTCCGCCCAGTACCCCAAACCATTTCCCTGCAAAGATACGTGACGCTAGCCCCAAGCATGTGGCAAGCATGAACAGACAGACAAATATTTTTGTTATAGTGTACTTGGAGTGGTTTCTGATGGGATAGTGTGTAATATTATGTGACCCTTAAAGTGCTCTGCAATCTTTAACCATCACAATTAGAAGATAGAAGTCATTTAGAAGAACTAGGAAATAAAGAAGAAATTAAAAAGAACTAAGAAATTAAGAAGAACTTAGAAATTAAGAACTAAGAAATTAAGAAGAAATTAAGAAGAAGTCAGAAATTAAGAAGAATTAAGACTTAGAAAAACTAAGAAATGCCCAGAGATCTGAAAGCTGCAGTATTAAAAGCTATACCAACTTTTGTAATAATAGATATATGTATGGTCAGCACAGTAAGAACCAGGCAATGTGATGTAGCCATTGTGCAAATTTGCCTTGGCTATAGGCACATCTGGCAGCATAGTGAGGCTGAGCCACTACCAGAATATTCAGATTGTAAACTCTGTGACAAACCCTTAAGGCATTCCCTAGAACACTATAATGTTGAATGTGAACCCGTAATAGATTTTAGACCTCCCGGCCTATTGTGCCACCAACTGTGTAACTATTTAATTGACTCTGGTGTACTGGACGACATCCGAACAAATATCCTAAATTTGCTTCTCCATTTTAAAGAATGAAGAACAATTTTTTATTTGTTTATGTTTAAGCTGCATCTGTTATGAACCCATCCCTGCCCTCGTGTGGCAGTGCACAATAGAAAGTTGGATTTACAAATTCGTAAATTGAAACATGCATACTGTCTAATATAGCTGATTGTAGCCATGATAAGGGCTTCAGCCTACAGTTTAGATATATTGTCTTGTGTATGATCCTCTGTCTTGTGTTACAGTGAATACCAGCATCATCCCCACTTAATTAATTATGTCAATAAAGGTGTTAATAATAATAAATGTTTTTACCCCCCGTTCTCTGTTTCCACCCTTCTTTGTCCTCTCCCAATATCTCCCTCTTCTTTTCCTCTCTTCTCCCTATCCCTCTTTTCATGCCCCTCTCTCCATTTTCCATTTCATCTCCCCCATTTTCTTACCTTCTCCCCACCTCCCTAATCTTACCAATTTCGAACTGAGAGACATTTTCATTTATTAACATAGATTGGAGACCCAGCTGCACCTGAGTCCATAAGGTGCAGATAAACTCATGTAAACCTGAGTTTACCTGGGAGCCACTAACACTAGTGGTCTTGAAGAGAAGAGGAAGCTGGTGGCTTGTCGAAGGTTCCCCCATTTACCTTGAGGATCTTTTCCAGCTGTTCTTTAAAAGTTAACAGAGTTTTATCAATTACGGTTTCGGCGGGTCGAGTATTCCAGAGGTTTATAAACCTGTTATGGCGAGGGGAATCAGGAACTTCGTACCTTCCCTAGTCATCCCCTCACCTTCCCACCTCAAGATAACTTCTTCCCTTCCCTCGTCCACCCCTCACCTTCCCACCTCAAGAAGCACTGAACCTCTGTATGGGTCTCTCAGGCGCTTTTCTCTTTTCTTTTTCTTCTTCCTTTTCCTTTTCAGTGACAACTGGAAAGTCACACAACATATTTCATTCTGAAATGGCGACTCCATAAGAGTGTGTGCGACTCCTTGAAAATGGCGCGGGGTCTTTATATTTGCTCATGTTTCTTAAAACTTTTAACACAGTAGTGAAACCACCTCATCAGCTATCGCCAGGGAATGAGTGCTGGTTATGCATGTTAGAACCCTAGTCTAATCATTGGGTAACATAAATCTTTATGATTTATGGCTTGGGGACCATATATTTGATAAGATTTGATGATCTCTTTACAATCTCTTCAGGGGTAAACGACTGTAACTGATGAAGGAATCTAAATGCACCATTGGCAGAAACGTTCAGTTTTTAAGCGTCTGAGAAAGCATTTGGGATTCAACATTTAGATTAAGAGTGTTTAAACCACTGAAATCCTCTTATGTTTGATTTAACTTATGTCGTGCGAGTTTTTTTTTTTTAATAATCTTCACACTCAGACAGATCCTCGGTCTTGCTCAATGTCTGAAAAAGTAGACCGAATACTTTGAATATATATCCATGCAAGGATTCGTAGAGAGCACAAGCTGTGTTCAAATCTAGGCAAGAAGATTGCAAGGAAACACTGATCATTTAAAAACAATACAATATTTGATCTAACAATATGACCAGTATTTATATTTCCATCTTCATCATGGTTGGTCGTTATCCACGAGCTTTTTGTTGACACTCAGCCTTCTGATCACTGTTATTTCAAGCGTCATCCAAAACGTCTTTTATTTCAGGAAAGCTGTGTAAAAGTGTTTTAATGCATGTGCACGCACTAACTACCTTGTATCTGATATTCATTTTACAATGGGCAAATTAGCACCACCATCAGTGAGTATAGCAGCAAGGAGATCCCACCGAAAAGTAGAAGCAGAACAAATGTGAAAAGGTATTTTACAAATTCAATGAAAAATAATGCTTCTTGGCAACATTCAGCAGAACATTTTCTCACCAAATTTATTGAAAGTGCAAAACGTAGAATGCAATCCGCATACTCAATCAGCTCTTTAATTCGTGCTTGTAAGCCATTATATTTCCCATTCATGTTGCTGCCATTATCATAACTTTAACCATGAGAATCTTTTATGTCAAAATACAGCATGCAAGTATTTGGTACAAAGCCCTCGAAAATGCAGGGCTCGTAGCAAATTCTGCTTTTGTTGTAGGCTAATCCAACTCAAACACTGGGTTATCTGTCCAAAGCTTTTCATTTTACCTCTGACATTCTCAGTTGCTCCTATATAAGATAAGCTGAAACTTTTCTTTCTGTTTCTAGTTTATTCATTCAATTTCAAATCAATTTTTTTTTCTTAATACATTTAATTTTGGTTTCAGATTTAAGAAACTTTACGAAACTGTGAGAGACAACTGAAGGCAAGATGGCAGTCAGCCGGAGGTCTGAGAAAGAGACTCGTGATTTCCTTAATCTTCTGAGTAAAATCGAACGGAACATAATCGGATTGGAAGACATTCAAGACATAACATTAAAAATGAACAGCCTTGGGTACTCGAGAGACACTGAAAAGTACGCGTTGAAATTTGGTGAAATGAAAAGAAATCACCAAAATCCTGAAGCGTGCAAAATTATAAATGACATCGTTGGTAAGTAAAACATTATTTGTTATCTTGTCTTCAAATGAATAATACTGAAATGCACACGTCATATCATTATAACATAGATGTTATACTAGATAGCTTTCTTAACTTTTGAAATACATACTCTTATCTGGTTCATTAATTACTATGCAGTATTTTCCATATATTCTGTATTTTTTTTTATTTACGAATGCGAATAAAACAGATTCAAACTATGAACCCAACTAGTTAAAAAAATTAATATTGCCACTGCATTGCAAAATTGAAATATAATTAAATATTGATTTTGTTCATAATAAAATTTTGTTATAAAGGTTTTCTGATAATTTTTAAGTGTTTTCGATATGGGATTCAATGAAAATAATGAGTATTTTAAAGTCAACATAAACCAAGTCTTTAGTGATTCCAAATTTATTTAGTTTGTATTTAGTATATTTATGTAAGTTGTTGTCACATGCTACTATCTTTTTAATTAATTAGTATCTATGCAATTATTTGTTTATCTCCTAATAATGAAACAGTCAGAAAATATAAACCTTTATAATTATTGCGATTTACATGCAAAGTGCAGCTATTTGTAGGTTTAAATAGCCTCAATTATTTCAAGATATAAGCTGTATTTACCTCTGGCGAACTGTCGTACTTCACATCCCACAAGACAACATCTAAAGATTTACAATGTTATAGATAAGGTGAATTACGGGCATCACACTGGCAGTTAAGGTAGCGTGAAGGCCAACAAACTGGCTCATAGAATATAGTGAAGAACATCGCAGTGGCAGGAAAGTTGAATAAAAGTCATGAAACTTGTTGGGAGAATACAGTGAAATGCATCACACTGGCTGCAAGGGTACAGTGAAGAGCATCACATTTGCTGCGAGGGTACAGTGAAGAACATCACACTGGTTGTGAGGGTACAGTAAAGAGCATCACACTGGTTGCGAGGGAACAGTGAAGAGCATCACACTGACTGAGAAGGTACAGTGAAGAGCATCACACTGACTGAGAAGGTACAGTGAAGAGCATCACACTGACTGAGAAGGTACAGTGAAGAGCATCACACTGACTGAGGAGGTACAGTGAAGAGCATCACACTGACTGAGGAGGTACAGTGAAGAGCATCACACTGACTGAGAAGGTACAGTGAAGAGCATCACACTGACTGCGAGGGCCAGTGAAGAGCATCACACTGGTTGCGAGGGAACAGTGAAGAGCATCACACTGACTGAGGAGGTACAGTGAAGAGCATCACACTCACTGAGGAGGGCCAGTGAAGAGCATCACACTGACTGAGGAGGGCCAGTGAAGAGCGTCACACTGACTGAGGAGGTACAGTGAAGAGCATCACACTGACTGAGGAGGGCCAGTGAAGAGCATCACACTGACTGAGGAGGTACAGTGAAGAGCATCACACTGACTGAGGAGGTACAGTGAAGAGCATCACACTGACTGAGGAGGTACAGTGAAGAGCATCACACTGACTGAGGAGGGCCAGTGAAGAGCATCACACTGACTGAGGAGGTACAGTGAAGAGCATCACACTGACTGAGGAGGTACAGTGAAGAGCATCACACTGACTGAGGAGGGCCAGTGAAGAGCATCACACTGACTGAGGAGGGCCAGTGAAGAGCATCACACTGACTGAGGAGGTACAGTGAAGAGCATCACACTGGCTGCGAGGGCCAGTGAAGAGCATCACACTGACTGAGAAGGTACAGTGAAGAGCATCACACTGGCTGCGAGGGCCAGTGAGATGCTCAGTATGAAGCCTGCCATAGTCACTACCAAACAGGCCAACCGCCTTCCCTAACTCTACAAACCCTCAGAAGAGAAGCCCTAGACCTAATGCTGACCCATAGGAACTACATCTGGGGCACCCTTGTGAGGCAACCCAACCAATACAAAAGGGAACAAGGAACTTTCTGGTAGATGATCAAACAACGTTTGGGGTCCGCTAGTCTATGACTAAAACTTAGTCCACAAATTCTTAGACGAAGATGACGAGGAACAACAAGAAAAAAATAGAAGACCCACTTCTTTTTTTTACTATAAACCCACTCTATGTCTGACCACAGAGGTCAGACTGCTCTCAGAAAAGCAATCTGACCTATTGAGTGCAGTATAGAGGGAGACACTCACGGCATCAAACAGTAGAGCCTTCAAGAACGTGCATTTCAACCGTGTTAAACATTGGACCGCAGAAAACGCCACCTCCTTCCTCAGCACCCTTTGAACGACCTAACCACTCTCCAAAACGACCACCCTCTAACAACCCATATATATGTGTTGTTAGAGGGTACAACACATATATATGTGTTGTACCCTCATCTCTACCTGTGCATATCAGGTAGAGATGAGAGGGGTCATCAAGAGCATTCACAATAAAGGCCAGGCCCATCGGGGGTTAAAGTCAAGCAGATTCAACTCCTACCAGGTAATCTGCAGTCCTTACTCAATATATTCAATGCCATACTGACATCTGGCTACCTTCCCGTCACCTTCAAAACGGCCAAGATGATATTCATTCCCAAACCCAAGAAAGACCCTCACCAGCCTGGTAACTACCGCCCTATCTCTCTCTTGGACACAATAGGTAAATGTTTTGGAAAAAACCATGTCCAACCGACTCAACTGCTCTATGGAGTACAACCTTTTCACAGAAAAACAGCTCGGAATTAGATCACAGCGGTCAACCCAGCACGCAATAAACATCATTTATGATGCAGTCTGCACAATCCGCCAGCATAAGCTGATAGCCCTTATCTCGACGAAAGACGTACACAAGGCCTTAGACAGCCTATGACACGATGGCCTCTTGTACAAGGTAGCAGACTTACCAGCCCAAAACTGGACCCTCCTCAGACTGATCAGAAACTTCCTGAAGAACAGACAAGTCACTCCCAGCTTCAAGGTAAGAAAACTTCAGCAGTCTTCTCCCCAACAGCTGGAGTCTCTCAGATGTCGTGTCTGAGCCCGGTTCTCTTCAACATATTCGTAAATGACCTGCCCCAACCTGAATACTGGGACACCATCATCGTTCAATTCGCAGACGATGTAACCTAAGTATCTGGAACCATGGGGTTCCATACAACCTCTATTGGTAACCTCTAACCCAAGTATCTCTCCCAGTTCGGCCAGACTGCGAACTGGGAAAGGAATGGAGGATCACCACTAACCCAGACAAGATCCAGATAAGCACAGTCGGCTGTATGGCCTACACAATCGAAAATGAGGGTGGGATATGGATCAGGAATGAACCCATAGCCATCTCAAATTCCAACACAGTGCTCGGGTAAAACTTCAACAGACTACTCAACTCCACCCAGTACGTCTCTGAGAAGACAGCAATGGCCAAGGATCCCTGACGAGGCTCCTCCACTTCAGATGAGCCCCATCCCATCAAGCTCCACCTTGATGATCATGAATAACATATACAGCCTCGACTATCCTTACATTTCCCTAAATTTCACCAACAAAACCAACATCCGGAAGATCTGACGGGTCCAAAACAAAACACTCCGCTTTGCGGCGGGCCTGTCACTGGCGGAGAGGGTAAGGACGGACCAGATCTACAGAGCTCTCAACTTGATGTCAATGAATATCAGGCTCAGCTACTTGGCAAGAAAGCAGCTATTCTGTATGAAACACCTGTGCATCTTAGAAAATGAGGAACTACCACGAAGCAATCAAAACAGCCAGAGACTATGAAATCTAGGAACAGCCGGACAGAACAAGAAGTATCACTCTTCAACAAAAAGTAATCAGACATATCCACGATCAGACCTTCCCGAGACCTCAAATAATTAGCGGACTGTCAGAAGACCCAGACAAGTGGACCATCCCGGACCCTATTTATACTTAAAAAAAAAATTATTTGTTTTGCAAGAGGTGCAACTAGCCTGATGTTGCTCCTGAAGATCAGCCTCCTGAAGCCAACACCACCGGCACAAAGGAAACCAGACACCAGTTAAGACACCCACACCGGCCATCCCAGCCAATGCACTGACAACCCTACATAGCCCAATAGAGCCCAATAGGCTCAGGAGCCTGTCCACTTGTTGACTGACGGTTGAGAGGTGGGACCAAAGAGCCAGAGCTCAACCCCCCTCAAGCACAATTAGGTGAGTACAGCACACACTGAAACTAACTTGTACTAACCAAACAAACGACCCACACCTCATGCCAGCCCATGGTGGATAGGCCACCGAACTCTTCAAACCTCCTCTTTCCACACCCAAATCCTTTTCCAGAATTTTACCTCCCCATACTCTCTTCCTCCCTATCCTTTCCCAGCCTTTTGGACATCAAATCCGAATAACATGGAGCTCCCATTTGCTTCCTCAGGTCTTCTAAGAACACCGTAACACCAGTCTTGTTTATGAAGGAACAGGTTGTGCCACACAGCTTGTGCCCTCAGCATTCAATGATGAAATAAATCAGTACTTGCAATTATCAAATGATGATAGTGTCATAGAAGATCCTGACTGATACAAACTATGTACAAGGATAAAATATCAGTGAGCCCAGAGGTGGCTTCCATGTTCAGAGCACACTTCCAGGGTTTGGTATGTCTGCCTATCATGAAATGGGGCCCCGTGTTTACTGTGGAAGTAAACACAGGTCCCCGTGTTTACTAATTGAATTTAAACCTCCAAAGAGAGCTCTGGTTGCTGCACCAGACTGTTACTTGCGTACAGGTGGACAACGTTCCCCCAATTATTGTCTGTCAGAACAGACAACCGACCTCGGCAGCCACATTCCCGCTACCGCTGGTCGACCAACAATGAACCCTGGAGTCCCTAATGTTTTCTCAGGAGATCACCCTGTACGCCTCTTGACCTTGGAGTTCTGCGTCACATCTAGGGGGTGCGGCTCCAACACTGGCCTCATTGTCCTGTGCACACACCCTACTTGAGCCACCGTGACTCCTCACTCTCTCCTTGTCTGGAATGATCTCAATCACCCTTTTTGTAAATTAGTATTTTCCGTCACCCTGTCTGCAGCTGTGATCCTTTCTCTCTCTCTCCCTTCTGCTTTCTGGAAAGCCTCACCAGGACAAGAGCAAAAACCAGTTGACAATACACATTTAATAAAGAAAATAACATATACAGTACATGAAATAAGAACAATAAACATTAGCATACAACACTTTAAGCTACTACAACTTGGCAACAATCCAATACCAAATCCTGGCTTCCCCAGCCATCCATATCAAGTGGCTGCTTAACTCTTGGCTTGCCACTTACTACTCTCTCACCAATTGGGATTAAATCTCGTCATAATAATATTGTACAATCAGCCCTAATATATATATATAAAACTCAGCCTGTGGCTGTAACACCACTTGTCACATCAATGTTGCACAACCAGGCCTGAAACAATTTCAAGATCAGCCTGTGGCTAAGACATTAGAAACATTTGCATAAAAATTCCCCAACACAAAAAAGAAAACAATCTCCCACCTTCCACTGCGCCTTACATGCCAATAAGCATTCAAGCACTTCCCTTATACATCATGTGTGATCACCATGAACCTCTGTTCGGCTCCAAGAGGCTCACTACCCTGTATATCTCCAGGTTCTCCCAGAATTGTCAACAAGGTTCTTCTGCAGTCCTCTCAAACTGCTACACACTGAAGTTTTCATTAAACACCAGTGATGCTTCACCACTGATCCCACAGACACGTGAAGTTCCTCTTCACTGCTCCTTCATACAGCTCCAGGTCCACTCTTCACTATGGGGTCTTGCTCTACCACTGGCCTCTACCACTTCTTCCCTGGCCTCGAAGTTCCATCAACTTCTTTCCCCAAACAAACCTGCAATTTGCATTGCCATGCCATAAAATTATTTCCCTACTAAAACATAACTAAATGTATTCTCACAAAATAAGTTTTCTTCCCTCGACATCTCTTTAAATTCTCACACGTCGTGAGGGGTGCTCCCCCGTCCAGGGCGAGGCCATGCTCCACCTCCCTGAGGAGCCAACGCTGCCATCTCAGTCACCCACTGACGCTTGGTGAGGATGGACATGTCGCCGCCTCCTCCAGCTGGTTGTCTCATCTTTACTCCATTATTTAAGCTTCCTGCCTAAATAAAATATGCCTATTCTACCTATGAGCACTTGCCACGATCGCTGGATACACGATCAATCACAGGCAATCACTAACAACTGGTTAAATAGGCTTACCACAGAATTCATCTGACGCGGGGCGTGCTCAGATCCCAGTCTTCGACAGTGGCGATCACCCGTCGCCCACAAAACACTATATAACTGCCTCACCAGGCCTCTCCTATTCTTGACTCGAGCACTAAGTAGTCCTCAGGCTTCAAACATAACACGTGACTTCTTTTCTCCTCTTGACGGAGCACGAAACTAGAGGTTCCCCCTTTACTGTCAGGAGCACACACACACAGTGCAACCTCCTCTCACGACTTCAGCTACTCGAGTGAGGTCAAGAAATTCACAGGGAGCCTCATTCCTTGTCAGCAAAAATAACATTAGGTACTCCCTTATCTAGTGGAGTACCTTCCCTTTCACTCCTGCCTGCATCTCCAGTTTGTGCATCAGTCTGTTATGTGGTAATGTGTCATAGGCTTTCTTGCAATCCAAAAATAGCAGTCTGCCCTCTCTTTCTTGCCTGTTTTTTGCTGCCTGTTCATAGAATTCAATCAATCTTGTGAGGCATAATCTGACATTCCTGAACCCATGCTGATGTTTTGATACAAAGTTCTTCCACTCCAGATGTTCCACTAGTTTTTTCGTACAATCTTCTCCATCACTTTGCATGGTATGCAAGGTTTAGGATAGTGACACTGGCCTGTAGTTCGGTGCCTCCTGTTTATCACCCTTCTTGAATATCGGGACTACATTAGCACTCTCCTAAGCTTTTGGCAGTTAACCTGTCACCAGTGATTTGTCATACACCATGGCGAGTGGCTGACACAGAGCTTCAGCTCCTTCCATCAGTATCCAGGGTGAGAATCCTTCCAGGCCTATAGCCTTTGTCACTTCGAACTCTAGCAGATTCTTCCTCACCTCCCCACTGGTTTTTTTAAAC
>NC_091186.1:2399874-2494874 GCF_040958095.1 Procambarus clarkii
GTGTGCTGCTAGGGGCACCTCTGGGCTCGAGCGCCATTGAGGTAGTCCTCGAAGAAAAGCTGAACGACCTGAGGAGGATGGAGGGAAGAATAGGGGCTTTGGACGCCCACGATGCTCTGTACCTTCT
Source organism: Procambarus clarkii (assembly GCF_040958095.1). Taxonomy (NCBI): domain Eukaryota; kingdom Metazoa; phylum Arthropoda; class Malacostraca; order Decapoda; family Cambaridae; genus Procambarus; species Procambarus clarkii. The sequence goes on from NC_091186.1 coordinate 2,400,002, forward strand.
CACAAGGTGCCTGGCTTTGCCCAGACTGACCTATTTCCTAAGGTGTGCTCCCTCCTTCGACAGCCCAAAATTAACAGAATATGACACACTCCTAAGGTCAATAACCGTGAAAGTGTTAAACCTCTCCCTGCAAGATGACCAATGGGACCAAGCAACGCTCCCAGTTAGACTCGGGGGGATAGGTATTCGCAAGGCGACACAGTTAGCATTGCCGGCATTCTTATCCTCGACCAGTGCAACAGGTGAATTAGTTAAGGAAATACTACCGGAACACCTAAGAGACTTCACTGGGATTCATGATCCCAAATTCGCGGAAGGAGCAGGTCAGTGGGACACTCTTGTCAACTCTCATCCTCGACCGACTTTTCCAAATGACTGCAAACAGTCCAAATGGGATAGCCCCATAGTGGAGAACATCGCCACATCATTGCTGGAGGCAATGTCCAGGAAGGACAAAGCGCGTCTTCTAGCTGTGCAAGCTCCCCATGCCGGGGACTTCCTGTTGGCAGTCCCTAATTCCGCCTTGGGCACCCGCCTGGACCATCGGACCCTAAGTATTGGTGTTGCTCTGCGCCTTGCCGCCCCTATCTCCACCGAGCACCGGTGTATTTGCGGCCATGCATGGGCAGACCAATACGGCAGCCATGGTCTCATCTGTCGTAAGACACAGGGAAAGATTGCCAGACATGAAGCAGTCAATGACATCATCAAGAAAAGTTTGGCTTCAGCTGGGTGCCCAGCACAAAGGGAACCTCAGTTGTGCAGGCCTGACAACAGTCAAAAACGCCTAGATGGAGTCACCCTGCAGCCGTAGAGGGAAGGTAAACAGGTCGTGTGGGACTACACGTGTGCATCCACATTGGCTGATACCAATCTACCTTACAGCGCAGCTGAGGGAGGCGGGGCGGCCACCTTCAGGGAGACCCAGAAAACTAACAAGTACAGGGACCTAGAACGTTGTTACAGGTTCGTGCCAATAGGCTCGGAGACTCTGGGCGCCTGGGGTAAATGTGCACTTAAGTTCCTGAAGGAGCTGGGCGAGGAACTCATTGGGAAGACTAGAGACCCAAGAGCGGCCAGCCTCAGTGTCGCTGTTCAGAGGGGAAATGCGTGCTGTATCTTGGGTACGCACCCGACCCCCGAGGAACTGGACGAGGTCTTCGAACACTGATTGGTATATTGGTATATTGTTATATAAGTGTGTGTTTTCTGTAAACTGTAGCATTGCAATAAAATAAAATAAAATAAAAATATATATATGTATATATATATGACTGAAAACTCACACCCCAGAAGTGACTCGAACCCATACTCCCAGGAGCAACGCAACTGGTAACTACAGGGCGCCTTAATCCGCTTGACCATCACGGCCAGACAAAAGGAAGTGATAGCCGAAGCTATTTGAACCACTTCCCCGCCGGCAACTCGGATGGTAATCTTGGGCATAGCATTTCACCAAATCACCTCATTCTTTGGGGCACACGTGAGGAACACAAAAGCGAACAAGCCTGAATGGTCCCCAGGACTATATGCGACTGAAAACTCACACCCCAGAAGTTACTCGAACCCATACTCCCAGGAGCAACGCAACTGGTAACTACAGGGCGCCTTAATCCGCTTGACCATCACAGCCGGACAAAAGGAAGTGATAGCCGAAGCTATTTGAACCACTTCCACAGCTTCGGCTATCACTTCCTTTTGTCCGGCCGTGATGGTCAAGCGGATTAAGGCGCCCTGTAGTTACCAGTTGCGTTGCTCCTGGGAGTATGGGTTCGAGTCACTTCTGGGGTGTGAGTTTTCAGTCGCATATAGTCCTGGGGACCATTCAGGCTTGTTCGCATATGTATATATATTATATTATATATATATATATATATATATATATATATATATATAAGAGAGAGTAGGGGTGTTTTGAGAGAGGGAGAATATATATATATATATATATATATATATATATTATATATATATATATATATATATATAATATATATATATATATATATATATATAAATATATATAAGAGAAAGAGGGGTGTTTTGAGTGGGAGAGAATATATAATTATTTTTTTATATATTTTTTTTCCTAGGAGTGGGGGATAATGTCACTCCCAGGTGATATTTGCAACATTTGTGGTTGGAGCTCATCACCACAATTCGTGCATACAACTTATTGCTGCCTCCGCTGTGGGGAAGCTGTGTGTGTTCAATCTAGTGGAGTTCACAGGAGAACCTGTGGTGGAGGTAAGCCCTTATTTATTTATTTATTCGTATTTATTTCAAATGAGAAATATTGAGATGGTTTTCCCTATCTTCATGGGGGTGTGGGGGCTGTGTGAGTGAGAGTGTGTATATTTATGAGTTATTTCCTTGTTAGGAGGTAAACATCACCGGCCTACCGGAGAGAGTGGTTTTGTATGCCTCATATGTGGTAGCGTCACCTCGAAGCCTCACCCCACTTTCACCTGCAGCAGTTGTGGGGTCACTTTGTGTGAGCACTTGACCTCTGAACATCTACAATCATGTCCCCAAGGTGAGTGAATAAACCCTCTCTCCAGTTTTATTATCTTAAGAAGCTTTCTTGAGGCGTTATGTCATGGGGTTTAGTAGAGTGTGAGGGGTGTTGCCTTTTATTATTAATATTATTATTATTGTTATTATTATTATTATTATTATTATTATTATAATTATTATAATTATTATAATTATTTTTCAGGGGTGCTTCAGAGGCAGGTAAAGACATCTCAGGGGCAGGTAGGAGAGGAACTTCACCCCAAAGCCCAACGTAACAATAGCCCCTTAGGCGGTGGCGGGGGTAGACAGCCCTTTGAAAATGGGGGGGAGGAAGAGATGAGTGATGATGGTGATGGTGGTGATGATGATGGTGGTGGTGGTGACATCCCTCAGGCAGGTCCTAGTGGTCTTAGACCCCATGACAACAATCGAGATAGAGATGGAAATTCCTCAGAAGGGGAGGATGTTATAGACATCCCTCACTTAATTAATAGGGTGGGGGCCCTGGGCGATCTCTTTACTAGAATGGAATATTCCATCCCCCAGCCTTTGCCACAGATCCTGTAGGTCTTCTAAGCAACTTTAGAGAACTATTCTCTAACGAAATAGAGAATTACATGAATTCTCTGGGGGGTCATGGCAATTTTACTTCATCATTCAAAATCCTCCTTGAAGTGAAGGTTACACTTTTAAAGCAACGTCTCACAGAAGATGATGACTATAGGGAACACTTCATAACGACACCTGCTAGGCTGGTAACTCTTGAGGAGGTGGGTGATCTTATTGATAGTTGGGTGGGTTATATGATTACACGTCTGGAGGATCTCCTTCAGAAACAGAGGGGAGAGGTTTTATATTATTTAATGTTGATTTCCTCAAAATCGTTATCTGTAATGGTAGTGTAAGGTCAGTTTTGGGGGATTATGTCCCTATCCCCCCTTTTTAAGGGGCCGACACGAGGTCTTCAACCCAAACCCAAATGGTAACAATGGAACATGCATTATTCAATGCATTGCCGCTTTTCGGGCGTCACAACAAGGATGGAAATGGAAACGTATAGGAAGACTTGTAGAGTCTCACCTCTAGGGTTAGGAAAATGGTCAAATACGAGCAATTATCTTTCCCTCTCTCATGGGAGGATATCTCTAAAATTGGAAATAGGAATAAACTCTCCATTTTTTTGTATTCAATTCACAAACATACAGACGGTGCCTATCACGTCTCTCTTTGCCGTCGTGGTAGCAGGACAGTACTCAGACATAGTTCCATTATTATTATTGGGGGAGTCTCATGTAAGTCTTATTAAAGACTTAAATAAATTTTTACGGAACTTTACCCGCAGGCCACAGGCGAAGACAGTCTTCTGTAGAAGCTGTCTTTCTGAATATCAAAATTCTAGTGAGCTGTCTCACCATTCTGTTCCTGCGACATCACGCAGAAAATGATTTATCCCCAGGAGGGGGACACCCTTCATTTTAAAAATACAGGGAAAGGTTACCCCCCTTCCCATGTAGCTTATTTCGATTTCGAGAGTGTCCTAAGCACTGAGGATTGTCTAGGTTCTGTTACAGCCATACATAGGCCTATAGCATACAGCTATATAATTGTTGATAGGAACCACTCCGTCATTGATAAATTTACTTATTTTGGGGGGGACAGCGTCACTCATTTCATGGAGCGAGTTGCCACCAAATGGGAAATAATCAGATCCACCCTACCCAATATGAAATAGACATGTCTCTTGAGGATATGGTTCATTTTAGGAGACAGACTCACTGTCAGTTTTGTGAGGCGGTATTTACACCCACCAATTTCAAGGTTCAACATCATGATCACCTTAGGAAAAACTCAATTATATTGGGCTCTATGTAATTACTGCAACCTCCGCCACAAGAATGCTCTAGAGAGTTTAGTCCTAATTGCCCACAATATGTCTTATGACATGGCTTAATTTTGAGGGAGTTTGCCATGGGTTCAAATATTAAGAGCAATATCCTCATGAGGCAGGGGGACTAAATATCTTAAGGTAGAAATAGGCAACCTTAAATTTCTTGATTCACTGCTTTTATTACGGGCAGTCTTTCGTCCCTAGCAAAAACCCACATTGATTCAGGCAGCCCCTTAACATTCACTCACTCAATGATAGAAGGTTTACCCGAAGAGAGTCACCACCTACTCTTAAGGGTAAGCAGGTTTTCCCTTATGAATATGCCACAAAAAATCAGCTGCTTTAATGATGCAACACTCCCCCCTATTGAAATGTTTTACAGCTCCCTAAACAAATCAACCATCACTTTGAAGAATATAGACATTCTAAATTAGTATGGGAGGCTACGGGATGTGAGTCATTAAGGATTATCTCCTTGTTTATTTAAGGTGTGATGTCGGTTTACTGGCTGACATTTTTACTCACCATAGGGTAATTCTAAATGATATATTTTCCTTAGAGATGACTCACTACTGTAGCCTTCCAGGCTACTCCTATGATTGCTTCTTGAAAAGTAGCAAAATATCGTTGGAGTTAAGTGCAGATGTGACGTTGCATAATCTCATATCACAAAACATACGAGGGGGTTTTACAACTGCAGTTAGGAGTTATGCCAGAGCTAACAATCGCTATGTCAACCCATCTTTTAACCCCCAGGAGGATAGGTCTTCTTTCTTACTATACCTAGACTTCAACTCCCTTTACGGGAGTTGTATGACTAAGAAATTACCCTATGGTGGTCTAAGAAGGTTGTCATCTGATGAGATGAACTCCTTCATTAGCGAAGGGAAGATAATGACAGAACAGCCATTCTCTTCTAACAAAGGGTACTGGCTATTAATTGACACCAAACATGTGAGACCTGAAATAGCTAGACTAACAGACGATCTACCCCTTTGTTTACACCATAGGGGAATAAGTATGGAGGATATCTCACCATTTAGTAAGGGACTTCTGGAAACAAACAACATCACACACCTCCCCAAAAAAACCAAGTTGGTAGGGGATCATCTCCCAAAGAAACATTATTTCATATCTCTACACCTCTTACAGTTATTTATTGAGATAGGTCTTGAAGTAGGAGGCTATTCATGCCATTTATGAGTTTCCACCAGTCTGATTTTATGGCAGAATTTGTTAACACCAACGTAACAATAGAAATGCTTCCACCAGTAACGATAGGAAAACACTCTTCAAATTACTGACGAACAGTGTTTTTGGTAAAACACTACTGAACCCAGCCCGTTATGCCATTGACACCAAACTAGTGACTTCAGCTAGGGTCTTTTTACGAGAGGTGAAGAATCCTCGCTTTAAACGTATGGTGCATTTAGGTGACAATAAATTATTGTCTGTCAGTTCCAGACCATTCATTAAAATTACTCATCCTAATTACATTGGGTTCCAGATTCTTGAGCTAGCAAAATACAGTTTGTACCATTTTTGGTACAGGGTACTTAAGAACCACTATTCAGATAGGGCAGCACTGATATACAGCGATACAGACAGTTTCATCTTCAGTTAATGACTGAAGATGTCTTTAACGAGATGGGGAAAGAACCCCTTAGATCATGGATCGATACCAGTAACTTCCCTGAAACTCACCCCTTGTATGATCCTTCTAAAAAGGGTGTTTTAGGTCTTTTAAATTCAGAGGTTTCAGATAGACACATCCTTGAAGTTGTAGCTCTCAAGCCCAAAATGTATAGTTTGCTGTTGCACAACAATTCAAATTCCATTACCGCTAAGGGTATCCCCCGCGCTGTGCAAAGATCTTTAACTCATAGCCATTTTAAAGAAACCCTTCACAACAATTCAGTAGTAAATATTTTTCAATACTACCAAATTAGGAATTTAGGAGGGCAAATGGTCACCACCCATAATACTAAGAGGGGTTTAAGTGCATTTGATGATAAACGCTATTACCTAAATAAATACAAAAGCCTAGGCTATGGCCATGCAGACATACCACCTGACCCCCACCCATCCACCTCAACCCAAGGGGTGACCGCTGGAAGTGAAAGTGATGACGTCATCGAGCTACACGGTGAGGAAGGGCGACACCCTTCCAGTGAGAGTGAACGCTATGACGACAGTAGCCCCCTAGGAGAGGAAGTAGAACCACAACACCTCTTTCTCCCTCTGGATGATGACTCATCGTCATCATCACCCCAGGAGGGGGAGGAAGACCCCACAACAGACCTGTGGGCACGGAGGAGGGGTCTAGTTAGACAATATTATGGGGGGGAATTAGATTACGACTACGTTTAAGCCACTATGTACTTTTGTTAATATATTGTATAAAACAAGTGTTATTTCTTTTCACCCACTTTTATTTTGAGTATATATATATCCTATATAGGTCCGGACATATATGCACATAGTCCTGGAGGGACCATTCAGACTTGTTAGAATATATATATATATCCTTAATTAGTCCTATATTTATATAATGAGTGTAGTGTTTAAACGGAGATACACAGTGTAAGTGAAATGTGGTGGGGCACACCGTAGACTACAATTTGAGGTGGGTCTATCTGTCACCCCGCCTCTGATTCCTTTGTCCGATAAGTGGGCCTATCTGGCTCCCCGCCTCTGATTCCATTGTCTGATAAGTACCCCCCATTGTTTGTTAAGTGCGCCTATCTGGTTCTAATCATACTACTGGCAATATTTGTTTAGGCGTACCTGCAAGAGGAGGCAAGTCGCTAGCCTCATCAGTCACTAGGGCAATAAATAATTTCCCCAGGGCTGACAACTTGATCCCCATCCCTCCTCAACGCAAAAAACCGTCGTGGCAGACCCAAGAGTTCCAATGACAATTTTAAACTTGGAACACAAGTGACCAAAAAAATTGAAGAGGGCAACACAGTAGGGGCAATTAGGTTACTTACCAGCGAAGACACAATCGCCCCTAGAAATACCGCTATCGCCAACTCGCTGAGAGAGAAGCACCCTCCTAGAGTACCATGGGAACCCACTGCTCAGGACACAAATGTCCCAGATATGGGACCTCTATTCCTCCAAGCGTCAGAGGTATACAAAGCCATCATGTCATTTCCGCCAGGCTCGGCAGGGGGATACACTGGAGTAAGACCTCAGCACCTCAAGGAGATGGTAAACCCAGTTTTCGGAGAAGTTGCCGAGACACAATTGTCAGAGGTCACGAAGTTTGTCAACGACTGCCTCTCTGGGTTGATCCCAGATACAATTAAACCCTTTTTCTTTGGAGCATCCCTTTGTGCCCTCAAGAAGAAAGATGGTGGAGTCAGACCCATTGCCGTGGGTAACACACTTCGGCGCCTTGTTGCTAGGGCAGCTGTCAGAAAAATTAGCATAGACGCTGCGACGATGCTTCGACCCCATCAACTAGGTTTTGGTGTCCCCCGTGGCTGTGAAGCAGCAGCTCATGCAGCACGAGCCATATAAAGCACCTCCCAGAAAATAAGGCATTAATTAAATTAGACTTTAAAAATGCCTTCAACCAGGTAAAAAGGGATGTGGTACTGGAAGCAGTTCGAACAAGCTTTCCTTCTCTACTCCCCTTCGTCTCAGCAGTAGCAGTAGGGAATCGACGCTGCTGTTTGGGGAACATGAAGTTGTTTCTGCAGAAGTTGTCCAGCAGGGAGACCCACTTGCCCCTTTTCTTTTTTGCATGGCTGTTAAAGAGGTCACAAGCAGGTTGACCAGCGAACTCAACATCTGGTTCCTGGACGATGGCACCCTGGCAGAGACACAGGAGTCCCTGCTAGAAGATCTACAGCTGGTGAAATCTAAGGGAGAGGAGTTAGGACTCACCCTAAACCCATTAAAGTGTGAAATCATCTCATCTAGCCAACCAACCATAGATGCAGTGCGAATCATATTGCCAGGAGCCCAAGTGATCGCTCCCACCGACAGTGTGCTGCTAGGGGCACCTCTGGGCTCGAGCGCCATTGAGGTAGTCCTCGAAGAAAAGCTGAACGACCTGAGGAGGATGGAGGGAAGAATAGGGGCTTTGGACGCCCACGATGCTCTGTACCTTCTCACAAGGTGCCTGGCTTTGCCCAGACTGACCTATTTCCTAAGGTGTGCTCCCTCCTTCGACAGCCCAAAATTAACAGAATATGACACACTCCTAAGGTCAATAACCGTGAAAGTGTTAAACCTCTCCCTGCAAGATGACCAATGGGACCAAGCAACGCTCCCAGTTAGACTCGGGGGGATAGGTATTCGCAAGGCGACACAGTTAGCATTGCCGGCATTCTTATCCTCGACCAGTGCAACAGGTGAATTAGTTAAGGAAATACTACCGGAACACCTAAGAGACTTCACTGGGATTCATGATCCCAAATTCGCGGAAGGAGCAGGTCAGTGGGACACTCTTGTCAACTCTCATCCTCGACCGACTTTTCCAAATGACTGCAAACAGTCCAAATGGGATAGCCCCATAGTGGAGAACATCGCCACATCATTGCTGGAGGCAATGTCCAGGAAGGACAAAGCGCGTCTTCTAGCTGTGCAAGCTCCCCATGCCGGGGACTTCCTGTTGGCAGTCCCTAATTCCGCCTTGGGCACCCGCCTGGACCATCGGACCCTAAGTATTGGTGTTGCTCTGCGCCTTGCCGCCCCTATCTCCACCGAGCACCGGTGTATTTGCGGCCATGCATGGGCAGACCAATACGGCAGCCATGGTCTCATCTGTCGTAAGACACAGGGAAAGATTGCCAGACATGAAGCAGTCAATGACATCATCAAGAAAAGTTTGGCTTCAGCTGGGTGCCCAGCACAAAGGGAACCTCAGTTGTGCAGGCCTGACAACAGTCAAAAACGCCTAGATGGAGTCACCCTGCAGCCGTAGAGGGAAGGTAAACAGGTCGTGTGGGACTACACGTGTGCATCCACATTGGCTGATACCAATCTACCTTACAGCGCAGCTGAGGGAGGCGGGGCGGCCACCTTCAGGGAGACCCAGAAAACTAACAAGTACAGGGACCTAGAACGTTGTTACAGGTTCGTGCCAATAGGCTCGGAGACTCTGGGCGCCTGGGGTAAATGTGCACTTAAGTTCCTGAAGGAGCTGGGCGAGGAACTCAATGGGAAGACTAGAGACCCAAGAGCGGCCAGCCTCAGTGTCGCTGTTCAGAGGGGAAATGCGTGCTGTATCTTGGGTACGCACCCGACCCCCGAGGAACTGGACGAGGTCTTCGAACACTGATTGGTATATTGGTATATTGTTATATAAGTGTGTGTTTTCTGTAAACTGTAGCATTGCAATAAAATAAAATAAAATAAAAATATATATATATGTATATATATATGACTGAAAACTCACACCCCAGAAGTGACTCGAACCCATACTCCCAGGAGCAACGCAACTGGTAACTACAGGGCGCCTTAATCCGCTTGACCATCACGGCCAGACAAAAGGAAGTGATAGCCGAAGCTATTTGAACCACTTCCCCGCCGGCAACTCGGATGGTAATCTTGGGCATAGCATTTCACCAAATCACCTCATTCTTTGGGGCACACGTGAGGAACACAAAAGCGAACAAGCCTGAATGGTCCCCAGGACTATATGCGACTGAAAACTCACACCCCAGAAGTTACTCGAACCCATACTCCCAGGAGCAACGCAACTGGTAACTACAGGGCGCCTTAATCCGCTTGACCATCACAGCCGGACAAAAGGAAGTGATAGCCGAAGCTATTTGAACCACTTCCACAGCTTCGGCTATCACTTCCTTTTGTCCGGCCGTGATGGTCAAGCGGATTAAGGCGCCCTGTAGTTACCAGTTGCGTTGCTCCTGGGAGTATGGGTTCGAGTCACTTCTGGGGTGTGAGTTTTCAGGCGCATATAGTCCTGGGGACCATTCAGGCTTGTTCGCATATGTATATATATATATATATATATATATATATATATATATATATATATATATATATATATATATATATATATATATATAGGGATAGATCGATGCATGGTTTGATACATGGAGAAATAATTGGATGGATGGATGGATAGAAGGATGAATAGACAGATGGACATGTGCGAGACTGACATATAAAACCGTGTAATGCCGGATAACCCCCCTCTAGTACATATTTATGCTGATATTTATTAAGGCAGTTAACTTAAACAGTCCCTGAGAAGCCTATGTCCGCCCAGTACCCCAAACCATTTCCCTGCAAAGATACGTGACGCTAGCCCCAAGCATGTGGCAAGCATGAACAGACAGACAAATATTTTTGTTATAGTGTACTTGGAGTGGTTTCTGATGGGATAGTGTGTAATATTATGTGACCCTTAAAGTGCTCTGCAATCTTTAACCATCACAATTAGAAGATAGAAGTCATTTAGAAGAACTAGGAAATAAAGAAGAAATTAAAAAGAACTAAGAAATTAAGAAGAACTTAGAAATTAAGAACTAAGAAATTAAGAAGAAATTAAGAAGAAGTCAGAAATTAAGAAGAATTAAGACTTAGAAAAACTAAGAAATGCCCAGAGATCTGAAAGCTGCAGTATTAAAAGCTATACCAACTTTTGTAATAATAGATATATGTATGGTCAGCACAGTAAGAACCAGGCAATGTGATGTAGCCATTGTGCAAATTTGCCTTGGCTATAGGCACATCTGGCAGCATAGTGAGGCTGAGCCACTACCAGAATATTCAGATTGTAAACTCTGTGACAAACCCTTAAGGCATTCCCTAGAACACTATAATGTTGAATGTGAACCCGTAATAGATTTTAGACCTCCCGGCCTATTGTGCCACCAACTGTGTAACTATTTAATTGACTCTGGTGTACTGGACGACATCCGAACAATATATCCTAAATTTGCTTCTCCATTTTAAAGAATGAAGAACAATTTTTTATTTGTTTATGTTTAAGCTGCATCTGTTATGAACCCATCCCTGCCCTCGTGTGGCAGTGCACAATAGAAAGTTGGATTTACAAATTCGTAAATTGAAACATGCATACTGTCTAATATAGCTGATTGTAGCCATGATAAGGGCTTCAGCCTACAGTTTAGATATATTGTCTTGTGTATGATCCTCTGTCTTGTGTTACAGTGAATACCAGCATCATCCCCACTTAATTAATTATGTCAATAAAGGTGTTAATAATAATAAATGTTTTTACCCCCCGTTCTCTGTTTCCACCCTTCTTTGTCCTCTCCCAATATCTCCCTCTTCTTTTCCTCTCTTCTCCCTATCCCTCTTTTCATGCCCCTCTCTCCATTTTCCATTTCATCTCCCCCATTTTCTTACCTTCTCCCCACCTCCCTAATCTTACCAATTTCGAACTGAGAGACATTTTCATTTATTAACATAGATTGGAGACCCAGCTGCACCTGAGTCCATAAGGTGCAGATAAACTCATGTAAACCTGAGTTTACCTGGGAGCCACTAACACTAGTGGTCTTGAAGAGAAGAGGAAGCTGGTGGCTTGTCGAAGGTTCCCCCATTTACCTTGAGGATCTTTTCCAGCTGTTCTTTAAAAGTTAACAGAGTTTTATCAATTACGGTTTCGGCGGGTCGAGTATTCCAGAGGTTTATAAACCTGTTATGGCGAGGGGAATCAGGAACTTCGTACCTTCCCTAGTCATCCCCTCACCTTCCCACCTCAAGATAACTTCTTCCCTTCCCTCGTCCACCCCTCACCTTCCCACCTCAAGAAGCACTGAACCTCTGTATGGGTCTCTCAGGCGCTTTTCTCTTTTCTTTTTCTTCTTCCTTTTCCTTTTCAGTGACAACTGGAAAGTCACACAACATATTTCATTCTGAAATGGCGACTCCATAAGAGTGTGTGCGACTCCTTGAAAATGGCGCGGGGTCTTTATATTTGCTCATGTTTCTTAAAACTTTTAACACAGTAGTGAAACCACCTCATCAGCTATCGCCAGGGAATGAGTGCTGGTTATGCATGTTAGAACCCTAGTCTAATCATTGGGTAACATAAATCTTTATGATTTATGGCTTGGGGACCATATATTTGATAAGATTTGATGATCTCTTTACAATCTCTTCAGGGGTAAACGACTGTAACTGATGAAGGAATCTAAATGCACCATTGGCAGAAACGTTCAGTTTTTAAGCGTCTGAGAAAGCATTTGGGATTCAACATTTAGATTAAGAGTGTTTAAACCACTGAAATCCTCTTATGTTTGATTTAACTTATGTCGTGCGAGTTTTTTTTTTTTAATAATCTTCACACTCAGACAGATCCTCGGTCTTGCTCAATGTCTGAAAAAGTAGACCGAATACTTTGAATATATATCCATGCAAGGATTCGTAGAGAGCACAAGCTGTGTTCAAATCTAGGCAAGAAGATTGCAAGGAAACACTGATCATTTAAAAACAATACAATATTTGATCTAACAATATGACCAGTATTTATATTTCCATCTTCATCATGGTTGGTCGTTATCCACGAGCTTTTTGTTGACACTCAGCCTTCTGATCACTGTTATTTCAAGCGTCATCCAAAACGTCTTTTATTTCAGGAAAGCTGTGTAAAAGTGTTTTAATGCATGTGCACGCACTAACTACCTTGTATCTGATATTCATTTTACAATGGGCAAATTAGCACCACCATCAGTGAGTATAGCAGCAAGGAGATCCCACCGAAAAGTAGAAGCAGAACAAATGTGAAAAGGTATTTTACAAATTCAATGAAAAATAATGCTTCTTGGCAACATTCAGCAGAACATTTTCTCACCAAATTTATTGAAAGTGCAAAACGTAGAATGCAATCCGCATACTCAATCAGCTCTTTAATTCGTGCTTGTAAGCCATTATATTTCCCATTCATGTTGCTGCCATTATCATAACTTTAACCATGAGAATCTTTTATGTCAAAATACAGCATGCAAGTATTTGGTACAAAGCCCTCGAAAATGCAGGGCTCGTAGCAAATTCTGCTTTTGTTGTAGGCTAATCCAACTCAAACACTGGGTTATCTGTCCAAAGCTTTTCATTTTACCTCTGACATTCTCAGTTGCTCCTATATAAGATAAGCTGAAACTTTTCTTTCTGTTTCTAGTTTATTCATTCAATTTCAAATCAATTTTTTTTTCTTAATACATTTAATTTTGGTTTCAGATTTAAGAAACTTTACGAAACTGTGAGAGACAACTGAAGGCAAGATGGCAGTCAGCCGGAGGTCTGAGAAAGAGACTCGTGATTTCCTTAATCTTCTGAGTAAAATCGAACGGAACATAATCGGATTGGAAGACATTCAAGACATAACATTAAAAATGAACAGCCTTGGGTACTCGAGAGACACTGAAAAGTACGCGTTGAAATTTGGTGAAATGAAAAGAAATCACCAAAATCCTGAAGCGTGCAAAATTATAAATGACATCGTTGGTAAGTAAAACATTATTTGTTATCTTGTCTTCAAATGAATAATACTGAAATGCACACGTCATATCATTATAACATAGATGTTATACTAGATAGCTTTCTTAACTTTTGAAATACATACTCTTATCTGGTTCATTAATTACTATGCAGTATTTTCCATATATTCTGTATTTTTTTTTATTTACGAATGCGAATAAAACAGATTCAAACTATGAACCCAACTAGTTAAAAAAATTAATATTGCCACTGCATTGCAAAATTGAAATATAATTAAATATTGATTTTGTTCATAATAAAATTTTGTTATAAAGGTTTTCTGATAATTTTTAAGTGTTTTCGATATGGGATTCAATGAAAATAATGAGTATTTTAAAGTCAACATAAACCAAGTCTTTAGTGATTCCAAATTTATTTAGTTTGTATTTAGTATATTTATGTAAGTTGTTGTCACATGCTACTATCTTTTTAATTAATTAGTATCTATGCAATTATTTGTTTATCTCCTAATAATGAAACAGTCAGAAAATATAAACCTTTATAATTATTGCGATTTACATGCAAAGTGCAGCTATTTGTAGGTTTAAATAGCCTCAATTATTTCAAGATATAAGCTGTATTTACCTCTGGCGAACTGTCGTACTTCACATCCCACAAGACAACATCTAAAGATTTACAATGTTATAGATAAGGTGAATTACGGGCATCACACTGGCAGTTAAGGTAGCGTGAAGGCCAACAAACTGGCTCATAGAATATAGTGAAGAACATCGCAGTGGCAGGAAAGTTGAATAAAAGTCATGAAACTTGTTGGGAGAATACAGTGAAATGCATCACACTGGCTGCAAGGGTACAGTGAAGAGCATCACATTTGCTGCGAGGGTACAGTGAAGAACATCACACTGGTTGTGAGGGTACAGTAAAGAGCATCACACTGGTTGCGAGGGAACAGTGAAGAGCATCACACTGACTGAGAAGGTACAGTGAAGAGCATCACACTGACTGAGAAGGTACAGTGAAGAGCATCACACTGACTGAGAAGGTACAGTGAAGAGCATCACACTGACTGAGGAGGTACAGTGAAGAGCATCACACTGACTGAGGAGGTACAGTGAAGAGCATCACACTGACTGAGAAGGTACAGTGAAGAGCATCACACTGACTGCGAGGGCCAGTGAAGAGCATCACACTGGTTGCGAGGGAACAGTGAAGAGCATCACACTGACTGAGGAGGTACAGTGAAGAGCATCACACTCACTGAGGAGGGCCAGTGAAGAGCATCACACTGACTGAGGAGGGCCAGTGAAGAGCGTCACACTGACTGAGGAGGTACAGTGAAGAGCATCACACTGACTGAGGAGGGCCAGTGAAGAGCATCACACTGACTGAGGAGGTACAGTGAAGAGCATCACACTGACTGAGGAGGTACAGTGAAGAGCATCACACTGACTGAGGAGGTACAGTGAAGAGCATCACACTGACTGAGGAGGGCCAGTGAAGAGCATCACACTGACTGAGGAGGTACAGTGAAGAGCATCACACTGACTGAGGAGGTACAGTGAAGAGCATCACACTGACTGAGGAGGGCCAGTGAAGAGCATCACACTGACTGAGGAGGGCCAGTGAAGAGCATCACACTGACTGAGGAGGTACAGTGAAGAGCATCACACTGGCTGCGAGGGCCAGTGAAGAGCATCACACTGACTGAGAAGGTACAGTGAAGAGCATCACACTGGCTGCGAGGGCCAGTGAGATGCTCAGTATGAAGCCTGCCATAGTCACTACCAAACAGGCCAACCGCCTTCCCTAACTCTACAAACCCTCAGAAGAGAAGCCCTAGACCTAATGCTGACCCATAGGAACTACATCTGGGGCACCCTTGTGAGGCAACCCAACCAATACAAAAGGGAACAAGGAACTTTCTGGTAGATGATCAAACAACGTTTGGGGTCCGCTAGTCTATGACTAAAACTTAGTCCACAAATTCTTAGACGAAGATGACGAGGAACAACAAGAAAAAAATAGAAGACCCACTTCTTTTTTTTACTATAAACCCACTCTATGTCTGACCACAGAGGTCAGACTGCTCTCAGAAAAGCAATCTGACCTATTGAGTGCAGTATAGAGGGAGACACTCACGGCATCAAACAGTAGAGCCTTCAAGAACGTGCATTTCAACCGTGTTAAACATTGGACCGCAGAAAACGCCACCTCCTTCCTCAGCACCCTTTGAACGACCTAACCACTCTCCAAAACGACCACCCTCTAACAACCCATATATATGTGTTGTTAGAGGGTACAACACATATATATGTGTTGTACCCTCATCTCTACCTGTGCATATCAGGTAGAGATGAGAGGGGTCATCAAGAGCATTCACAATAAAGGCCAGGCCCATCGGGGGTTAAAGTCAAGCAGATTCAACTCCTACCAGGTAATCTGCAGTCCTTACTCAATATATTCAATGCCATACTGACATCTGGCTACCTTCCCGTCACCTTCAAAACGGCCAAGATGATATTCATTCCCAAACCCAAGAAAGACCCTCACCAGCCTGGTAACTACCGCCCTATCTCTCTCTTGGACACAATAGGTAAATGTTTTGGAAAAAACCATGTCCAACCGACTCAACTGCTCTATGGAGTACAACCTTTTCACAGAAAAACAGCTCGGAATTAGATCACAGCGGTCAACCCAGCACGCAATAAACATCATTTATGATGCAGTCTGCACAATCCGCCAGCATAAGCTGATAGCCCTTATCTCGACGAAAGACGTACACAAGGCCTTAGACAGCCTATGACACGATGGCCTCTTGTACAAGGTAGCAGACTTACCAGCCCAAAACTGGACCCTCCTCAGACTGATCAGAAACTTCCTGAAGAACAGACAAGTCACTCCCAGCTTCAAGGTAAGAAAACTTCAGCAGTCTTCTCCCCAACAGCTGGAGTCTCTCAGATGTCGTGTCTGAGCCCGGTTCTCTTCAACATATTCGTAAATGACCTGCCCCAACCTGAATACTGGGACACCATCATCGTTCAATTCGCAGACGATGTAACCTAAGTATCTGGAACCATGGGGTTCCATACAACCTCTATTGGTAACCTCTAACCCAAGTATCTCTCCCAGTTCGGCCAGACTGCGAACTGGGAAAGGAATGGAGGATCACCACTAACCCAGACAAGATCCAGATAAGCACAGTCGGCTGTATGGCCTACACAATCGAAAATGAGGGTGGGATATGGATCAGGAATGAACCCATAGCCATCTCAAATTCCAACACAGTGCTCGGGTAAAACTTCAACAGACTACTCAACTCCACCCAGTACGTCTCTGAGAAGACAGCAATGGCCAAGGATCCCTGACGAGGCTCCTCCACTTCAGATGAGCCCCATCCCATCAAGCTCCACCTTGATGATCATGAATAACATATACAGCCTCGACTATCCTTACATTTCCCTAAATTTCACCAACAAAACCAACATCCGGAAGATCTGACGGGTCCAAAACAAAACACTCCGCTTTGCGGCGGGCCTGTCACTGGCGGAGAGGGTAAGGACGGACCAGATCTACAGAGCTCTCAACTTGATGTCAATGAATATCAGGCTCAGCTACTTGGCAAGAAAGCAGCTATTCTGTATGAAACACCTGTGCATCTTAGAAAATGAGGAACTACCACGAAGCAATCAAAACAGCCAGAGACTATGAAATCTAGGAACAGCCGGACAGAACAAGAAGTATCACTCTTCAACAAAAAGTAATCAGACATATCCACGATCAGACCTTCCCGAGACCTCAAATAATTAGCGGACTGTCAGAAGACCCAGACAAGTGGACCATCCCGGACCCTATTTATACTTAAAAAAAAAAATTATTTGTTTTGCAAGAGGTGCAACTAGCCTGATGTTGCTCCTGAAGATCAGCCTCCTGAAGCCAACACCACCGGCACAAAGGAAACCAGACACCAGTTAAGACACCCACACCGGCCATCCCAGCCAATGCACTGACAACCCTACATAGCCCAATAGAGCCCAATAGGCTCAGGAGCCTGTCCACTTGTTGACTGACGGTTGAGAGGTGGGACCAAAGAGCCAGAGCTCAACCCCCCTCAAGCACAATTAGGTGAGTACAGCACACACTGAAACTAACTTGTACTAACCAAACAAACGACCCACACCTCATGCCAGCCCATGGTGGATAGGCCACCGAACTCTTCAAACCTCCTCTTTCCACACCCAAATCCTTTTCCAGAATTTTACCTCCCCATACTCTCTTCCTCCCTATCCTTTCCCAGCCTTTTGGACATCAAATCCGAATAACATGGAGCTCCCATTTGCTTCCTCAGGTCTTCTAAGAACACCGTAACACCAGTCTTGTTTATGAAGGAACAGGTTGTGCCACACAGCTTGTGCCCTCAGCATTCAATGATGAAATAAATCAGTACTTGCAATTATCAAATGATGATAGTGTCATAGAAGATCCTGACTGATACAAACTATGTACAAGGATAAAATATCAGTGAGCCCAGAGGTGGCTTCCATGTTCAGAGCACACTTCCAGGGTTTGGTATGTCTGCCTATCATGAAATGGGGCCCCGTGTTTACTGTGGAAGTAAACACAGGTCCCCGTGTTTACTAATTGAATTTAAACCTCCAAAGAGAGCTCTGGTTGCTGCACCAGACTGTTACTTGCGTACAGGTGGACAACGTTCCCCCAATTATTGTCTGTCAGAACAGACAACCGACCTCGGCAGCCACATTCCCGCTACCGCTGGTCGACCAACAATGAACCCTGGAGTCCCTAATGTTTTCTCAGGAGATCACCCTGTACGCCTCTTGACCTTGGAGTTCTGCGTCACATCTAGGGGGTGCGGCTCCAACACTGGCCTCATTGTCCTGTGCACACACCCTACTTGAGCCACCGTGACTCCTCACTCTCTCCTTGTCTGGAATGATCTCAATCACCCTTTTTGTAAATTAGTATTTTCCGTCACCCTGTCTGCAGCTGTGATCCTTTCTCTCTCTCTCCCTTCTGCTTTCTGGAAAGCCTCACCAGGACAAGAGCAAAAACCAGTTGACAATACACATTTAATAAAGAAAATAACATATACAGTACATGAAATAAGAACAATAAACATTAGCATACAACACTTTAAGCTACTACAACTTGGCAACAATCCAATACCAAATCCTGGCTTCCCCAGCCATCCATATCAAGTGGCTGCTTAACTCTTGGCTTGCCACTTACTACTCTCTCACCAATTGGGATTAAATCTCGTCATAATAATATTGTACAATCAGCCCTAATATATATATATAAAACTCAGCCTGTGGCTGTAACACCACTTGTCACATCAATGTTGCACAACCAGGCCTGAAACAATTTCAAGATCAGCCTGTGGCTAAGACATTAGAAACATTTGCATAAAAATTCCCCAACACAAAAAAGAAAACAATCTCCCACCTTCCACTGCGCCTTACATGCCAATAAGCATTCAAGCACTTCCCTTATACATCATGTGTGATCACCATGAACCTCTGTTCGGCTCCAAGAGGCTCACTACCCTGTATATCTCCAGGTTCTCCCAGAATTGTCAACAAGGTTCTTCTGCAGTCCTCTCAAACTGCTACACACTGAAGTTTTCATTAAACACCAGTGATGCTTCACCACTGATCCCACAGACACGTGAAGTTCCTCTTCACTGCTCCTTCATACAGCTCCAGGTCCACTCTTCACTATGGGGTCTTGCTCTACCACTGGCCTCTACCACTTCTTCCCTGGCCTCGAAGTTCCATCAACTTCTTTCCCCAAACAAACCTGCAATTTGCATTGCCATGCCAATAAAATTATTTCCCTACTAAAACATAACTAAATGTATTCTCACAAAATAAGTTTTCTTCCCTCGACATCTCTTTAAATTCTCACACGTCGTGAGGGGTGCTCCCCCGTCCAGGGCGAGGCCATGCTCCACCTCCCTGAGGAGCCAACGCTGCCATCTCAGTCACCCACTGACGCTTGGTGAGGATGGACATGTCGCCGCCTCCTCCAGCTGGTTGTCTCATCTTTACTCCATTATTTAAGCTTCCTGCCTAAATAAAATATGCCTATTCTACCTATGAGCACTTGCCACGATCGCTGGATACACGATCAATCACAGGCAATCACTAACAACTGGTTAAATAGGCTTACCACAGAATTCATCTGACGCGGGGCGTGCTCAGATCCCAGTCTTCGACAGTGGCGATCACCCGTCGCCCACAAAACACTATATAACTGCCTCACCAGGCCTCTCCTATTCTTGACTCGAGCACTAAGTAGTCCTCAGGCTTCAAACATAACACGTGACTTCTTTTCTCCTCTTGACGGAGCACGAAACTAGAGGTTCCCCCTTTACTGTCAGGAGCACACACACACAGTGCAACCTCCTCTCACGACTTCAGCTACTCGAGTGAGGTCAAGAAATTCACAGGGAGCCTCATTCCTTGTCAGCAAAAATAACATTAGGTACTCCCTTATCTAGTGGAGTACCTTCCCTTTCACTCCTGCCTGCATCTCCAGTTTGTGCATCAGTCTGTTATGTGGTAATGTGTCATAGGCTTTCTTGCAATCCAAAAATAGCAGTCTGCCCTCTCTTTCTTGCCTGTTTTTTGCTGCCTGTTCATAGAATTCAATCAATCTTGTGAGGCATAATCTGACATTCCTGAACCCATGCTGATGTTTTGATACAAAGTTCTTCCACTCCAGATGTTCCACTAGTTTTTTCGTACAATCTTCTCCATCACTTTGCATGGTATGCAAGGTTTAGGATAGTGACACTGGCCTGTAGTTCGGTGCCTCCTGTTTATCACCCTTCTTGAATATCGGGACTACATTAGCACTCTCCTAAGCTTTTGGCAGTTAACCTGTCACCAGTGATTTGTCATACACCATGGCGAGTGGCTGACACAGAGCTTCAGCTCCTTCCATCAGTATCCAGGGTGAGAATCCTTCCAGGCCTATAGCCTTTGTCACTTCGAACTCTAGCAGATTCTTCCTCACCTCCCCACTGGTTTTTTTAAACTCATCTAGTGGTGTTTGATTAGATCATCCCTCTCCTATCTCTGGGACGTCCCCTTGCTCTACTGTGAAGACCTGAAATTTCTTTTTGAGTTCCTTGCACACCTCCTTGTCGTTTGTAGTGAATTCATCTGCTCCTATCCTCAGTTTCATTACCTGTTCTTTCACTGATGTTTTTCTCCCGATGTGGCTGTGCAGCAATTTAGGTTGAGGCTTTGCCTTGCTTGCTATGTCATTTTCATATTGTCTTTCTGCCTCTCTTCTCATCCTGACGTATTCATTCCTGGCACTCTGGTATCTTTCTCTGGTCACTCGTGTCCTAATAATTTTGTAGGTTCTGCACGCCCTTTTACTTATTTACTTTGCTAGCTTACATCTCTGATTAAACCATGGGTTTCTCGTCTGCATTTCATTTCTTTCCTTTTGGACTGGGACAAACTTGTCTGCTGCCTCCTTACACTTCTGTGTGATGTAGTCCATCATGCCTTGGGCAGTCTTTCCTCTGAGCTCTGTTTCCCAAGTAATATATGTTAGGCATTTTTTTATTTCCTCATATTTTCCCTTTCGGAATGACAGTCTTTTGTTTTCTGGGCCCTTCCTTGAGTATATTAACCCTTCTTCGACCAGATTCTCAAGCATCAGTACGCTGTGATCGCTCATTCCTACAGGAATTCAAAACCGATTTCCCTTATGTCAGAGTCGTTCAGAGTGAGGACTAGGTCGAGTCTCGCTGGTTCATCGTTGCCTCTCATTATTGTGGGCTCCCTGACATGCTGACTTAAAGAGTTCATTGTTTCCACTTCCAACAGTTTCGCTCTCCCTGTTTTCTCCCCTTTGTGTGGTTCGTTGTTTTACCAGTTTATCCTTCCTTGATTGAAGTCCCCCCACGATGAACAGGTGGATCTGTTTCTCTAGGCAGCAGTGGCGGCTCTTTCAATTATAGTGTTGACTGCTATGTTGTTTGTCATACTCTTGTCTGGGTCTTTTGTCTTTTTGTTGGAGGGTTATACTTCGCTGCTACTATTACTCTCGGTCCTCCCATTGTCATGGTGCCCGTGATGTAGTCTCTGAACCACTCGAAGCCAGGAATAACCATCCCCTCGAAACTCTCTTCCTTTCATATCAATAGGGCCTCTCCGCCTCCTCCTTTCCTTCCCTCTCTCTCCTTATTACAGTGTAGTCCTGGGGAAACACCACATTTGTTATGATCCTT
This sequence comes from Procambarus clarkii, assembly GCF_040958095.1. Lineage (NCBI taxonomy): Eukaryota > Metazoa > Arthropoda > Malacostraca > Decapoda > Cambaridae > Procambarus > Procambarus clarkii. The sequence goes on from NC_091186.1 coordinate 2,422,123, forward strand.
GAGAGTTTTGTTTCCATGAGTCCAATTACATCCGAGTACCCTTCTTGTGCTCTTTCCCTAAATTCACTTGCCTTGCTTGTAATCCCTCTATGTTCAAGTACATTATCTTGAAACTGACTCTCTTCATTCTATCCTCATTTTCTTTTTATACCTCAGCGATAGGGGGGGCGAGGGGTGTCTGAGGTGGGAGGGCTTAGGGAGGAGGACCTGGGGGATCTGGGGTGAGAAGAGGCAGGATGATCCTGTATAGGGAACCTAGGGGGGTCTGAGGTGGTGTAGCCGAGAGGATCTGAGGTTGGGGGGTCAGTTAGGGCTTGGGATGGGGGAGAAGGAGGGGCATGTTGAAGAGAGGGATTGGAGGTCATTGGTTGGAGAATGCAGGGAAGCCTGGGATAGGGGGTGGGCGGGAGGGCAGGGGTTGGGGAGTTAAGGGGAGGCTGGGATAGGGAAGGGGCAGGGAGGGAAGGAAAGAGAGGATGTGTGAGGAAAGAAAGCTTGGGGAGAGGGTACTGGGGAGAGCATGGGCTGAAGAAACAGGGTAGGGCATAGGGGTGTGGGAACATGGGGGCCCTAAAGTGGAGGAAGGGAGGTGAGGAAGGAGTGCATGGGGGGAAACACGAGGGGTTCTGAGGTTGGGGAGCAGGGAAGGCATGGTCTGTGGAGAGTGTGTGGATGTGTGTGTGTGTGTGTGTGTGTGTGTGTGTGTGTGTGTGTGTGTGTGTGTGTGTGTGTGTGTACTCACCTAGTTGTACTCACCTAGTTGTGTCTGCAGGATCGAGCATTGACTCTTGGATCCCGCCTTTCGAGCATCGGTTGTTTACAGCAATGACTCCTGTCCTATTTCCCTATCATACCTGGTTTTAAAATTATGAATAGTATTTGCTTCCACAACCTGTTCCTGAAGTGCATTCCGTTTCCCCACTACTCTCACGCTTATAGAAAACTTCCTAACATCTCTGTGACTCATCTGAGTTTCAAGCTTCCATCCATGTCCCCTCGTTCTGTTACTATTCCGTGTGAACATTTCGTCTATGTCCACTCTGTCAATTCCTCTGAGTATCTTATACGTTCCTATCATGACCCCCCTCTCCCTTCTTCTTTCTAGTGTCGTAAGGCACAGTTCCCTCAGGCGCTCTTCATACCCCATCCCTCGTAGCTCTGGGACGAGTCTCGTTGCAAACCTCTGAACCTTTTCCAGTTTCATTATATGCTTCTTCAGATGGGGACTCCATGATGAGGCGGCATACTCTAAGACTGGCCTTACGTAGGCAGTGTAAAGCGCCCTAAATGCCTCCTTACTTAGGTTTCTGAATGATGTTCTAACTTTTGCCAGTGTAGAGTACGCTGCTGTCGTTATCCTATTAATATGTGCCTCAGGAGATAGATTAGGTGTTACGTCCACCCCCAGGTCTCTTTCACGCGTCGTTACAGGTAGGCAGTTCCCCTTCATTGTGTACTGTCCCTTTGGTCTCCTATCTCCTAGTCCCATTTCCATAACTTTACATTTGCTCGTGTTGAATTCTAGTAGCCATTTCTCTGACCATCTCTGCAATCTGTTCAGGTCCTCTTGGAGGATCCTGCAATCCTCATCTGTCACAACTCTTCTCATCAACTTTGCATCATCCGCAAACATCGACATGTAGGACTCTACGCCTGTAAACATGTCGTTAACATATACAAGAAATAGAATTGGTCCCAGCACCGATCCTTGTGGTACTCCACTTGTTACTGTTCGCCAGTCCGACTTCTCGCCCCTTACCGTAACTCTTTGGCTCCTTCCTGTTAGGTAGTTCCTTATCCATTCTAGGACCTTTCCCCCCACCCCTGCCTGCCTCTCGAGCTTGAACAGCAGTCTCATGTGCGGTACTGCATCAAAGGCTTTTTGGCAGTCCAGAAATATGCAGTCTGCCCAACCATCTCTGTCCTGTCTTATCCTCGTTATTTTATCATAGAATTCCAGAAGGTTTGTTAGGCACGATTTCCCTGTCCAGAACCCATGTTGATGTTTGTTCACAAACCTAATGTTCTCCAGGTGTGCAACCAGTCGCAGCCTAATTATTCTTTCCAGTATTTTACAGGGGATGCTTGTCAGTGATACAGGTCTGTAGTTAAGTGCCTCCTCCCTATCTCCTTTCTTGAAGATCGGCACGACATTTGCCTTCTTCCAGCAACTGGGCAATTCTCCTGACATAAGTGACTCATTAAAGATCATTGCCAGAGGCACGCTGAGGGCCTGTGCTGCTTCTTTTAGTATCCACGGTGATACTTTGTCTGGTCCAACTGCTTTAGTTGCATCTAGAGTTGTCAACTGTTTCATTACCTCCTCTGCTGTCACCTCTATATCTGATAGTCTTTCATCTAGGGTAACCCCTTCCAACAATGGGAGCTGCTCAGGCTCGGTAGTGAACACTCCATGGAAACTGGCATTCAGTGCCTCGCAGATTTCCTTGTCACTTTCAGTATATGCCCCCTCTGTCTTCCTTAGTCTTGTCACTTGGTCGTTCACCGACATTTTTCTTCTTATATGACAGTGTAGTAACTTAGGTTGTTTTTTCGCTTTGATTGCAATATCGTTCTCATAGTCCCTTTCCGATGTTCGTCTTATGTTAATGTAATCGTTCCTAGCTCTGTTGTATCTGCTTCTGTTGTCCTCTGTTCTTTGTCTTCTGTACTTCCTCCACTCCCGTCTGCTGGCCATTTTTGCTTCCTGACACTGTCTGTGTGTGTGTGTGTGTGTGTGTGTGTGTGTGTGTGTGTGTGTGTGTGTGTGTGTGTGTGTGTGTGTGTGTGTACTCACCTAGTTGTGCTTGCGGGGGTTGAGCTCTGGCTCTTTGGTTCCGCCTCTCAACCGTCAATCAACAGGTGTACAGATTCCTGAGCCTATTGGGCTCTATCATATCTACACTTGAAACTGTGTATGGAGTCAGCCTCCACCACATCACTTCCTAATGCATTCCATTTGTCAACCACTCTGACACTAAAAAAGTTCTTTCTAATATCTCTGTGGCTCATTTGGGCGCTCAGTTTCCACCTGTGTCCCCTTGTGCGTGTGCCCCTTATGTTAAATAGCCTGTCTTTATCTACCCTATCAATTCCCTTGAGAATCTTGAATGTGGTGATCATGTCCCCCCTAACTCTTCTGTCTTCCAGCGAAGTGAGGTTTAATTCCCGTAGTCTCTCCTCGTAGCTCATACCTCTCAGCTCGGGTACTAGTCTGGTGGCGGATCTTTGAACCTTTTCCAGTTTAGTCTTATCCTTGACTAGATATGGGCTCCATGCTGGGGCTGCATACTCCAGGATTGGCCTGACATATGTGGTATACAAAGTTCTGAATGATTCTTTACACAAATTTCTGAATGCCGTTCGTATGTTGGCCAGCCTGGTATATGCCCCTGATGTTATCCTCATGATATGTGCTGCAGGAGACAGGTCTGGCGTGATATCAACTCCCAAGTCTTTTTCTTTCTCTGACTCATGAAAAATTTCCTCTCCCAGATAATACCTTGTATTTGGCCTCATGCTCCCTGCACCTATCTTCATTATATTACATTTGGTTGGGTTAAACTCTAACAACCACTTGTTCGACCATTCCTCCAGTTTGTCTAGGTCTTCTTGAAGCCTCAAACAGTCCTCTTCTGTCTTAATCCTTCTCATAATTTTGGCATCGTCCGCAAACATTGAGAGAAATGAATCTATACACTCCGTGTGTGTGTGTGTGTGTGTGTGTGTGTGTGTGTGTGTGTGTGTGTGTGTGTGTGTGTGTGTGTGTGTGTGTGTGTGTGTGTGTGTGTGTGTTTGAAAAGAAACTAAGAGATAAGAAATAAGTGTCTGTGATTGAAAAATCTTGGCTAGAAAAGTTGATCTTTCAAAACAGCAGAATGTCAACAACAAAGATACCTGCCACGACAGGAGAGGACAGCACCCCATCTAAACCATGTTTTGCAGGTTTCTCACAACAAGATGTAATGAAAGGTGGTTTTCTTGATAGGTTAGTGATTATTGAGGGCATGCTAAAGAATTATGAAGAAAAGGATGAAGAAAATTATGAAGAATTATGAAGAAAAGGTATTTAAACTAGAACAAGAAAATGAAGGTCTCGAGATTGAGCTTTGTAATTTAAAAGGAAGTATTTTCCAGCAAGGTAAGGAAATTTCCAGCTTCACTAATTAGATAAGGATGCAGGAGGAACACATCAAGGTACTAGTAAAGGATAATGAGGCATGGAAAGTGAAGAGTAGGGAATTTGAAGATATTAACAAGAAAATAAACTCATATGGTGAACAACTCCAAGGGACCCTGAGGGCTAACATGGAGTTAGGTAAGGAGATGCAACGAGAAACTTCATTGACAACTCAGATAGAGGAGGCTAATAATGAACCTGAAAAGTATAAAGAAGAAATAAAAGAGACGTATGCACAAGTTGTAAAAAAGAAAGAGACAATTAAGGAAGTGTGTTTGTAAGTCAAAACCAGAAATGACCAACAAGAAGCAGAAATTAGGCAAGTAATTAGGAAAAACTGGTAACCAACAGTAAACTAGTACAAGACACTGCAGACAGAAGTAAGTCCATAATAATGTTTGGATGTTTAGAGAAGGAAATTTCATCTAGGGTGGACCGAGCAGCAGAAGAGATGAAAATCATAAAGAAAATAGTAGGTTTAGGAGAAGGCCTTAACACAAAGGAAAATGTCATTGATTTTAGAAGAATTGGAAAATATGAGAAAGACAAGGAACCGTTGACGTTAAGGGTGACATTTAATGGTGTGAAACATTTGATGGAAGTACTTAGAAATGCCAGGAAATTGCAGGGGATGGCAAACTTTGATCAATAAGACAAGACTTTGGGAGCCGGTCGGCCGAGCGGACAGCACACTGTACTTGTGATCCTGTGGTCCCGGGTTCGATCCCGGGTGCCGGCGAGAAACAATAGCCAGAGTTTCTTTCACCCTATGCCCCTGTTACCTAGCAGTAAAATAGGTACCTGGGTGTTAGTCAGCTGTCACGGGCTGCTTCCTGGGGGTGGAGGCCTATTCGAGGACCGGGCCGTGGGGACACTAAAGCCCCGAAATCATTTCAAGGAAACCTCAAGATAACCTCTCAAAGGAAGACAGAGAAAAGCTGAAAATTAACCTCTTTGAAACAAAACGTCTAAATGGGAATAGAAATGAAGAAGACAGATATTATTTTTTCTACAAAGTGTCAGGGACTGGAAAGCTAGTGAAATGGTACATAAAAACAAGGCAACAAAATCATTAGTGCAAGGGGGAGTAAAGAACTGTCGGAAAACCCAACACCATTTAATAATATTACATACAATAGTCAGATAATATTGCTGCTCTTGTATACACAAGTTAACCCATAGAAAATGTACCTTGTAGTGGAATTTTCCGTCAATAGAAAATGGGATATCATTGCCACATAGTACGATAAATTCACCAGCTATTCTGTTGGGAATTATTCTTAAATACATTAGTCTTTGGAATTTTTACATCATAAAAACATCTCAAATGAATTAACTTAATTATCAGTACCAAAATAGAGTAAATGTGACCCTTCTATCACTTACTGACATCTGGACAAAGTAAGCCAGAAGCATCAGTAGGGAGTGGTCAGCCATTGTTTGTTAAGACCAGAGGCGCAGGAGACCAAATTCAGCTCCTATAATTTCTCTTGGACGAAGTGTTATGGAGATCAAAGTGTTCTACCATCATCAACACGCTGTCAACATAAACAAGGGAAGTGTCCTACCAAAACCCGTTTATCTAATCATTTCTGGCCAGTAAATGTTAGGTAGATAAGGGTGAACCGGTTAGAATGCGAACCAGCCTCTTAATATAGGTAATTAAGCCTTGGTCCTTATTATTTAATATACAGTGTTTTCTCTGATATAGCTGTCATATATTATATTAGGATTCTGGCTTTATAGCTAGTGCCCTTTGACAGAACAAGAAGAGGAAGCAAAATTTGGTACAACAGTTACTTGGGGTGTAGGAAGCTAGCCTCAAACGAGGATAATTTGGTGTCTACAGCCCAGTTAAGCCTGCTGTACAATAAGATAAGGCACCTCCAATTTATTTACTAATATATGTAGTTAATACTGTAGTTTGATTGGCTGCATATATATAAATTTAATATAAACCCCCCTAATGTGTAAGGATCGATTTGTGAGATTATTGCAGAAATACAGTCCACTTAACATCAAGTAAATTCCATATAAATTATATAAATATAAATCTCACAGGTCGGTTCCCACATTTTATGGTCCTTCGAACCAGATGACAGATTATTTGGTCATCTTAGTACCGGATGAACCAGTTAACCAGTGGATTCATTAAATATACTGGTACTAGTGTGATTTATACAATAACAATACAGCGCCAGTCAAAGACCGGCAGTGTATCCTTGAGCGAGCTCACGAGCCTCTCAGCCCAGTTCAGCCTCATCAGCTGTTTCATGGTCAACCACCGATTTGGTAGGATGTTATTCTGTGAAGTGACAGCGCTTATATTGAAGCCAGTCAAATTGGTGGCTGTGTCCTCACGAGATTATTCACGGATTTCGTGGTGTTAATTTTGCGAGAGATTATCCACGAATTTTGTGGAGTTTATTTCGCGAGGTCACTAATAATATTTAATACTTCTAGATAATATTAGAAGTTTCATAGAGGCGATTAGAGGCTATCATCAATAATTGTGTATATTATTTCTCCAAAATAAAGAATTATTTAATATATATTGCACTAGTGTTCACAATACAATATTTACCAGTTGCCAACCCACAACAGGGTAGGATATACATTGACTAGTGTTTGTTGATAACCTAGTTCCCTATTACCATTGACTAGTTGAACTATTTATTGTTCATCCTAGTCCCATTTATTACCATAGTCTAGCTGTACAATATTAAACAACCTAGAACCATTAATGAATGGTGCAGACCCTATTTTGGGTGTAATTGTTACTAGCTCAAGTTGAGTTGTGTTTATATAATAATTTACTTATGATCATTACACCTTTGAGTGATTACTTATTGTCTATACCATCCTAGGGTGATAATTGAGGAGCTAGCCTAAAGGTACTTCCAGTGACACTGGTTTATCACTCAAATCTTTAGTGTGTATGATTAAATATATATAATGTGTATTAATTTTAAGTGCTAACCTCGAGAAGAGTTAGGATTATAGCCTAGTGATTGCAGAATTTTACCCTAGGCTACCATTAGTGCTTGTTCAGCATTATAAGCAACCCAAGTACAAGCCCCACAAGGCTTAACCAACAAGCCAGTATGGATAATGCAGGGAGAATGAAAAGAACCCTTGCAGGTCTTAAAGGCCACTTAACAAGACAGATCAAGAAATGTAAAGATTTGTCACAACAATCTCCAGTTGCTTATGCTGACCTGGAAAGCTATTATCAAGCAGCTGCAGGTATATTTGAGCAAATCAAATGCCAAATAGCAACATATGTGGCTGAACTTGCCAACACCAATTTATCAGAAACAGAAATAGACGACATTATGGTTGATCTAGCGAGTTATGAAGATCACACTCAGGCCACGTTACAGCCTTATGTCAAATTAATTGCCCAGAACAAGGCAACAACAACAACAACAACAACAACGGTTGCATCTAATACGAGTCAAGCAGAAGCTCGACTCCTTCCAATTAATTTACCCACTTTCTCAGGAAAAGACGAGGAAGATTGGGACGAATTTTGGAACAAATTCGTTGACCGTGTGGACTCAAAACAATCTTTACCTAAGAGTAATAAATTCTCTTTTCTTCAAGGCCAATTATCAGGTGAGGTTAAAACAGTAGTATCCCATCTGAGGTTAACTAATGACGGCTATGACCTGGCAGTACAACTAATCAAGGATAATTGTGCTGATCCAGAAGTAAGAACATCACATTTAGTTCATGAGCTGTTGCATTTACCTCCACCGGAGGCTTCAGCTGATTCACTCCAAGTCTTCAAGCTGGAGGTACAATCAATGATCAAGGCCCTCAGCCTGACAGCAGATACAAACGGGGCTGAGTGGGTCTTGAAAATAATTGTCCAGGAGAAAATACCTAGGGACATATTGAGACAAATGAGTGCTCATTAAAATAAAAGTATCTTATCCATGAATGAATTATCTGAGGGTTTACGTTCAGTAGTTCATCAATTACGAACACATGACAAATTAAAACCACCAAGTAAACCCTCAGAAACCAATAATAGTAAACCACAGAGTACCAAAGGTACTCCAAATCAATCTAGACAATATAATTCAACACCAAAGTGGAACAGTAGCAGTGTGGGCGAATATGCAGTGGGACCCTCCAAGCCAATAGTTACTGTGTCACCCAAGAACCTGACACCAAAGGGTACTGGAATCTATGGAACATGTTTGTTCTGCAATGAGAAACATTCAATGTACCACTGCCCTAATTTTCCTGATAGTGAAGCCCGTGTTGAGCGACTCAAAGACTTGCAACATTGCACGAGGTGCCTCAGGAAACATAACATCAACGACTGTGATACCCAATTACACACCTGTAATAGGTGTAACAAGGGTCAGCACCATGAAGCATTGTGCAGAGACACCAAAACAACGTCTCCAAACCCCAAGGTGGAAGATAGCATTCCCACCACAGTACAGTACTGCAAGGTGCAACAAACAACTAGTGTCAAATCGGCAAAGTCTAAAGGTAATACAACTTTACCTACTGCCCAAATTACCATCCAGAATAAGAGGGCCAAGGTCCATACCCGTGGGTCGTTTGACCAAGGGTCCCAGAGAACATATGTCACTTAAAAGTTGGCAGATAAACTACAATTAAGGCCTGTAGCCCAGATGTCATTCAATATCTCAGGGTTTGTAACAGATGCAGGACCTCAAGTCTACCAGGTGGTACAACCATCAGTACGTTTAGGCAGGTACGTCTGTCGAGTACAAGCCATTGTGGTGGACAAAATACCAGTAGACCTACAAGTACAAGGTCTGAGAGCAACAGCCAAATTCCTGAGAAATAGAGGAATAAAACTGGCAGATAATATTAAGTCTGATCACCTCACCGACTTCGGTATCCTTGTAGGTACAGACTACTACCATCGATTCATTGGTAGCCCTACTAAATATCAGGGCATAACCATGCTAAATTCTGCATGAGGCAAATTACTCTCAGGCCCAGTATTAAGCCTGAGGAGACCTATGCCTGCAGATAAACAATACCAGTAGAAATCTAAATCTGTCAGCTGATAATATATCTCCAGCAGGATTATACTAAGGAGATTACAGCTGACTATAGCAACAGAGGTTGATGTTAATATCATCATTTAAAGCTAAAGATGAGTTCATGAGGCCTCAGTGGCATATCAGTGAACAGTAGCCTAAACAGCTACAAGTCACAGCAACCAATGTCACTGAACCCACTGCAGTCTCAGAACCATACTTGACTTTAATGATGAACTATTCAATCCTCTGAATCAATTAACTAAATTAAACCCCAATAAATCTGACGACTGATTTTGATACATTTATTATTTAATCAAGACGAATTCCATGGGCCGCAGTGTTTATATATCAGTGACCAGTTACCTGAACAAGCTTCAAGTTATATCTAATGTCACTGATCTCACTGCAGTCCCTGAATCACACTTGACTGTAGTACTGATCACATTCAGTCTTCTGGGTTAAATAATATGTAATTAGGCTATAATTTTAGCCTCTCAAGAGTTAACAGGGAAAGGAAATTGCATTAGACTTCTAACCCCTGCAACTCTAGTACGGGACATCCGTCCTGTACGAACAGACACACAAATGTGAGATTACTAACAACTAACATCAAATTAATCTAATAATTCGAAGGAGGAGTATCGGTGTTCATCTGTTCTAAATAGGACTGCGACCCGTGAGCAGCCCCCGGGAAATTATGTCAGAAACCTGACACCATTTAATAATATTACATACAATAGTCAGATAATATTGCTGCTCTTGTATACACAAGTTAACCCATAGAAAATGTAACTTGTAGTGGAATTTTCTGTCAATAGAAAACGGGATATCATTGCCACATAGTACGATAAATTCACCAGCTATTCTGTTGGGAATTTTTCCTAAATACATTAGTCTTTGGAATTTTTACATCATAAAAACATCTCAAATGAATTAACTTAATTATCAGTACCAAAATAGAGTAAATGTGACCCTTCTATCACTTACTGACATCTGGACAAAGTAAGCCAGAAGCATCAGTAGGGAGTGGTCAGCCATTGTTTGTTAAGACCAGAGGCGCAGGAGACCAAATTCAGCTCCTATAATTTCTCTTGGACGAAGTGTTATGGAGATCAAAGTGTTCTGCCATCATCAACACGCTGTCAACATAAACAAGGGAAGTGTTCTACCGAAACCCATTTATCTAATCATTTCTGACCAGTTAATGTTAGGTAGATAAGGGCGAACCAGTTAGAACGCGAGCCAGCCTCTTAATAAAGATAATTAAGCCTTGGTCCTTATTATTTAATATACAGTGTTTTCTCTGATATAGCTGTCATATATTAGGATTCTGGCTTTATAGCTAGTGCCCTTTGATAGGGCAAGAAGAGGAAGCAAGATTTGGTACAACAGTTACTTGGGGTGTAGGAAGCTAGCCTCAAACGAGGATAATTTGGTGTCTACAGCCCAGTTATACCTGGTGGACTAAGCCTGCTGTACAATAAGATAAGGCGCCTCCAATTTATTTACTAATATATGTAGTTAATACTGTAGTTTGATTGGCTGCATATATATAAATTTAATATAACCCCCCCCCCCTAATGTGTAAGGATCGATTTGTGAGATTATTGCAGAAATACAGTCCACTTAACATCATACCAATTGCTATCGAAAGATATAAATTAATGTAAATATAAATTCCAAATAAATTCATATAAATTAAATAAGTATAAATCTCACAGGTCGGTTCCCACAAGAACAAAGGTAAAGGGAACATATTCCTGTAAATTGTATATACCAACATAGATGGAGTTAGAAAAAAATCATTGCACTTGCAAGATATAATTCAGCTTAAGGTCCAGATATTGTCGCATTATCAAAGACGAAACTTGAAGGAAATCATTTAAATGAGGTCTTATTCCCAAGGGGCTACTCAGTTTGGAGACATGACAGGACAACTAGGAATGGGGGGGGGGGAGGGGTGGCTGTGCTGGTGAAAGAACATCTGAAGGTAAGAGAGTTGATAATTGAAAACCCTCGAGATATGGACATAATAGCATTGCAGGTCTGGAATCCGGATGATTAACTGATAATTGCAAATAGCCCACTAGCAAGCAACACATGGACAATGGAAAAACTGGATGACAAACGAGAGGGCCTCATAATGATAATGAGAGAAATTATAGTACAAGCGGATAAAGATAAATCACGACTGTTGATACTGGGGGACTTCAACTTTAAAGCAATAGAAGGGAGGCCTATGATGCAAGAACGGAGGAAATATTGGACATGCAGATTTGTAAACTTCATTCTGGAAACATTCTTATATCAACACGTCAAGCAGGCCATAAGAATGAGGGAAGGGGGATGTATCGTCAGTACTTGATCTAGTATTCACCAGGAAAGAAGAAGAGATATTTGACATCCAGTACCTTTCTACCTTGGGAAAGAGTGATCATGTCATGTTAGTCATTAAATATGCTTTAAGATTTTATCTAGAAGAAAATGGGGACATTGACAAAGTTGATAAACTCGATTTCAAGAGAGGACTCTATGGGGAACTTCGAAACATTTTTAATGAGTGTAATTGGACAGATTTGTTGCTAAACAAGGAAGGAAATGAGATGTATACCAAATTTTGCAAAATATACGATGAAGGCACACAAACATTCATACCTAAACAGAAATGCAGGGCCAGAAAATAGGATTGGATCAACAGAAATTGTGAGAGGGCCAGAGACCAAAAGACACAAAAATAAAATCAATATAGGAAGAGGCCAAACCCTCAAACATACCAGCGATACAAAGATGCGATTAACAACTACACAGCAGTAAGAAGAGAGTCAGAAAGAAATTTTGAAAAGGTATAGCGGGGAAGTGTAAAACAGAACTAGGCATATTCTACAAATTTATAAACAACAAATTGTAAGTAAAGGATATTATCCAGAGGTTGAAAATGGGAAGCAGTTTTACGGAAAATGAAAAGCAAATGTGTGAAACTTTAAACGAAAAGTTCCAAAGTGTGTTTGTACAAAATGAAATCTTCAGAGAACAAGACACAACAAGAATTCCAGAGAACAACATAGAGCACATAAAGGTGTCTAGAGACGAAGTGAAAATATGCTCAAGGAGCTAAGTAAGAACAAAGCAGTTGGCCCAGATGGAGTTTCACCATTGGTTCTGAGAGAATGGGCATCTGAGCTCAGCATTTCACTTCCCTGCTGAGCTCAGCAGGGAAGATAAGTAACTTAGACGATTGTCATACCGTTCAAGAAGATCTGGACAGAATAAATATATGGAGCACCACTTGGCAAATAGAATTTAATGTAAATAAATGCCATGTTATGGAATGTGGAATACGAGAACATAGACCCCACACAACCTATAAATTATGTGAGAAATCTTTAAAGAAGTCTGATAAAGAAAGAGATCTATGGGTGGTTCTATATAGAAAACTATCACCTGAGGATCACATTAAGAACATTGTGCGAGGAGCCTATGCCACGCCTTCTAACTTCACAATTGCTTTTAAATACATGGATGGCGAAATATTTAAGAAAAAGTTCTTAGGTAATTACACTTAGATAATTACACACACACACACACATACACACATAGGAAGCAGCCCATAACAGCTGTCTAGCTTCCAGGTACCTATTTACTGCTAGGTAGCAGGGGCATCAGGGTGAAAGAAACTCTGCCAATTTTGTTTCTACCATCACCGAGGATCGAATCCGGACAACTAGGATTACGTATCCAGCGTGCTGTCCACTCATCCACCAGCGCCCTGTGTGCGCACGCGTGTGTGTGTGTGATTTTCCAAGCCTAGTTTTCAATGAGGCACTCCTATGACACTGCCACTGAAATCACAGTTAATCCTGAAAAGTTTAATGAGGATAGGCAGAGAGACTTGCCTTCATCCTTGCATTGCAGACAGCAATATATTCTCTTTTTTGGATTAATATAAATCTTCTAAACCCATTTCCATTAATGCTACTTTTCGTTTTTTTTTCAGCTAAAGAAAAAGCATTCAAGAAAAGCACAAGGATGCCTCGATTTGACAGTGATTCTTATCCTGGTCCAGGTGACACTTATGTCTCTATGTTAATACTTGTGTAGTAAGGTGCTTTTGGTTATCATGGCCCCAGGTGAAGGTTATGTCTCTATGTTAATACTTATGTAGTAAAGTGCCTCTGGTTATCATGGCCCCAGGTGAAGGTTATGTCTCTATGTTAATACTTGTGTAGTAAAGTGCCTCTGGTTATCATGGCCCCAGGTGAAGCTTATGACTCTATGTTAATACTTGCGTAGTAAAGTGCCTCTGGTTATCATGGCCCCAGGTGAAGCTTATGTCTCTAAGGTAATAATTGTTTATTAAAATGCTTTTTGTTATCCTGGTCCAGGCGAATCTTACGTCTCTGTCAAAGCTTGAGTAATTAGGTGCTTCGGGTGATCATGGCCTTGTGTATCATTTTTATACCTGATATACTCATGCAAATTTATTTATTAAATAATTCTATTGCTTTATGATATAATTGTATAATATTAATATTATTGCTTCGATATACTGATGTATTTTTTAATAGCTGATTTTACTAACTATTTTTGGGCACAATGACCTATGATATAACCGGATATTCTTTAAATAATGAGATAATCGCACATCGTTCAAAGGTATGCCACTAGATTAGTACCAGAACTAAGAAGTATGAATTACAAGGAAAGGCTCCGTGAACTATTGTACCTCATGTTGCTAGATGACAGAGTTCGGTGAGACATGATTTCCACTTACAAAATTCTCAGGGAAATTGACAGGGACGATAGGGGCAGATTATTTAGTACGGGTGGTACACGCACAAGAGAACAACGGGTGGTTCCACGCACACGTGGGACCTGAGTACCTAAATGAGCAACAGAGACTTTAGAAAGACGTTTTTCAGTCGATGTAGTTAATAAATGCAATGCAATAGGAAGGGATTTGTTGAAGGTTCACTCTATTCAGTTTCAAATGAAGATATGATAGAGCTCAATATGCTCAGGAACTTGTTCAACAGTAGATTGACAGATTAAAGCTAGGATCAAAGAACCAGAACTCAAATCGAACAAGCAAAACTAGCAGAGTACAACAAGGTGAGTACAACGTTAGGGCCCGATTCAACAAAGAATTTGAAAGACCTGTAGGAGAAGGTAAAAGCTTAAGTGATGTGGGGTCAGGGATTTGCAATATTGAGGAAGGGAGGACCCTCCACGGGGGCATGGACGAAACAACACGAGGAGAAATATTAGTAATACTAACCGAAAGAGAATGTTGCAGGCGAGATAACCGGGCAGAAACAGGGAGGTGATAGAGGGGAACAGAAAATACAGGAGGGGGAAAAGTCAAAGCACGACACAGGCAAGAGTGAGGGTGTTGTAAGGACCGCGCAAAGTAACAAAAACAGTAGCGATCTCGGCGGTCCTGGAGAGACAGGGGGCCAGTGTCAACATACTAGCTGAGGGTAGGAGTCGAACAAAAGGCACCAGAGCTAAGACGCATCCCATTACGGTGCAAAAGATCAAGACGGCGAAGAGTAGAAGGAGAAGCTGACGAGTAAGCAGGGCAACCATACTCGAGTTTAGACAGTATGAGAGAGGAATACAAAGAGAGGAACGTGTGCCTATCCGCTCCCCAAGAAGTATGGGCCAACACCTTAAGTAGGTTAAGGGTCTTAGAGCTTTCAACTCGGAGGTAAGAGATATGGGGCGACCAAGACAAACGAGTGTCAAAAATTAACCCCAAAAGCTTCACGTAATCTTTGTACACAAGGGGATGACTATAAAGCGACAAAGAGGGCCGAAGAACAACATACTTTCGAGTAAAAGTCATAGCACAAGTCTTAGTTGCAGAGGACTTGAAGCCATGATTGGTGGCCCAAGACGACACGGCCTCAACCGCAAGTTGAAGCCGCCGTTGAAGGAGAGGCGAATCATCACCTCGACAGCAAAGAGTAAGATCTTTGACATAAAAAGCGGAGAAGACGCCAGAAAGAAGAGGGGAAAGACCATTGAGGGCAACCAAAAAAGGAGTAGTGCTCAGAACACTACCTTAGGGTACACCTCCGTATTGCCGAAAAGTGGTAGAGAGAGTGGCACCAAGCCTGACTCTAAAGGAACGACGAGAGAGAAAGCTTTGGAGGAAGAAAGGGAGATTACCACGAAGGCCAAAAGAACGAAGTTGAAACAGAATATGGTATCTCCAGGTGGTGTCATAAGCCTTTTCCAGATAAAAAAGGACAGCAACAACGGAGGTCTTCGCAGCAAAAGCAGTACGAATATAGACCTCCAAGTTCACCAGGACAACAGTCGTGCTGCAGCACTTGCGAAAACCAAATTGAGAAGGAGAGAGGTGGCGATGGTGTTCCAAGAACCACATCAGACGAACATTTACCATTCGCTCAAAGAGTTTACAGACACAACTCGTGAGGGTAATAAGGCAGAAGTGCAGGTGATGAGTCACAATAACGTCGCTAAAGTATGTTGACCAGACCACACACTAGAAGGTGAAGGGACGACGACGTTTCGGTCCGTCCTGGACCATTCTCAAGTCGATTGTGATGAGGAAGATGATGATGATGAATTTTAAGCCACCCAAAAGGTGGCACGGGCATGAATAGCCCGTAAGTGGTGGCCCTTTTAAGCCATTACCAGTATCAAGAGTTGATACTGGAGATCTGTGGAGGTGCGAATGCACCCTGCATGACGGGAGATGTCTCCCTTATGAATGTGTTAAGATGAAGATGAAGCAACCTAAAAGGTGGCACGGGCATAAATAGCCCGTAAGTGGTGGCCATTTTAAGCCATTACCAGTATCAAGAGCTGATACTGGAGATCTGTGTAGGTGCGAATGCACCCTGCATGACGGGAGATGTCTCCCGGACCAAAATGGGTGATGGGGAGATTGATGAAGATGAAGATTAAGCCACCCAAGAGGTGGCACGGGCATGAATAGCCCGTAAGTGGTGGCCCTTTCGAGCCATTACCAGTATCAAGAGCTGATACTGGAGATCTGTGGAGGTGCGAATGCACCCTGCATGACGGGAGATGTCTCCCTTATGAATGTGTTAAGATGAAGATGAAGCAACCCAAAAGGTGGCACGGGAATAAACAGCCCGTAAGTGGTGACCCTTTTAAGCCATTATCAGTATCAAGAGCTGATACTGGAGATCTGTGGAGGTGCGAATGCACCCTTCATGACGGGAGATGTCTCCCTTGTGAATGTGTTAAGATGAAGATGAAGCCACCCAAAAGGTGGCACGGGCATAAACAGCCCGTAAGTGGTGCCCATTTTAAGCCATTACCAGTATCAGGAGCTAATACTGGAGATATGTGGAGGTGCGAATGCACCCTGCATGACGGGAGATGTCTCCCTTGTGAATGTGTTAAGATGAAGATGAAGCCACCCAAAAGGTGGCACAGGCATGAATAGCTCGTAAGTGGTGGCCCTTTTGAGCCATTACCAGTATCAATAGATGATACTGGAGATCTGTGGAGGTGCGACTGCACCCTGCGTGACGGGAGATGTCTCCCGGACCAAATGGTGACCAGATGGTGGTGATGAGGAAGATTGATTGATTGATAAAGATTAAGCCACCCAAGAGGTGGCACGGGCATGAATAGCCCGTAAGTGGTACAATTTTTTTTTTCCCAGTGTCCTGAGGTTGCATTTAACCATCAAGCTGTTATCGTGGGGGAGGATACTGCTTCACAGTCTTTATGAGGGTGTCCAGCTGCTGGACACCTTTGTTGACCAGGAGAGTGGCTGTGTTGATGGCTTCAGGGTGGCCACTGCATGATTCAAGAACTCTTAAAGCTCTTCTAAGGTCATTGGTTGCTTCACATTCCAGAAGATAGTGAAGTAATGGCTTTTCTGTGACAGTTTGGCAGAAGATGCACTCTCTCTGTCGGGGTTCACCAATCTCCCAGTTGCATCTGTAACCTAGACGTAGTCTATATAGCCTAACTGCTATTTCCCTGTGGATTCCTTTTGGGATATTTAACCTTTCTAATTTGGTTGCTTGAAGATACCATGTTGCAGATGGCGAACCTTCAGCTATTCTCTGGTGTAGGTCGGCTTTGTTGAGATGTGAGAGTTTTTTGATGATGATGTTTTTTATGTTCTCTAGGCTGGGTTGAATTGTTTTATGTATCACTGGATGACGAGTTGCCAATTTAGCAATTTCATCAGCTTTTTCATTTAATGGGATTCCAATATGGGATGGGATCCAGTTTAAAGTTATGTTGAGGCCTTTGCCTTTAGCGACTGCTCCTTGATACAAAATGGTGGTAATTATTTCCACATTATCTTTCCACTGTTTTTGTCCTAGTATTTGAAGTGCAGCTTTTGAGTCTGTGTGTATGATTGCATTTTGAGTGTTTTGTGCAATCACATATGCGAATGCCTGTTGTATGGCGAACAGCTCAGTTTGGGTTGATGATACTAGTCCTCCCAGTCTCCAATATGCCTGAACGCTGGTCGTGCAAAGAGCAGCGCCAGCACTCTCATTTTCTGTGTCCACCGATCCGTCTGTGAAGATGTGGGTGGCTCCTGCTACTGCTATGCTATACATTTGCTCTTCTATTATGCGCCTTAGGATTGTCGGATCATAGGCAGCCTTTTTCATTGGGAGACTTTCTATTACTATTTTGAAAGTAGGCTCTTCCCACGGCGCGGAAGGAGTGTAATTTGGGTGTGGATGATCACCCTCTCTATCAAGAATCATGTTTTTTAAATGTAGTCTGTTTAGGACTTTTCCTGCTCTTGCAACCCAAGAGTTTCCATTGTTTTGGCCTAGTCCAACCACCAAATCCTGCCGTACTGGGATTGGATCAGAAGAAATAATTATCTTACTGATAATTGTAGCTGTCCTTTGTGATATTCTTTCTTGTAGAGAGGGCAAACCCGTCTCCAGTCTAAGAGTTTCAAGCCTGGTCCACATGGGGGCTCCCAGTGCAGCTCTCATAGCATTGTTTTGGGCAACTTCAAGCTTTTTCCACTGTTGGTGTGATAGATTTGTGAGTGCAGGTGCGGCATAATCGATCACTGATCTGACTGCCTGTACATAGTATGTGCGAAGGACTTGCAGATTGGCTCCTCCAGAAAGGGAGGTTAGCGACCTGAGGATTGCCGTCCGGGCCGCAGTTCGCTCTCTCAAGTATGTGACCTCAGCATTAAAATTCATGTGTGTGTCCAGGATGATTCCTAGATACTGATAGGTGTCGACCCATTCTATTGGTTGACCCTGTACTGTGAGTTGGATGTTGGGCGTCGCTATTTTTATGGGCATGGCCTTTGACTTTGAGGGGTTGAGTTTGATCCCAATCTGTTTTGCCTCTTTACTGATGCAGTCTAAGCATTTGGGTGCAAGGCGCGCCGCATCCCTTCCTTTTATGATGATGACAAAGTCGTCCGCGTAGTTTAGCAGCCTGCAGTGATGTGGCAGTTTCAACCTCATTATTCTTTCCATTAAACAGTTGAAGAGAAGAGGGCTAAGAATACCTCCTTGCGGTGTACCATTTTCATGTCTTTTGTACTCAGAGACTGTGCCATGAAGTTTTACTCTTGCTTCTCTGTTTATGAGACAGTTTTTGGTCCAGGAGAGCAGGTTGCCTCTGACCTCTTTGTCAATGAGGCAGCAGAGAATAGCTGGGGCGCTAGCCAGTTCAAAGGCTTTTTCGAGGTCCAGGAATATCAGCATTCCTGGTCTGTCATTCAAGTGGGCTAACAGAGTTGTAATACATTCCACTGTGCCAACCCCTCTTCTATAGGCATACATATCATGATGCAGTTTAGGCATTTTCCACTCCAGTCTGTTGAGTGCCATTCTGTCAGCCGTCTTGGCTGCACAGCTTTGGAGAGAGATGGGCCTGGGATTAGCTGGATCTTTGGGTTTTGGGATCGGCACTATGTCTGCTCTATTCCAAGCAGAAGGTCTAGTTTGAGAAGTCCAGGCTAAATTAATTAACCTTAGGTATGCAGCGTCTCCCTCTGGGCCGAGGTTTCTAATCATTTTATAGGTTATTTTGTCGGCTCCAGGGGATGTATCCTTGGAGTTTTTCTTAGCCCGATTGAGCTCATCCAGTGTGAAGGGGGCATTAGTGTCAGAGACTTCTTCACATGCTGTAAGGATTCTGTGCCACCTTTCTTCCTCTAGTCCGGACTGTACTGCTAATACATCTGGTGGAAGTTGATTGCTGGCTGCTCTCTCTGCAAACCTGGTTGTCAGTACTTCGGCTTCCTGTTGAGGATCTTTGGGGTGTGGAGCTTTAGGTGTTTTATTCCCTTTGGCTCGGTGAATTTGCTGCCAATCTCTCCGAGAGAGGTGTGTTCATTCAGGTGTGAACACCATTCCAGCCACTTTTGTTCTTTTATTTGTCTGGTCTCTCGATGTACATGTTCGTTGACCTCACAAAGTAAGATCCTGTTGCGGTCACTTGGCTACTTTTTGTATAGCTTTCTTGTTCTATTGAGTCTATGGTTGAGTTCTTTGACACGTTCGCAATAGTACCAATGATCTTTATGGTGTCCGGTGGACTGTTTTTTCAGTGGGATTGAGTGGTTGGCTGCACTTTGAATCGCTTTGACAAATTCTTGTTCTGCCTGATTAATGTCTTCGGGAAGATCATAGTTTCTTTGCCACTCTGAAATGAGGTTTTGAAATCGGTCCCAGTTTGCTAAAGCAAAGTTCCAGGCTTCAGATGGAGGCGGAGGTGGGGTGGGTAAGTCTAACTGAAGATCAATTTGGACCCCATAGTGGTCGCTTGTGAGTGTGGGCTCAACTGACCATGTTGCTGCATCTCTTAGGGAGGCTGAAACGAAGGTTAGGTCTAATCTGCCTCCTTGGATGTGGGTAGGTTCATTCTTGTTTAGGATTTGTATTTCTGGAAGCTGGTCTAGTAGATGTGTAATGTGAATGCCGGCTTCATTTGTTTTGTTCGAGCCCAGTGCCAATCGATGATGGGCATTAAAATCTCCACAAATGATTGTGTTTGTTGTTGTCGCGTGTCCAAATAACACAGAGAGATCCATTTCGGCTTGTGGAGACCTGTACACATTGAACACTTCAAGTTTGTCGTGTCTTAGCTCAATGGTGACTCCCATTACCTCTGTCCCTGCTCCACAATTGGGTGGGCTGGTTATGGATTTGGAGATCAGGTCACATTTTACATAGATTGCACATCCCCTGGATTGCCCATTGATCCATGGAAGGAAGAAGCCTCGATAGCCTGAGATTTTAGGTTCTAATCCGGCTCGAAGCAAGCTCTCCTGTAGTATCAGGATGTCTATGCCTTTGGTTGCTGCTATGCATTGCAAGTGTTGCAATTTAGTGCGCAGTCCTTGCGCATTCCATTGCAGGATCTTTAGAATTCTAGGTTCTTGGAATGTGCTGATAATTCCGTGGTATCCATGGAGTCTGATGAACACGCCATGGAAGTTGCAATTGGGGTATAGGTTCTTAGTGGTCCTGAAATTGCCTCATCAATGTCGCTTTCCGACGAGCTGGACTCTATCTGCTTTTTATGGGGGTGCCTCTTGCCCTGCTGTCTTGACGGTGTGGATATTACATCTTCGAATTTTTTGAGCTTGTGCTCAATTGTCTTCCGAGTCTCTGTGGTTTGCTTGATTCCATGTGAAGACAGCAGACTTTCGATTAACTCAGTGACCAAAGTTTTGAGCATTGGCCAGAAAGCGTTCAGTTCAGTGGGAGCACTATTTAATGTTGTGCAGGTTGAGGGCCTAGTGGCTTTTAGACCCTTCTCGGTGGTAACTTTGGCACTGGGATTGCTACTCCTATTGGCCCCAGTGTGCTTGCTGGATGAAATGGGAGGCCGACTGCTTTGAACATGAGTCTTGTGTCCTCCATCTTTCTTTTTGTCCTGTACTGTCTTCTCACCCTTCACCATGGCCGATGGTGAAGGGCCGTGTGCCCCCTCTTCCTGAATGGGTAGACCCCACGCGGTTTTAGTGGGCATGGGAGCTGGTATTCGTTTTGGTGGGGGTTTCGGCTCCGCTGTTGGCGTGGTGGGGTTCGTTTGAAGCCTTTTGAGCCTTTCAGGGCATTTCAAGTTCCAGGCATGATGTGCCTTGGAACAATTTGGGCATTTTGCCTTAACAGGGAGGTTTGCCTTGAATTTATCAATACATGTTTTTGTATCATGGGGCTGGCTGCAGACTCCGCACCTCACTGGGCGTTGGCAGCCATCTTTGTGATGCCCAAATCTCTGACATCTAAAGCATCTTAGGGGTTCTGGGGTGTAAGGCCTGTGTTGGAACACGCCCCAGATTCCAAGGTCAAGTTTTTCCGGGATCCGTCCTCTTACTGTGAGAAGGACTTGTCGAGTTTCTTGTTTTGTTCGTACTTGGCATCTCTCTGCTGACACCACATAGTTCAGCTTTTCGAGATGGCCAAGGGCCATATGCAAGGGATAGTGGAGGACAATGACTTTACTTATTTTATCCTCTGGTTTCAGTTCCTCACATTTTGCGTAATTTTTTAGAATCGTAGCGGCCGACTCGTCTTTAGGCCTCAGAATGTATTCTCCTTTGAGATTAGGTTTTGCCCTGACCTGGAGCTGGGGGTACTCTTTTTCCAGGTCCACTACAGTAGCGTAGGAAGACTTACCTTCGGTGTGCTGCACTTTGAAGACCGGAAACGTAGATCTAGTCTGAGGCGCTGGGAGAGCTGGAGAAGCTGGAGAGATTAATGGGCGATGGGTCGTCATGGAGTGGCTTGTCCTGTTAGCCTTATTCACGTGATGCCACTCGCCGTCACTTTCGGAACTGGTATCCATTATCGATGGTCTTTTCCTACTCTGAGCAGCATTGCTGGATCGATTATAAGTCAATTAGAATTCCATGTTGAAATTTCAAATGATCACTTGTGGAGTGGTCTGGTGAGTGAAGGACGTGACGTCTGGTGTTTTTTTCGGTGATGAGGAAGTAGAGACAGGCAATCATCAAATATCTTCCACCGACTGCACATAGTACTCTTCTAAACTATTACAACCTATGCTGGACTCACGGAAATATTCCCTCACAATGGCAGACCAGTATTATTCTTCCGTTCCTTAAACCAGGGAAAGACCCATCCCAACCTGCGTCATACAGGACTATTATGTTATGAGGAAAGAGAGAGAAGGAAGAGGTGGTGGTGGTGTAGCTCTGCTGGTAAGAAAAGGCTGGGATTTTGAGGAGTTGGTTGTTCAGGGATGTGAAGGTTTCAGTGACTACATAATAGGAACAATAACAACTGGAGGGCAAAAAATTATAGTCGTAGTCATATATAATCCACCACCAAATGACAGAAGACCCAGACAGGAATATGATAGAAACAATATGGCCACCATTAACATAATAGAGAGAGCAGCTTCTGTTGCTAGCAGGAATGGATCTGGACTACTAATCATGGAAGACTTCAACCATGGGAAGATAGATTGGGAGAACAGAGACCCGCATGGAGGACCAGAAACATGGAGAGCTAAGCTGCTGGACGTGGCAACAAGAAACTTTCTAAGCCAGCACATCAGGGATCCAACAAGAATGAGAGGAGAGGATGAACCAGCAATGCTTGACCTGATATTTACCCTAAGTGAGTGGGATATAAGGGAAGTCAAGATGGAAGCACCATTGGGAATGAATGATCACAGTGTATTGAACTTTGAGTACCTGGTAGAGCTAGGAATTATCCCCCCCGAAAAAGAACTAGGAAACAAAAGGCTGGCATACCGAAAGGGAAATTATGAGGAGATGAGAAGCTTCCTAAGGGAAATACCTTGGGACACAGTCCTCAGAGCTAAGTCTGTACAAAATATGATGGACTATGTCACCCAAAAGTGTCAGGAGGCAGTAAGCAGATACATCCCGGCCCAAAAGGAAAAATCCGAGAAGCAACAGAAGAATCCATGGTATAATAGGGCATGTATGGAAGCAAAGAAACTGAACAAAAGGGCGTGGAGGAACTTCCGGAATAACTGAACACCAGAAAGCAGAGAGAGATACCAGAGAACCAGGAATGAGTATGTCAGTGTGAGAAGAGAAGCAGAGAAAAGTTTTGAAAAAGATATAGCAAACAAAGCCAAGACCGAACCAAAGCTACTCCAAAGTCACATTAGAAGGAAAACAACAGTGAAAGAACAGGTATTGAAACTTCGAACAGGCGTGGACAGGTATACAGAGAATGACAGAGGTGTGTGAAGAACTCAACAAGAGGTTCCAGGAGGTCTTCACAATAGAACAAGGCGAGGTCACTGTGCTAGGAGAAAGGGAGGTAAACCAGGCGGCCTTGGAAGAGTTCGAAATTACGAGAGAGGAGGTCAAGAGACACCTGCTGGATCTGGATATTAGAAAGGCTGTTGGTCCAGACGGGATCTCGCCATGGGTGCTGAAAGAGTGTGCAGAGGCACTTTGCTTGCCACTCTCCATAGTGTATAGTAGGTCACTGGAGACTGGAGACCTACCAGAAATATGGAAGACGGCGAATGTGGTCCCAATATACAAAAAGGGCGACAGGCAAGAGGCACTGAACTACAGGCCAGTATCCTTGACTTGTATACCATGCAAGGTGATGGAGAAGATCGTGAGAAAAAACCTGGTAGCACATCTGGAGAGAAGGGACTTCGTGACAAATCGACAACATGGGTTCAGGGAGGGTAAATCTTGCCTGACTTGCTTAATAGAATTCTATGACCAGGTGACACAGATTAAGCAAGAAAGAGAGGGCTGGGCGGACTGCATTTTCTTGGATTGTCGGAAAGCCTTTGACACAGTACCGCATAAGAGGCTGATACATAAGCTGGAGAGACAGGCAGGTGTAGCTGGTAAGGTGCTCCAGTGGATAAGGGAGTACCTAAGCAATAGGAAGCAGAGAGTTACGGTGAGGGGTGAGACCTCCGATTGACGTGAAGTCACCAGTGGAGTCCCACACGGCTCTGTACTCGGTACTATATTGTTTCTGATATATGTAAATGATCTCTCGGAGGGTATCGATTCATTTCTCTCAATGTTTGCGGACGATGCTAAAATTATGAGAAGGATTAAAACAGAAGAGGACTGTTTGAGGCTTCAAGAAGACCTAGACAAGCTGAAGGAATGGTCGAACAAATGGTTGTTAGAGTTTAACCCAACCAAATGTAATGTAATGAAGATAGGTGTAGGGAGCAGGAGGGCAGATACCAGGGATCATCTGGGAGAGTAAATTCTTCAGGAGTCAGAGAAGGAAAAAGACTTGGGGGTTGATATCACGCCAGACCTGTCTCCTGCAGCACATATCAAGCAGATAACATCAGTGGCATATGCCAGGCTGGCCAACATACGAACGGCATTCAGAAGTTTGTGTAAAGAATCATTCAGAACTTTGTGTACCACATATGTTAGGCCAATTCTGGAGTATGCAGCCCCAGCATGGAGTCCATATCTAGTCAAGAATAAGACTAAACTCGAAAAGGTTCAAGGTTTGCCACCAGACTAGTACCCGAGCTGAGAGGTATGAGCTACGAGGAGAGACTACGGGAATTAAACCTCACTTCGCTGGAAGACAGAAG
Source organism: Procambarus clarkii (assembly GCF_040958095.1). Taxonomy (NCBI): domain Eukaryota; kingdom Metazoa; phylum Arthropoda; class Malacostraca; order Decapoda; family Cambaridae; genus Procambarus; species Procambarus clarkii. The sequence goes on from NC_091186.1 coordinate 2,446,894, forward strand.
GGTTAGCGGGGACATGATCACCACATTCAAGATTCTGAAGGAAATTGATAGGGTAAATAAAGACAGGCTATTTAACACAAGGGGACACAGGTGGAAACTGAGTGCCCAAATGAGCCACAGAGATATTAGAAAGAACTTTTTTAGTGTCAGAGTGGTTGACAAATGGAATGCATTAGGAAGTGATGTGGTGGAGGCTGACTCCATACACAGTTTCAAGTGTAGATATGATAGAGCCCAATAGGCTCAGGAATCTGTACACCTGTTGATTGACGATTGAGAGGCGGGACCAAAGAGCCAGAGCTCAACCCCTGCAAACACAACTAGGTGAGTACAACTAGGTGAGTACAAACACACACACACACACACATACACTTAGGGGGCATATTACGGGTTTCTTAAAAGTTGTTCAATTTGTTTATAAATTTAATCATGGAATGGTTATAGAAAGCGCTGCAACTGGTCCAAGTTTTAGCATCACAACCTAAATAGAAAGGGAGAAAAAAATACACAACGAATTATGCAACGAATTTTCAACATTTTCGAAAAATTTCTGAAAACACATGTGTCAACTAAAATCATTTCTATAACACTCAGATATCTCATTAGCATATAATAAAGGATTATACACAGCAGTTTTATCCAAAAAGTTTTTAGTGCTGTAATACAAATATTCAAAGTTCCCCTTCCAAAATTATGCAATATATGATGTTTATAAATATTTATAAAATCAATAAATGGACTTTGGACTAAAGTGTTCTGTACAATTGTAGAAAGAAACTCTACATATAAGGTGTAATTTGCATGTAAATTGAATAAAAAATGAAAGCTGTGAAACACCATAAAGTTGAAAATTTCTTACTTGAGTAAAATAAGATCAAAGTTATGGCCCACCTGTAGCCGAGCTTGACGTCGACCAATTTCCTTCATAATTAGCACCCTTGCAGATAGGCATCCGTTCAGCAAGGTGTGTAAGTTCCATGCAAATCCCCTGATAACAAACAGAAAAAAAATATGCATATAAATAAATAAATAAATAAATAAATAAATAAATAAATAAATAAATATATATATATATATATATATATATATATATATATATATATATATATATATATATATATATATATATATATATATATATGTCGTACCTAATAGCCAGAACGCACTTCTCAGCCTACTATTCAAGGCCCGATTTGCCTAATAAGCCAAGTTTTCATGAATTAATGTTTTTTCGTCTACCTAACCTACCTAACCTAACCTAACCTAGCTTTTTTTGGCTACCTAACCTAACCTTACCTATAAATATAGGTTAGGTTAGGTTAGGTAGGGTTGATAAGGTTCGGTCATATATCTACGTTAATTTTAACTCCAATAAAAAAAAATTGACCTCATACATAGAGAAAAGGGTTGCTTTATCATTTCATAAGAAAAAAATTATAGTAAATATATTAATTCAGGAAAACTTGGCTTATTAGGCAAATCGGGCCTTGAATAGTAGGCTGAGAAGTGAGTTCTGGCTACTAGGTGCGACATATATATATATGTATGCCTGCACATATATATTACAATTATTTATTTTAAAATATCCAATTATAACACTAAAACATACTAACCCATTGTAATTGGTCCGAATTGTGGGTCCTCAAGGTGGCACTGCAATGGGCACTAATAGGCACTTGCATGATTGCTGGATCACCTTCCTCAGGAGCCTGTCTCGGCTTGTTGGAGGGAGGGAGGTCTAGGAAGGTGTGAGGAGGGTCTAGGAGGGTTGAGGAAGGTTGAGGAGGTGTCGTGTCACCCTCACAGCTGATGCAGGGAGGCCACCACCATCTCTCACTGAATATTACTCTTCTTCGCGCTAAAGCGGCTTTCTTTTACTGATAAAGACGGCGACCGAGTGCCAGGTTTGCTGCTCTTATCTTCTGATACTTCGTTTTTATAAATATTTGTGCAGTAGACGCGACAATGCGCTATTCCAGGAGCGAGAATGGAGAGTGCGTCGACAAAGCATCCACACTCAATAGAACACAGGAGGTGACTGAGGGCTGGTACCTCGCTCATCCCCCACTAGGGATGAGAAGGTTGCCAATGAGTGTATATTTACTCTTTATAAATACAGAGTTATTTACGACGTTATTATGAAAAAATTGACGTTTAGATCGTACGACGCAATACCTTTGGCGCGCCACAGCCGCGGGGCACCGGATTCTGCACAATTACGCATGGAAATGTGCCATAAATACGTCAATTTATATCTTAAAATAATTCTGATTGCACCAGAGTGTTGCCAGAACTACGTAGTATTTTATAAATATTACACAATATTACGATTTTTCCCGAATTTTTTCGTCTAATATTCCAAGGAAACTTTGGTACCATTTCACATAGCACTTAAATCTCTATAGTTATTCGGTTTAATAATATTCTTCAAATAGTGAGACTACCCAACCTCATCAAGGGGTTTTAGAATATGCATTTTAATTTTTTTTATATTATTAGTTTACATTCTAGTTTTTAGCAAAAATACAACTATGGGAGTATAATAATTATAAGGATATCTCAGTAATGGCAAGGTGATCTATGTAGGAAGATTACACATAGAGCAGTTCCTAATCCATTTTGAATGTAGTTAATTCCTACACAGCGACAGCAATTATGCAACACTGTAGGTAGATAGTGGACTATATTCCATAGGTAGTAATTGTACATCTGACAACTCGGCGAGATTGGTCTATGAACAGAGATAATCTCATTCTCAAACCTCAAAAATTACTCCTACAACTGTCTGCACATCATTAATTATGCAGTACTAAGATCAACAAAAATAGCCACCCAAATGTCGTACTGCAATTCCTACATCTGACAACTCAACTGGGGACTAGTCACTTTATTCATTGGGTAAACATTCCTGGACCTCGAAAGTACACAAAATCCTAATATTCTCCACAAATTACCTAACCTGTTTCCAAACCAACAGTTGCATACACATATGTACATTCATACATTCACAGGGGCCTCGTAGCCTGGTGGATAGCGCGCAGGATTCGTAATTCTGTGGCACGGGTTCGATTCCCGCACGAGGCAGAAACAAATGGGCAAAGTTTCTTTCACCCTGAATGCCCCTGTTACCTAGCAGTAAATAGGTACCTGGGAGTTAGTCAGCTGTCACGGGCTGCTTCCTGGGGTGTGTGTGTGTGTATAGTGTGGAAAAAAAAAAAGTAGTTAGTAAACAGTTGATTGACAGTTGAGAGGCGGGCCGAAAGAGCAAAGCTCAACCCCCGTAAAAACACAACTAGTAAACACATACATACATACATACTTATATATGCATATACATGTATACATGCATGACAATCGACAACGTAACCATAATATTTAAGCAATCCCAAAAATACTGTTAAATACCCTTATATATTCAAACACAACAAATATCGTAATTACATAATTAAATATCAACCTACATACTGTTCATATGGTTAAACCAGGGTGTTTATGTTGCGTTATGATGGGATCATGATTCAGGACATGTATCATATAATGGACCACGTGTCAGGACATGTATCATATAATGGACCACGTGTCAGGACATGTGTCATATAATGGACTACGTGTCAGGACATGTATCATATAATGGACCATGTGTCAGGACATGTATCATATAATGGACTACGTGTCAGGACATGTATCATATAATGGACCATGTGTCAGGACATGTATCATATAATGGACCACGTGTCAGGACATGTATCATATAATGGACCACGTGTCAGGACATGTGTCATATAATGGACTACGTGTCAGGACATGTATCATATAATGGACCATGTGTCAGGACATGTATCATATAATGGACCACGTGTCAGGACATGTATCATATAATGGACCACGTGTCAGGACATGTGTATCATATAATGGACCACGTGTCAGGACATGTCTCATATAATGGACCACGTGTCAGGACATGTATCATATAATGGACCACGTGTCAGGACATGTGTCATATAATGGACCACGTGTCAGGACATGTATCATATAATGGACCATGTGTCAGGACATGTATCATATAATGGACCATGTGTCAGGACATGTATCATATAATGGACCACGTGTCAGGACATGCATCATATAATGGACCATGTGTCAGGATATGTATCATATAATGGACCACGTGTCAGGACATGTATCATATAATGGACCACGTGTCAGGACATGTGTATCATATAATGGACCACGTGTCAGGACATGTATCATATAATGGACCACGTGTCAGGACATGTATCATATAATGGACCATGTGTCAGGACATGTGTATCATATAATGGACCACGTGTCAGGACATGTATCATATAATGGACCACGTGTCAGGACATGTATCATATAATGGACCACGTGTCAGGACATGTATCATATAATGGACCACGTGCCAGGACATGTGTATCATATAATGGACCATGTGTCAGGACATGTATCATATAATGGACCATGTATCATATAATGGACCATGTATCATATAATGGACCATGTGTCATATAATGGACCATGTATCATATAATGGACCACGTGTCAGGACATGTGTATCATATAATGGACCACGTGTCAGGACATGTATCATATAATGGACCACGTGTCAGGACATGTATCATATAATGGACCACGTGTCAGGACATGTATCATATAATGGACCACGTGTCAGGACATGTATCATATAATGGACCACGTGCCAGGACATGTATCATATAATGGACCATGTGTCAGGACATGTATCATATAATGGACCACGTGTCAGGACATGTATCATATAATGGACCACGTGTCAGGACATGTATCATATAATGGACCACGTGCCAGGACATGTGTATCATATAATGGACCACGTGTCAGGACATGTATCATATAATGGACCACGTGTCAGGACATGTATCATATAATGGACCACGTGCCAGGACATGTGTATCATATAATGGACCTCGTGCCAGGACATGTGTATCATATAATGGACCACGTGTCAGGACATGTGTATCATATAATGGACCACGTGTCAGGACATGTAAGTTTGGTCAACATCTGCAAGGCTGATGCTGTACGAAATACTAACAAACGCTTTATTTTAATGATAAATTTTATGGTTATGGAAACAAACATGCATGTAAGAGCGAGTGATTGTTATTAACTATTGTTGTTGTTGCAGGTGATGTCAACGACCAAGAAGCAGATGACATCACTGTCATCTACCCTTCCACCTCTTCCTGTTGCTCAGATAATTCGTCCCATGTACCTGAACTGCACCACTTCATGGCTGTTGGTCTTGAGGAAGGAAATGGTTGGCAGCGTAAGTTAGTTATGCACGGTGACCTCTTATATTGCTGTTGAACCTTGTACAAAATCTTTCATATAACTTTTTAATGTTTGCACCCATATACCTACCACAAGCACAGTATTGTCATTCTGGTAGGCATATGGGTGCACTTATCTAAAAATATGGAGCATATGAGTACTATGGATATAAATTACAATATCTGTTATATTCAAAAAGCACAGTTTTGTACTTTTCGAATACAAAAAAAAATGTGGAACAGAGTATCTATAAGCCTAGTGTTACCTGTCTTAGACCTGCTTAAGTATTCTTAGGCAACCATATAATTTAGGCCTTATTTTGTAATTATATGTATTGAACAAGACGCTGAAAAAGTTAGCTTTATAGGATGTCTTCGTTATTGGGTCCTCTACAAAACTATTATTACAAAAAAGTGGATTTTTTTTTTTGAGGGTGCAACAGTCCATGTTTTGTGCATGTATCCGTAGTGACTATAGTTATAAAACTATAATTTCTGGATGATTGGCTTGTTTATCGATGAGTCTGTCTTGTATCCTCTGACCTTCAGTAAGTCCTTCTTAAAATACAGATCATAAAGTTATGAAGCGTTTATAAATACTTACTTCTGTTAGTCCTAATGTTGACATAAATTGTCCGCATTAATGAAATTTATTCCATAAAGCTTTGTGAAATCTTGAGAAAAAACCTACTCCAGTGACTAACATCTGATTACTCTGTCAGCTTATCCCGGTAGTATGTCCTCATTTATCTGCAATCCCTTTAAGAAGTTGTAACCAGAATATGCATCGGGTAGTGTAATTAACTCTATTGGGTAAGCAGTCACTTTAGCTCTGAAACACGCAGTATCAACAAAATGTATTCCCAAGAAAATTACAAACTGGTTCGTAATTCATGACATGAAATCGTTTGTTAAATGCGGGACACTATTGGCCGGAAAGCAAGCATTGGAGACGACAGGAGAAGAATCGAAATGCTCTCCAGTTGATGTGTGTAGTTCCAACGTTTTTCACACCGTGTTTGCGTTTTATCTTGTCAGGGGCCTGGATCACCAAATAATAATTAGCGTCAGGCTGTGGCAAAAGTAATTAGCTTTATAGAGATATTCGGACTATTTGATCCTCACACTTCGACTACGATTCATATAAAGGTCGAATCAAATTTTTAAGTACCTTAATGCCATTTGCTTTTGTTATGACAATGTTATGCTGATTTTACTTACAATAAAGTACATTATTCTTAAGTCTAATAAAATGGCATATTCATCCAAACTAAAAACTGTCCTTTTATATCACATGCCTATTTAGACCAATGACAACAAAGATTACGAGTGATTCTCGGTCATTGGTCGCTATCTTAGAATTAATATAGGCATGCTCCTAATTAGGTATTGTTGCAAGCGAGCTCTGAGTGCCAGGCAGCTGCAAGCAAATAGTGTCCAATATTCTTTTTATTCTCGACCATCTGTGTGTGCAATATATTTCCAATTTGCCTTTCCATCCGATGTGTAATCCTCGTCTACACTATGATAAATGGATCAAATGGTTATGTAGAGAATAAATAAAAATTGTCAAAGCAATGGTGCAATTACCAGATAGCAGCAGTAATACCAGTGGTTGATCGAACACGAAGAGAGATGAAATAAGCTTTAAGTAAGGTGTAATGGAATCGTGCCACTCAAAATCGACCTGGTAAATAGAATTTGGTAATGGCGTTCAATGTGTACACTAAACAAAATGTATTTAAATGGTTAGTAATGTATGGTTGATAGACTGAATTATTCAAGAGAAAGGTTTCATGAATAAATCGAGATATCGGTAATATATGTAACAATCCGGACCGTTGAATAGGAACGCCAAACGGCAATATCAAAACCACAAATCGCTAAACAGAGCGTGATCCCGAAGCCCCTTGGCGGAGCAGGTGTCCAGATGTCCGTTTGTCGTCAAGAAAGGAGCAAGAGCCAAGTCAGACCCACTCCCAGCCTGGTTTCTTATACAGAGAAGAGACGGAAGGCCTTCTTCGGTAATGTGCAATCGTTCTGGTACTGAGTCTTGGGGACCATGGTTTACCGACAGGATAAAGGAGCGCTTCAGAAGGGGCCAGACCCTTTCCCAGAGATCCAGGACTTGATCTCTACCAAAACTACGGTTGCACCAATAAACGTTATCGACGATGGAGGACCCCAACTGCTGTTCAGCAGTATCGCAGCCTAACAGGGTCTGTTCAACCCCACCACTCTCACTGCTCTTGAGGAGGCGCATCTGATCCTCACCCCACCTCTTCACTACCTTGCAGCCAGGACGGTGTTCGTCCACAGAGTGAGCTCCCTCATCTCTGAGAAAGCCGTCACCGACGTCTCCGCCAGCATCAACGACCAGAACTCTTCATTGACTGCTGTCATTCTCAAATTCATCACTGTAACTAACAGCCACCTCGTCACCATGAAGGTTACTTTTACATCGCCCGAGGAAGCTACCTTTGCAGCTGCCAACGGAATCCGGTGCTATGGTATAGCCAGCACACCTCACCAGATCACCAAGGATCACGACTTCCGACTTCGTCAATACTGCAAATGCTACAGCTACGATCACCTCACGAAGAAGTGCACTGCTCAGGACCAACGGTGCAGCAAGTGAGTCGGGAAAAACCACTTCAGAAACTGTGATGCTAGATACCTTCACATCATTCACTGCTCTGAAGAACGTACCGCTGTCTCTGCTGAGTGCCTTGAACGAATTAAAGAAGTCAATAAGATGTCCGACCCCAGGCAGGCCTCCACAACTAGCCGTACACCAACAACTTTCAATGCTCAAGCTGCCATGTTCCTGGAGCTTACGGGTGGAGGAGCAGCTAACGCACAGCCTTCAAGCCACTGGGGGCCTAGTTCCTAGTCCGCCGACCAATCATCGACTCAGCCGTCACCGCCATCCCCTCCATCTGGCCAATCATCAAGTCAGCCTTCACCACACGAGTTGCCGGCTCCCAACATCGCTAATAGTACTGTCTTCGCACTCACGCACCTGGCCGAGATGTTGGCAGGCACAAACTACAAGGAATTCGTATGAATTCTCAACAAACTCTATGCTGCAAATGGCCTCCCAACATTTACTGTTACCGAGGAACTCCTCTGGACTTCAGCTTCGGCTTCAGCTACTACGACTCCAGCTGCTGACATCACTATTTCTCTAGCCGACCTTGCAGTTCTCCTATCCACTGAAGACCACACTCAGCAACCTGCACCGGCTAAGCTACCTCCTGCGTCCACTGCATCTTCTGCTCCTCCACCTACACCTCTGTAGGCCGCCTCTACTGATCCGATACCTGCAGCTCCAGTTGCACCTGCACCTGCTACAGCTACCTCGTCATCGTCACCGGAATTCTATGCTGACCTTCAACTGTCTACTGATGATGACTCTACTGCCTCTGTGGACGTAGAAGATTACACGCCTCCCCTTACCAGGACGTCGATAAGCAACTCACCAGAGGTAAATGGCCTGTATCTGCAACATAACAACATTGCCTATGGATCTCTAGAATTTAGAAGAATTTCAAGTTGTATCTATAACAAGTGATATGTAGATCACTACCAAAAAAGACCCAGCAGACGCCAAAAATATTATTGTTACTGCACTTACCATCCTTGCTGAGTGCGATGAATCCACTCTTCTACCACCTTGAGGTTACCTTGAGGTGCTTCCGGGGCTTAGCGTCCCCGCGGCCCGGTCGTCGACCAGGCCTCCTGGTTGCCGGACTGATCAACCAGGCTGTTGGACGCGGCTGCTCGCAGCCTGACGTACGAGTCACAGCCTGGTTGATCAGGTATCCTTTGGAGGTGCTTATCCAGTTCTCTCTTGAACACTGTGAGGGGTTGGCCAGTTATGCCCCTTATGTGTAGTGGAAGCGTGTTGAACAGTCTCGGACCTCTGATGTTGATAGAGTTCTCTCTCAGAGTACCAGTTGCACCTCTGTTTTTCAACGGGGGTATTCTGCACATCCTGCCATGTCTTCTGGTCTCATGTGATGTTATTTCTGTGTGCAGGTTTGGGACCAGCCCCTCTAATATTTTCCACGTGTAAATTATTATGTACCTCTCCCGCCTGCGCTCAAGGGAGATTTTAGGCTCTTTAGTCGGTCCCAATAGTTTAGATGTTTTACTGAGTGGATTCTAGCAGTAAAGGATCTCTGCACGCTCTCCAGGTCAGTAATTTCTTCAGCTTTGAAAGGTGCTGTCATTGTGCAGCAGTACTCCACTCTAGAGAGCACAAGCGTTTTGAAAAGTATCATCATCGGTATAGCATCTCTAGTGGGAAAAGTTCTTGTTATCCAACCTGTCATTTTTCTTGCAGTTGTGACGGCTACTTTATTGTGTTCTTTAAAGGTAAGGTCTTCCGACATGAGTACACCCAGATCCTTTACATTGCCTTTTCGTTCTATGTTATGATTTGCCTGAGTTTTGTACATGGTTTCCGTTTTTATATTTTCATTTTTTCCATAGCGCATGAGCTGGAACTTATCTTCGTTAAACACCATATTATTTTCTGTAGCCCATAGAAAGACCTGATCTACATCTGACTGGAGGTTCGCCGTGTCCTCTATGTTGCCTACTCTCATGAAGATCCTAGTGTCATCTGCAAAGGATGATACAGTGCTATAGGTTGTGTTCTTGTCTATGTCCGAAATGAGGATGAGAAAAAGTACTGCAACTCATTCCTCCTGACTATGAGGAACTAAAGAATCTACAAAAACTACACGAAGGATATAAGATGATTACAAGATGAAAAAAGAAAGATGAAATAAGAATTAAGACACCACCAGTCGAAAGACTGCCAACACCTAGAATGAAGAAACACTGCCACTGGTGCCTTTTCCTGACCCGACTCAACGCCTAGCCAGTTGTGGGGTTTTCCAGCATCAAGTCCTGCCACGCAGCTGAGTTTTCCCCTGGCTCTTTCTCTACAACTCCAACGCTTGCTCTCACCGACCTCTCTTCAGCAATACCCACTTCAAAACTCGCCCAACGGGTATCTTTTTCTTAATCTTATTGCACTGTTATTGTATTCCGTGTTTCTAGCAAACCAGCCGGCCGCACTGATAGTCAGAGGGCATCTTACATCAACACGGCGCTCCCCGTGCGGGAAGTGTTAGCTGATTGCCCTGGTCGAGCTCTGATCTCTGACAAAGGGTCGAGCCCCTGATCTCTGACAAATCAGTCACCGACGTGATCGCCAGCATCAACGGCAAGAACTCTTCATTGACTTTTGTCATTGTTCAGTTCATGATTGTAAATGACACCCACCTCGCCACCATGAAGGTTACTCTTACCCCGCCTGAGAAAGCTACTTTTGCTGCTGCAACGGATTTCGATGCTTTGTCATCGATAACACACCTCATTAGATCACCAAGGAAAGCTACTACCGATTTCGTCAATGTCACAAGTGTTACAAGTACGATCACTTCACGGAGAAGTGCACTCTCCAGGACTCGAAGTGCAGCATATGCCCCCGACGACCACCACTTCAAGGACTGCATAAGCGACAGTGTTCGCTGTCTTCTCTGTGCTAGTAATCACATTGTCGTCTCTGCATAGTGCCCTACACGACAAGCTGAACTAACGAAGATGTCCAACGCCAGGCAGGCATCCACCATGTTACGTACTCCTAGCAGAATACGTATATAAATTTGAAATAGCATTTTTGTTTCCATTATATCATTGCCTGTATATGTACACACATGGTGTTTTGTAAATTGTCGTATGGTGTGGCAGCGTTAGTGGAGACAGGAGCGGGGTTGCGTTGCACACGTCTAGTACCTGTTCAATACGGGAAAGCTGGACCTGTTCAGTTTGGAAGTTCCAGATGTCACTTTTATTTAGTTAGGTAATTGTTTATATACTGTAATTAAACAGGTGGCATTATACTTATATATTTTGTAAGTAACTATTATCTGTAATTTGCATTCTTGTGTGTTTTGAGAACAAGTGGTTGTTCAATTAGTTTTAAATATTAAAAAGTCCTTAGTTTCCATCCCTCATCCTGGGATGAGGCAGACGGGAGGTGAGAATGTGGGTAGCGACAGAGCGAGAGTTCAGTAGCTGATACGGGACCAGGAGAGTAACATGTGGGAGATAAGTCTTTACATTCATTTTGTGCCATATTTTATTTGTTATATTTAGTGATATGACAATACTTTCGTTGTTGTATAAGTTACTTTACCATCTGTGTTTTTATATTATACTGTCTTGAATATATATCTATATAATATTTTGTATCTATTCTTCAGTCCTAAAGGAAGAGTTTTATTTATGTGCTCATTACTTATCAAGGGGTTATACTGGTGACGCGCTTTAGAGAGCAGCAGTGGTATCCCTAGATGTAATTAAAGTTTGGCTGCTGTAGGGTCACGAGCCGTAACGAACGATAGGTAACAAAGAGTTATGGGGGCCTGTGCCGGGAAATATTGTTCCCACTTAACCTTAATTATGCTAATCTAACCTTGCCTTCCTAGGTACCATTGTGTCAAGTGTCTGTGTGTTTCTTAAGAACTATTCCATGTGCCAAGCAAGCTTTCCTGTGTGTCAAGTAACAACGTTTCACGATTTTGAGGTAAGTCATCCTATATATTTTGTTTGTGCAGTGAGGCCAAGCGAATTTTCAGTGTGGTGACAATTTTACAGTGAAGTGTAGTGCAGTGCCATTGTTTTTAATTATTGTTGTGAATCAAGTGCCAAGTGTTAGTAACGATGGAGGAGAAAGTTGCAGCGTTGGTGGCTCACCCAGACTTTGAAGGGATTAAGAGCCTTAAAAAGACTGAGTTAATACAAATGGCAAATCAGTTGGATTTGACCGCCAACAATAGAATGGTTAAAGCCCAAATATTGAAAGTCATTGTGACACATTTTGTTGAGAATGGAGAGTTAGAGGAAGAAATTCTAGAAGAGTTAAGAGAGGAGTCGAGTGATCAGATGATGTTAAAGCGTCTTGAGTTAGAAGCTCGTCAATTAGAGCTTGAAGCTCAAAAGGAACAGAAACAATTAGAGTTTGAAGCTCAAAAAGAACAGAAAATATTAGAGGCTGAAGCTCGTCAAAGAGAGATTGAAGCTCGTCAAAGAGAGATTGAAGCTCAACAGCAACAGCAAATATTAGAGGCTGAAGCTCAGCAGAGGGAGCTTGAGACTAGACGTTTAGAAATTGAGGCACAGTTGCAAATAGAAGCCACAAAAAGGCAACAATTAGAGATTCAACAACAAATGGCTGACACTAACTTCAGGCTTGAAACACAGCGTATGGCAGCTGGGCATGGAAATACTAGTAATGTTTCAATAAATAATGATAATAATCCCATCAGGACGCATAAGTATATAGAGTTACCCAAGTTCAATGAGGAGGATCCTGAGGTTTTCTTTGCACATTTTTATAAAATTGCCATCAGTATGAACTGGCCAAGGGATCAGTGGGTAGCCATTATGCAGTCTCAATTTAGGGGCGTAGTCAGGAGGTTTTCACATCCTTACCTGACGCTCATAGCTTTGATTACGAATTTGTAAAGAAAAGCATCTTAAATGCTTATCAGTTAAATCCAGAGGCACACAGGCAAAAGTTTAGAAATCTAAGAAGGATAAGGGATCAGACAATAGCAGATTTTACTCGTCAGAAGACGAATTTTTGTAACAGATGGTTAAAGTCACTTTCAGTCACTGACTTTGATGTTTTAAAGAATCTTCTTATAATGGAAGAAGTATTGTCATGTCTCCCAGACCAGTTGTCTACTTTTATGGCAGAACAAAAGAATGTAACAGACATTTATGAGCTGTCAAAGCTCGCGGATGAGCATGAGTTGTTGACTAAGGCCCAGTTTACGGCCACTTCACCTAAGTCTAGTCGTAGAGTAAATTATAATGCTCACCGAACTCCTTATCAGAATCCATCCCGTCCTAGTACTCCAGTTACTCCCATGAGCTCTTCTCTTACAAAACCTAACCCTGCTACTTCATTGTCAGGAATGTCAAATAATAATAAGGTTATTTCTAAACCTACAGTTGGTTCTACCAGTGTGTCCACTGTAAGGTCCTGTTCCCATTGTAAGAGAAAAGGCCATGGAATTAATTCATGTTTTATATTGCACCCTGAGTTACGACCAACTGGTCTCATTTATTGTAGAGGTGTGCAAAATAAACTTACTAATAAACATGTAACTGTAAACCCCAATTGGGTGAAACAGTATTCACCATATATGTCTTCAGGTGAAGTTTTGTGTATTAATGGGAAGTGGAAGCCAGTGGTTATTCTTCGTGATACAGGTGCTTCCCAAACCATAATTTCATCCAGTATTCTTTCTGATGTTGAAAAGAGAGATACTGGAAAGTTTGTTGTTCTTCAGAGTGTTGCAGGATGTAAAACTGTACCTCTAATAGACATTAATTTCAGATCCACCATTACACCACGTTTATGCACTGTGGGTGTTAGTACACAGTTGCCCATCCCAGGTGTGGATGTTATATTGGGTAATGATGTGGCCATAAATCATGTTGTGGGTGAGATTGATCCCCGTTTGTGTAAACAGCCAGTTGCAGACCATGTTTATTCTGCCTGTGCTGAAGTTAGTTCTATGAATGACCAACCTGTTGTAGAAGATGGTTTTGTCCATTCTACCTGTGCTGATGTCAGTACTAATATAAATCCAGTTGTCAGTTCTGATGTTGTTACTCAAGCAATTGTTCCAGTAACCAGTACCCCTTCAGTGGAGAAGTGGGATGTGGTTGTTCCAGATTCCTGTGTGGCCGATTTAGTTGTTGGGAGTAAGCCTGATACTATGACTCTGCTTTATTCCAATAAATTGGGAAAGGATGTCCATGTACCATTGTCTTGCCCGCTCACTACGAACGTTGTGCCAGGAGTTGAGAGAAACTTAAAAGCCAAGACTCTGTATTCCAGCCAAGTGAATGGTTTAGGACAAGATGTTGGGTTGGCAGAAGTATTCCCGCTCACTCCAAGTTTAGAATCAGTTGTCGAGAGTAAGCCCGTTGTGGAGGCCCCGCCTCACCCTAGTCAAGGTGATATAATAGGGGAGGAGGTCAAACTACCTGTTACTTGCCCGCTCGTTTCAGATTCCCTTCATTTATGTGCATTGAGTAGAACTGACCCTAAGATTTCAGAGAGAAGCAAGGAGACAGTCTGTACTGTAGATCCAGTTTTGGAGAGTGTGGGAAAGCAGCCAGAGGATCAGCTTCTGTTGAGTAGATGGAGACCCATTGAGCCTCCCTCTTCAGTTGTCTGTGAGGATGTGACCCAGCTTGGTAGTGATATTATTGATTGTGAGCAGACAGTACTCCAAGCAGCTCCAGAAGTCATGGGAGGAAATTTTGGTAAAATCATTAAGAGTGGTAAAGTAGCAATTGGATCTAAGTTGCGGAGTTGTGATTCTTATTCTATGTGGAGTAAGTATTTCTCATTGTGTACATTGAGTCAGAGTGTGTGTAGGATGTTGAAATCTACTTTTATTCTGCAGGAGCCATTTTCTTGTGAAGTAATGGACTGTGGGACATCTTTGTCAAGCCTTGTGGTTGAGCAGAGAGAGTTTACTCAAGTAGGTTGTGCATCCAGTTCTGAGGAAGTGGTGAGTTATGCTAGAGCAGTGTCTCTATATTCAGATCCAGTTCATTTTGATGCACGAGTGATAAAAGTGTATGTTCCACTCAAGTGTGGAGTTGATTTTCAGAATCATATTGTGGGTGAAGGATTAAATCATACTGGGGAGCAGATGTTTGAGGCTCCAGGTGTGTATTTCAAGTTGGAGGATAAGGTTATCCTACCTAGAGTTAATCATTGTGAAGGGTTACAGATTATCCTTGGGTGTTTCCCAGGTAATCTGCTGTTCATCTTCAAGATGTTAAGACCCTTAAACCTCTTGGTTGATTGGTTGTCATCAGACGTAAATCACTTGGGAAGTGATGGTGAGGGTTGTAAAGTTTTCGGCATGTTTTATTTAGTCTTTTGGAAGACTAGACGGTTGATGAAAGTGTGTGTTGTGTTCAAGTTCACCATCAGGAGGTGTGAACTTGTCTTGAGAGTTATGATTGAGATATGGTGCCTAGGCATATGCCTGTTTTCTTTCACTGATCGTTATGACAGAGTTATGAGGCAATTGATTTCTGTGTTCCTTATGGATCATCTGAGTCAGTTCGATCAGGTAGTCTTTGCACTTATCTTGGGTTGTATTTCTTGGTTTGAAGGTCAAAGGTTTGCTAAGTCGGTGTCTTGTGTTTTGGAAGGTTCTATGAAGGGGAAAATCTTATGCAAAATTGTGAGGTTTAATGCTAATTTCTCTAATTTTAGTATCCATTGGGCGAGAGTATGTGTTCCACAGAGGATCAAGAGTGATGAAGAGCAGATGTCTGTGTCAGAGCATACCCAGGAGAAGTCCCAAATCTACTCAACATCCATCCAGCTTCAATTTAGCAGTTCAGCTCCAGAAAAAGGGAGAAATGGAAAATGGAGTCTGTCTTGGAAAACTTCACCATGTGGAAAACGGATCACATGGAAATATGGACCTGATCTTAGAGAAATAGTAGAAACAAATGAAAAGCTAAATTGCCATGATAACTGTGTGAATGCAGCTACCTTTATTGACAATTCTATTCATGCTACTAATGATACTGTTGAAGATAGAAGTGTGAAATATGATCTGAAACAAAGTGAAATAAATGAGATAGTACCTTGGAGAGATAAATTTGCATACTCCAGTGACACATATGTAGAACATAGTCATAAGACTGAAATTTCTGAGTTTCATGTAAGACTATATTTGGAGTGTTTTCATTTTTGTCCAGAAATGTGTTCTTATTACTTATACATGTTTGGTGTAATTAATACCATAAATCTCAAGTGTCATACCTTTTACTTTGAAAAAATGCCATTGATCTTCAATCTATTGCATTTTTTTTCTTGGAGGTGGAAGTGTTACGTACTCCTAGCAGAATACGTATATAAATTTGAAATAGCATTTTTGTTTCCATTATATCATTGCCTGTATATGTACACACATGGTGTTTTGTAAATTGTCGTATGGTGTGGCAGCGTTAGTGGAGACAGGAGCGGGGTTGCGTTGCACACGTCTAGTACCTGTTCAATACGGGAAAGCTGGACCTGTTCAGTTTGGAAGTTCCAGATGTCACTTTTATTTAGTTAGGTAATTGTTTATATACTGTAATTAAACAGGTGGCATTATACTTATATATTTTGTAAGTAACTATTATCTGTAATTTGCATTCTTGTGTGTTTTGAGAACAAGTGGTTGTTCAATTAGTTTTAAATATTAAAAAGTCCTTAGTTTCCATCCCTCATCCTGGGATGAGGCAGACGGGAGGTGAGAATGTGGGTAGCGACAGAGCGAGAGTTCAGTAGCTGATACGGGACCAGGAGAGTAACATGTGGGAGATAAGTCTTTACATTCATTTTGTGCCATATTTTATTTGTTATATTTAGTGATATGACAATACTTTCGTTGTTGTATAAGTTACTTTACCATCTGTGTTTTTATATTATACTGTCTTGAATATATATCTATATAATATTTTGTATCTATTCTTCAGTCCTAAAGGAAGAGTTTTATTTATGTGCTCATTACTTATCAAGGGGTTATACTGGTGACGCGCTTTAGAGAGCAGCAGTGGTATCCCTAGACGTAATTAAAGTTTGGCTGCTGTAGGGTCACGAGCCGTAACGAACGATAGGTAACACACCACTCATCGTACTCCATCTACATTCAGCGTTCAAGCAGCCATTTTCCCGGAGTTCCTGGGAGGACAAGCTACCACGCAGCCAACCAATCAATGAGGCCCAGCTCCTAGTCCGCTGGCCTCTCACCGACCCAGCAATCACCACCATCTCACTCCAGCCTAGCACCAAGCCAACCTACACAACAGATGCCTACTTCTAACATGGTCAACAGCACGGTTTACACATTGATGCACTTGGCTGTCAAAATTGCTGGTCCAAGAAAGTAATTATCAAAAGAAGGCAAATAGCTGGGATGGCTATGTAGCAGGTTTCAGGTACAAACTTCAAGGAATTCGTACGCTTTCTATATATACTCTATGCTTTAAATTGCCTGCCGACATTTAATGTTCCTGAGGAACTCCTCACGACTTCAGCATCAGCTACTGTTACCACTCTAGCTTCTGACTTCGCTGTCTCTCCAGCTGCACTCTCAGATTTCTTGTCTGTTAACTCCGAGCCCCCAGCAACCTGCATCGGACCAACTGCCTCCTGAATACACTGCTCCTGCATCTCAGGAATCTATTCCAGATCCTTCTGCACCGCCTATGTCTGCAACCTTCAGCCAGTCATCTGATATTAACTCAGTCGACGTCGTCAACTCCTCTTCTGCTTCTACACCTCAAGCATCTGCTCACTCTCCATCACCTGAAACTGGACTAATCGATAGAGAGAACCTTGAAATGTCTTATCCCGACTGCAATGAAGCTGAAAACAAGACGACACAGCGTTGCCCTTTATATCAATGCCAAAAACGGCAAAACTCTGAGGGTTAATTCAGGGTGAACATCAGCACCATCCAGGGTACCCCTGGAGTTAATTCAGGGGTAACTCCAGCACCATTCAGAGTACCCCTGGAGTTAATTCAGGGGTAACTCCAGCACCATTCAGAGTACCCCCTGGAGTTAATTCAGGGGTAACTCCAGCACCATTCAGAGTACCCCTGGAGTTAATTCAGGGGTAACTCCAGCACCATTCAGAGTACCCCCTGGAGTTAATTCAGGGGTAACTCCAGCACCATTCAGAGTACCCCTGGAGTTAATTCAGGGGTAACTCCAGCACCATTCAGAGTACCCCTGGAGTTAATTCAGGGGTAACTCTAGCACCATTCAGAGTACCCCTGGAGTTAATTCAGGGGTAACTCCAGCACCATCCAGGGTAACCCCTGGAGTTAATTCAGGGGTAACTCCAGCACCATCATTACCTTGCTCATAAGTGCAACTGGATCATCTCCACCAAGAACAACGTCAAATACCCATACCTCATGGTTGCCCACACAAATGCTATACATTCCTGCGTCGACCTTCCCATAATGAAGCCTCAGTACTACGACCTGGAATTTCCCATAAGATACCCTACAGGAACACCAGATAACCTTGAAAAAGACGATGACCCTAAAGGACTCAAACATCTATCTATGATGTATAAACATCAGAGATCCTCGGTTGTTCAACATACTTCCATTAAGTACAAGAAATATTGCCAGAACAACCGTGAACATCTTCAAGAGAACACTAGTTTTCTTCAAGAAGTGCCAGACCAACCGAGCTGTGGCGGATATGTGGGCCTGCAGGCCGCTCCAAGCAACAACCTGTTGGACAAAGCTTTCATAAGTCTAGCCTGACCTCGGGTCGGGCTTGGGAAGAATAAGAACTCCCAGAAACCCATCAAGCAGGTAAGCAGGTACCTGTGAGCTGCGCACTTATCAGGCGTCACCCTTGGAAAATCGATGGAAGCAGCAAGAATCAGGAATAAAGATATAAGTAAGAAGAAAGAAGATCGAAGCCACCTGATCAAGACAGCCTGTTTCCACCATGACTGAAGACAAGAGAAGCACTGCCACGACTGTCTTTTCTTGACCCGACTCAGTGCCTAGCCAGGTATGTTGTTCCAGCATCACTTCTCGATATGCAGCCGGTTTAGTCCGTGGCACTTTTTACAACTTCAGCGCTTCCTCTCACAGACTTTTCTTCAGCTATATGCACTTCAAGCTCTCCCAATGGGTATCTTGTCCTGTATCTTATTGTATTGTATTGGTATATTAACGGGTCGAGCGAGTAAGCCAGATGCACGAAGCAGCAGCGGTCTTCAGGGTGTGATAAACAGTAAGGCGCATTGCACTAGCAGGTCAGCCCCACTCTCATCCTGAACATTCTCATGATGTTGTTGTTGTTTTAGATTTAGCTACTCAGAACGAAATGTCCATGTAGCACGGGCTGTAGTGAGGCCGTAAGATACTCGGGAGAAGGAGGGTCCTCCTTATGTAATGATCATTGCCAGGTATTGCAAATGCAGGCCCAATCACTCCACATCAATTTCAAAATCCACTGCGACCCGCAAAGTGTGTGGTACAAGAATTCAGTGATGCGAACATGCACCACAAACGCCAAAAAGTCAGGGTCACCTTTTAACCCCACCAGTTCCATAAATGGTACAGCCAGCCCTCCAGAGCTGAAACCACCATGAAGAACCCCCATCCATCCCCAGATCTCTAGTATCTGCTGTTGATACTGATAATGGCTCCAAAGT
This sequence comes from Procambarus clarkii, assembly GCF_040958095.1. Lineage (NCBI taxonomy): Eukaryota > Metazoa > Arthropoda > Malacostraca > Decapoda > Cambaridae > Procambarus > Procambarus clarkii. Next base: position 2,466,529 of record NC_091186.1, read on the forward strand.
GCCTCCACTTTCGGGCTCACCATAGCCCATGATACTTGAAACATTTTGTTCTGAGTAGCTAAATTTAAAACTACAACAACAAAAGGGTCATCACAGTGGATGACCACACTTACACCAAGAGCAACCCCCTAAAGACCAACAAGACCATCACTAACATTACATCCACCGACATCAGACAAGAAGGAGCAGGATTAGCGCTCACCTACACAGAAGAAAAGAACCTGGACATACTAAACGAAGCCGCGAGGGCACTATGCAAAGCCTACCTCACCCTCGCCTTCCCACACAGATGTAATGCCGGACGATCAGTCTTCATAAGTGCGACCAGCCTCTGGATCACAAACCACGGCATAGACACAATAATACCCAATATCGAAGAGGAAAACCAATTTATGTATGTCACTGTCATTTATCTAGGTCATCAACGAAGAAGATCTTCACCAATCAAACATGAAACTGACCTTCACCACAGTAGCTGTGGCTAACCTGGCGACCATGCATGGAATCAACTGCTTTGGCATCAAGATCCCACCGCACTGAATAAAAAAGAGGACGTGTCTACGATATTCAACTGTGCTTCAAGTGCTACGAATACTCCCACCCCCAGCAGCAAATGTCTACCTCCCACCCAGAGATGCAGCATCTGCGCCCAGAATCACCACTAGACAATCTGTAAGTCAAACACCAAGTGCTGCCTGCTCTGCAAAGGCGACCATCCAGCGATCTCGACTGCTGCCCGCGAAGACAAGAGGTCATCAAACAACTGATCAAGTAGAAGAAAGCTGATTCAGCCGCCTTCGTCGTCGGCGATACTAGCATCACCTCCAACACCGCAACACCCACCAGCTGACCAGAGGCCTTCACCCGTCTTGTCAAGAGGAGGCGCCACCCACCAGACACCTCAACCTTCCCACTGGGGGCAACATTGTCAGCCCCTGTCCCCTGTCCTCTATTTTTTTCTTCTTGGTCTTCCTGGACCCAAGGCCGCAACAGAAGACAAAAGACGTCAGCACCACCCCAAGAAAGAGGTACTACCACAACCGCCCATTCACAATCTGACTCAACGCCTAGCCAGTTGTGAAGTGATCATTTGTACTTACCTAGTTATGCTTGTGGGGGTTGAGCTCTGGCTCTTTGGTCCCACCTCTCAATTGTCAATCAACTGGAACTGTTGATCAATCAATAGTTGTGTACATGTTGCTACCTGGAACACAAAGTTCCAAGTAGCACGGGCTATGGTGAGCCCGCAGTGGACTTAGTTGTGTGCAGCTCTGAATTACCTCTCACCTCTCACAGTGAGAGGTTGTGTTAGCTGGAGCTCCGATTCTAATAACATTATTATTGCAATAATGGAGGGATTGGTGAGGGATTTGGTGAGTATGGTTGGGGCTCTGAGAGCAGAGATGGATTCCCTGCGGGAGGAGGTGCGACGGCTGGGACTTCGGGAGGAAACGAAGGAGGAGGCCAGTGTTGACGGGACCTCATTAAGAAGGACTGACGGGACCAGTATTAAGAAGACCTCGTCTTGGCAAGTTGTGAAAGACAGGGGTCTTGAGAAGACCTTGGCAAAACCGACAACTAATAGCCTACACCTCAGGACTTTTAACGCATTTGACGTATTAGAGGACGAGTGCTGTGTTGAACCTGTTGTTCAACGAGGTGGCAAAGACAAAGTAACGAGGAGCATTAAAGCGCAGGTCCCTCAAACTGCTCGAAAGGAAAAGGGAGAATCGAAGCGAATTTTGGTTGTGGGAGATTCCCAGGTGAGGTATTTAGACAGAACGTTTTGTGCCAGAGATAGGGGGAACAGATTAAGGGTTTGCTACCCGGGAGCTGGAATTGGTGATATTGTTGGAAACATGAATGATATTATGACAGGAAATAGGAACAAACCCATTATTTGTATTAGTGCAGGGGGTAATGATGTTGGACGAGTTAGGAGTGAGGAACTAATACAGAGATTCAGGACAGCCATTGAATTAGTTACTAGCAAGGGAGGAACCCCGATCATATGTGGCATTCTTCCAAGAAAGGGAGTGGGAAATGAATGGATGTCAAGGGCACTTGGTGTCAATTGCCGGCTGGAAAGATATTGCAAATCAAATGCAATATCTTTCATAGACAACTGGGAACACTTCTATGGAAGAAATGAAATGTATGCTCGTGATGGGGTGCATCTATCGAGAGCTGGGGTTGTTGCTGTTGCGAACTCGTTGGAAGAAGTGGTTACAGGTGTTTGTTTGGATTTAAACTGTTAGTAGATAGAGGTATGAGAATTAATTTGGAGGAAGGAGATAATAAAAGTATTTGTTTGTGGGAGAAAGGAATTGGCAAAATGATCAGGGAAAGAGAAAAGCCTCAAAATAACAATTCACTTAGGGTATATTACACTAACAGTAGAAGTCTAAGAAATAAAATTAACGAATTAAATGCTCTTGTCTGCACAGAAAAAATAGATATTATTGCACTTACCGAAACGTGGATGAATGTTGAAAATAGAGAACTATTAGCTGAATATCAAATAAATGGATTTAAACTATTTCACACAGATAGATATATTAGACGAGGAGGGGGAGTAGCCATATATGTTAGGGACAATTTGAAATGTAGTCTCAAAGAGGGAATCAAAACTGAGCCACACTCAGAAACTATTTGGATAGAATTATACGAAAAAGCAAATAATATTATAATAGGAGTTATATATAGGCCACCAAATTTAGACAGAATGGAAGCAAAGCATCTATGGGATGAAATATCTAGGGCATCTAGATCTAACAGTATTTACGTCATGGGTGACTTTAATTTTAGTGGAATAAACTGGTTGAACAAAACAGGGAATAGTGAAGCAGAAGATTTTCTAGAATTAATTGACGATTGCTTTCTTACGCAACACATTAAGGAACCAACGCGGGAAAATAATATTTTAGATTTAGTGTTAACTAACAGGGAAACACAAATTAATGACATCGAAATAGGGAGTGAGCTAGAGAACAGTGATCACAAAGAAATCAGATTTAGCATAGAATGGAATAGACCTGTAGGAGAAAATTCTGTTAAAGTGCCAGATTTTCGAAAAGCTGATTTTAATAGCCTAAGAAATTCTTTGGGTCAAATTGATTGGAAAGTCTTGGGTATGGGGTGGGGGCCGGTCTTGGAGCGAGACATGGACCCAGCGATAGGTGACGTAAATGGGGATTTCGATGTGGATTCAATATATAACTTATTTAAGAATATTCTAAACAAAGCACAGGAACGTAGTATACCATACAAATTGAATAGATCGAATACTAATGACCCAAAGTGGATAACAAAGAATTTGAAGAACCTTATAGGTAAAAAGAGAGCTTGGTACAAAAGGATTAAAAATGGGGAGGTCACTTTAGAACAGGAATTCGTACAACTGGTTAGAAATGTTAAAAAAGAGATAAGGAAAGCAAAAAGAAACTATGAAGTTCGCATAGCAGGGCAAGCAAAGACAAATCCTAAAGGGTTTTTTCAGTTATATCGTACTAAGACTAGGGAAAGGATAGGTCCATTAAAAACTGAGACAGGTCAAATAACAGATAGTGATGAAGAGATGAGTAGTATTTTTAATAAATATTTTGTATCTGTATTTACTAAAGAGGAACTTAACAATATGCCTTCAGCCGAACAAGTCTATGTGGGTGGGGACGAGGACAGGTTGACGAGTTTAGCAGTTACCAGGGAGGATGTTCTTAAACAAATAGTAAAACTCAAACCAAACAAATCCCCAGGGCCGGATGAAGTGTTTGCTAGGGTGCTTAAAGAATGCAAAGAGGAGCTTTGTGACCCACTGTCAACCATATTTAATAAAACAATAGTCAGGCAGAGTGCCAGAGTTTTGGAAAGTTGCTAATGTGATACCAGTTTTTAAGAAAGGAGATAGATCACTTGCGTCTAACTATCGACCAATTAGCCTAACGTCTATTGTGGGAAAGTTACTCGAATCTATAATAGCAAATAAAATTCGTCTTCATCTTGAAAAACATAAATTAATAATTGAGTCGCAACATGGTTTTATAAATGGCCGTTCATGTTTAACAAATTTGTTATCTTTTTATTCTAGCATAGTTGAGGCAGTTGATAGTGGTAAGGATTGTGATGTTGTGTACCTTGACTTTAGCAAAGCTTTTGATACAGTGCCACATGAAAGACTGATTAAAAAAATAGAGGCTCATGGTATTGGGGGTGCTATATTAAACTGGATTAGGGCATGGCTATACCAAAGGAAACAGAGAGTTAGTATAAATGGGGTCAAGTCAGAGTGGGAAAATGTTGTAAGTGGAGTGCCTCAAGGCTCTGTCCTGGGACCTCTGTTGTTTATAATTTATATAAATGATTTAGATTCAGGTTTGAGTAGCAACATTTGCAAATTTGCCGATGATACGAAAATCGGTAGGGAAATTAATTCGGAGGAGGACTCACAATCACTTCAAGTTGATCTAGATAGGGTTTTGAAATGGTCAAATGATTGGCAGATGCAGTTTAATGCTGATAAATGTAAAGTTCTGAGGTTAGGTAATGATGATAGGGTTACAAGATACGAGCTAGATGGTGTTGAGATTGCGAAGTCGGATTGCGAAAGGGATCTGGGAGTTATGATTAGTAAGAATTTAAAACAAAAGGATCAATGCATAAATGTTCGTAATAAGGCAAATCGGACACTTGGATTTATTAATCGCAGCGTTAGTAACAAGACACCTGGTGTGGTTCTCAAGCTATATCTTGCTCTAGTTAGGCCCCATTTAGATTTTGCAGTTCAGTTTTGGTCGCCATATTATAGAATGGATATAAATTCACTTGAACGTGTCCAGCGTAGGATGACTAAGTAAATTCCCCATATTAGAAATCTTTCATATGAAGAAAGATTAACAAAGCTTAAGTTGCATTCACTGGAAAGGCGAAGAGTTAGGGGTGACATGATAGAGGTTTACAAGTGGGTGAATGGACATAACAAAGGGGATATTCCCCTTTGTCGGTCAGGTGAAGTCACAGTGAGAGGTTGTGTTAACCGGAGCTCCTGAGTGTTGTTATATTATCATAGCAATATGGAAGTTGTAGTGAAGGACCTGGTGACTCTAGTGGGAGCCCTGAGGACAGAGTTGGACTCTCTGCGGGAGGAGGTGCGTCAGCTGAAAGAACAACGAGAAGTAACGAAGGAGGAGACCAGCAGTAAAGGGACCTCGTCTTGGAGAGTTGTGAAAGACAGGGGCCTTAAGAAGACTTTGATAAAGCCGCCTTCAAACGCCATAGCAACTTCAAATTCATTTGACGTTTTGGAGGACGAGTGCTGTGGAGAGACTGTGGATCGCGCAAAAGGGAAAGCAACGAAGAGAAAGGAAGCGCAGGCCCCTCAGAAAGTAAAGGAAGTACCTAAGCAAACATTAGTTGTGGGAGATTCCCAGATAAGGTATTTGGATAGAACGTTTTGTGCTAGAGATAGGGGGAACAGGTTAAGGGTTTGCTATCCCGGAGCTGGCATTGGTGATATTATAAACAACATGAATGATATTATGGCTGGTAATGGGAACAATCCCATTATTTGCATTAGCGTGGGAGGAAATGATGTTGGTCGAGTCAGGAGTGAGGAACTGATTCAGAGGTATAAAACAGCCATAGAGTTAGTTAGGAGCAAGGGAGGAATCCCGATCATATGTGGCATTCTTCCAAGAAAGGGAGTGGGAAATGAATGGATATCGAGGGCACTTGGTGTCAATTGCCGGCTGGAAAGATATTGCAAATCAAATGCAATATCTTTCATAGACAACTGGGAACACTTCTATGGAAGAAATGAAATGTATGCTCGTGATGGGGTGCATCTATCGAGAGCTGGGGTTGTTGCTGTTGCGAACTCGCTAGAAGAAGTGGTTAGAGGTGTTTGTTTGGGTTTAAACTGTTAGTAGATAGAGGTATGGGAATTGATTTGGAGGAAGGAGGTAATAAAAGTATGTGTTTGTGGGAGAAAGGAATTGGCAAAACGATCAGGGAAAGAGAAGGTCCGCAAAATAACAATTCACTTAGGGTATATTACACTAACAGTAGAAGTCTAAGAAATAAAATTAACGAATTAAATGCTCTTGTCTGCACAGAAAAAATAGATATTATTGCACTTACCGAAACGTGGATGAATGTAGAAAATAGAGAACTATTAGCTGAATATCAAATATATGGATTTAAACTATTTCACACAGATAGATATATTAGACGAGGAGGTGGAGTAGCCATATATGTTAGGGACAATTTGAAATGTAGTCTCAAAGAGGGAATCAAAACAGAGCCACACACAGAAACTATTTGGATTGAATTAAACGAAAAAGCTAATAATATTATAATAGGAGTAATATATAGGCCACCAAATTTAGACAGAATGGAAGCAAAGCATCTATGGGATGAAATATCTAGAGCATCTAGATCTAACAGTATTTATGTCATGGGTGACTTTAATTTTAGCGGAATAAACTGGTTGAACAAAACAGGGAATAGTGAAGCAGAAGATTTTCTAGAATTAATTGACGATTGCTTTCTTACGCAACACATTAAGGAACCAACACGGGAAAATAATATTTTAGATTTAGTGTTAACTAACAGGGAAACGCAAATTAATGACATCGAAATAGGGAGCAGTGATCACAAAGAAATCAGATTTAGCATAGAATGGAATAGACCAGTAGGAGAAAATTCTGTTAAAGTGCCAGATTTTCGAAAAGCTGATTTTAATAGCCTAAGAAATTTTTTGGGTCAAATTGATTGGAAAGGCTTGGGTATGGGGTGTGGGCCGGTCTTGGAGCGAGACATGAACCCAGCGATAGGTGACTTAAATGGGGATTTCGATGTGGATTCAATATATAACTTATTTAAGAATATTCTAAACAAAGCACAGGAACGTAGTATACCATACAAATTGAATAGATCGTATACTAATGACCCAAAGTGGATAACAAAGAATTTGAAGAACCTTATAGGTAAAAAGAGAGCTTGGTACAAAAGGATTAAAAATGGGGAGGTCACTTTAGAACAGGAATTCGTACAACTGGTTAGAAATGTTAAAAAAGAGATAAGGAAAGCAAAAAGAAACTATGAAGTTCGCATAGCAGGGCAAGCAAAGACAAATCCTAAAGGGTTTTTTCAGTTATATCGTACTAAGACTAGGGAAAGGATAGGTCCATTAAAAACTGAGACAGGTCAAATAACAGATAGTGATGAAGAGATGAGTAGTATTTTTAATAAATATTTTGTATCTGTATTTACTAAAGAGGAACTTAACAATATGCCTTCAGCGGAACAAGTCTATGTGGGTGGGGACGAGGACAGGTTGACGAGTTTAGCAGTTACCAGGGAGGATGTTCTTAAACAAATAGTAAAACTCAAACCAAACAAATCCCCAGGGCCGGATGAAGTGTTTGCTAGGGTGCTTAAAGAATGCAAAGAGGAGCTTTGTGACCCACTGTCAACCATATTTAATAAATCAATAGAGTCAGGCAGAGTGCCAGAGTTTTGGAAAGTTGCTAATGTGATACCAGTTTTTAAGAACATAAGAACATAAGAACAAAGGCAACTGCAGAAGGCCTATTGGCCCATACGAGGCAGCTCCTATTCTATAACCACCCAATCCCACTCATATACTTGTCCAACCCGTGCTTGAAACAATCGAGGGACCCCACCTCCACAATGTTACGCGGCAATTGGTTCCACAAATCAACAACCCTGTTACTGAACCAGTATTTACCCAAGTCTTTCCTAAATCTAAACTTATCCAATTTATATCCATTGTTTCGTGTTCTGTCCTGTGTTGATACTTTTAATACCCTATTAATATCCCCCCGGTTATGTCCATTCATCCACTTGTAAACCTCTATCATGTCACCCCTAACTCTTCGCCTTTCCAGTGAATGCAACTTAAGCTTTGTTAATCTTTCTTCATATGAAAGATTTCTAATTTGGGGAATTAACTTAGTCATCCTACGCTGGACACGTTCAAGTGAATTTATATCCATTCTATAATATGGCGACCAAAACTGAACTGCATAATCTAAATGGGGCCTAACTAGAGCAAGATATAGCTTGAGAACCACACCAGGTGTCTTGTTACTAACGCTGCGATTAATAAATCCAAGTGTCCGATTTGCCTTATTACGAACATTTATGCATTGATCCTTTTGTTTTAAATTCTTACTAATCATAACTCCCAGATCCCTTTCGCAATCCGACTTCGCAATCACAACACCATCTAGCTCGTATCTTGTAACTCTATCATCATTACCTAACCTCAGAACTTTACATTTATCAGCATTAAACTGCATCTGCCAATCCTTTGACCATTTCAAAACCCTATCTAGATCAACTTGAAGTGATAGTGAGTCCTCCTCCGAATTAATTTCCCTACCGATTTTCGTATCATCGGCAAATTTGCAAATGTTGCTACTCAAACCTGAATCTAAATCATTTATATATATTATAAACAACAGAGGTCCCAGGACAGAGCCTTGAGGCACTCCACTTACAACATTTTCCCACTCTGACTTGATTCCATTTATACTAACTCTCTGTTTCCTTTGGTATAGCCATGCCCTAATCCAGCTTAATATAGCACCCCCAATACCATGAGACTCTATCTTTTTAATCAGTCTTTCATGTGGCACTGTATCAAAAGCTTTGCTAAAGTCAAGGTATACAACATCGCAATCCTTACCACTATCAACTGCCTCAACAATGCTAGAATAAAAAGATAACAAATTTGTTAAACATGAACGGCCATTTATAAAACCATGTTGCGACTCAATTATTAATTTATGTTTTTCAAGATGAAGACGAATTTTATTTGCTATTATAGATTCGAGTAACTTTCCCACAATAGACGTTAGGCTAATTGGTCGATAGTTAGACGCAAGTGATCTATCTCCTTTCTTAAAAACTGGTATCACATTAGCAACTTTCCAAAACTCTGGCACTCTGCCTGACTCTATTGATTTATTAAATATGGTTGACAGTGGGTCACAAAGCTCCTCTTTGCATTCTTTAAGCACCCTGGCAAACACTTCATCCGGCCCTGGGGATTTGTTTGGTTTGAGTTTTACTATTTGTTTAAGAACATCCTCCCTGGTAACTGCTAAACTCGTCAACCTGTCCTCGTTCCCACCCACATAGACTTGTTCGGCTGAAGGCATATTGTTAAGTTCCTCTTTAGTAAATACAGATACAAAATATTTATTAAAAATACTACTCATCTCTTCATCACTATCTGTTATTTGACCTGTCTCAGTTTTTAATGGACCTATCCTTTCCCTAGTCTTAGTACGATATAACTGAAAAAACCCTTTAGGATTTGTCTTTGCTTGCCCTGCTATGCGAACTTCATAGTTTCTTTTTGCTTTCCTTATCTCTTTTTTAACATTTCTAACCAGTTGTACGAATTCCTGTTCTAAAGTGACCTCCCCATTTTTAATCCTTTTGTACCAAGCTCTCTTTTTCCCTATAAGGTTCTTCAAATTCTTTGTTATCCACTTTGGGTCATTAGTATTCGATCTATTCAATTTGTATGGTATACTACGTTCCTGTGCTTTGTTTAGAATATTCTTAAATAAGTTATATATTGAATCCACATCGAAATCCCCATTTAAGTCACCTATCGCTGGGTTTATGTCTCGCTCCAAGACCGGCCCACACCCCATACCCAAGACTTTCCAATCAATTTGACCCAAAAAATTTCTTAGGCTATTAAAATCAGCTTTTCGAAAATCTGGCACTTTAACAGAATTTTCTCCTACTGGTCTATTCCATTCTATGCTAAATCTGATTTCTTTGTGATCACTGCTCCCTAGCTCACTCCCTATTTCGATGTCATTAATTTGCGTTTCCCTGTTAGTTAACACTAAATCTAAAATATTATTTTCCCGTGTTGGTTCCTTAATGTGTTGCGTAAGAAAGCAATCGTCAATTAATTCTAGAAAATCTTCTGCTTCACTATTCCCTGTTTTGTTCAACCAGTTTATTCCGCTAAAATTAAAGTCACCCATGACATAAATACTGTTAGATCTAGATGCTCTAGATATTTCATCCCATAGATGCTTTGCTTCCATTCTGTCTAAATTTGGTGGCCTATATATTACTCCTATTATAATATTATTAGCTTTTTCGTTTAATTCAATCCAAATAGTTTCTGTGTGTGGCTCTGTTTTGATTCCCTCTTTGAGACTACATTTCAACTAATGTAGTCTCCTTTCTATCTTAAGAAAGGAGATAGATCACTTGCGTCTAACTATCGACCAATTAGCCTAACGTCTATTGTGGGAAAGTTACTCGAATCTATAATAGCAAATAAAATTCGTCTTCATCTTGAAAAACATAAATTAATAATTGAGTCGCAACATGGTTTTATAAATGGCCGTTCATGTTTAACAAATTTGTTATCTTTTTATTCTAGCATTGTTGAGGCAGTTGATAGTGGTAAGGATTGCGATGTTGTATACCTTGACTTTAGCAAAGCTTTTGATACAGTGCCACATGAAAGACTGATTAAAAAAATAGAGTCTCATGGTATTGGGGGTGCTATATTAAGCTGGATTGGGGCATGGCTATACCAAAGGAAACAGAGAGTTAGTATAAATGGAATCAAGTCAGAGTGGGAAAATGTTGTAAGTGGAGTGCCTCAAGGCTCTGTCCTGGGACCTCTGTTGTTTATAATATATATAAATGATTTAGATTCAGGTTTGAGTAGCAACATTTGCAAATTTGCCGATGATACGAAAATCGGTAGGGAAATTAATTCGGAGGAGGACTCACTATCACTTCAAGTTGATCTAGATAGGGTTTTGAAATGGTCAAAGGATTGGCAGATGCAGTTTAATGCTGATAAATGTAAAGTTCTGAGGTTAGGTAATGATGATAGAGTTACAAGATACGAGCTAGATGGTGTTGTGATTGCGAAGTCGGATTGCGAAAGGGATCTGGGAGTTATGATTAGTAAGAATTTAAAACAAAAGGATCAATGCATAAATGTTCGTAATAAGGCAAATCGGACACTTGGATTTATTAATCGCAGCGTTAGTAACAAGACACCTGGTGTGGTTCTCAAGCTATATCTTGCTCTAGTTAGGCCCCATTTAGATTATGCAGTTCAGTTTTGGTCGCCATATTATAGAATGGATATAAATTCACTTGAACGTGTCCAGCGTAGGATGACTAAGTTAATTCCCCAAATTAGAAATCTTTCATATGAAGAAAGATTAACAAAGCTTAAGTTGCATTCACTGGAAAGGCGAAGAGTTAGGGGTGACATGATAGAGGTTTACAAGTGGATGAATGGACATAACCGGGGGGATATTAATAGGGTATTAAAAGTATCAACACAGGACAGAACACGAAACAATGGATATAAATTGGATAAGTTTAGATTTAGGAAAGACTTGGGTAAATACTGGTTCAGTAACAGGGTTGTTGATTTGTGGAACCAATTGCCGCGTAACATTGTGGAGGTGGGGTCCCTCGATTGTTTCAAGCACGGGTTGGACAAGTATATGAGTGGGATTGGGTGGTTATAGAATAGGAGCTGCCTCGTATGGGCCAATAGGCCTTCTGCAGTTACCTTTGTTCTTATGTTCTTATGTTCTTATATTAATAGGGTATTAAAAGTATCAACACAAGACAGAACACGAAACAATGGGTATAAAGTGGATAAGTTTAGATTTAGGAAAGACTTGGGTAAATACTGGTTCAGTAACAGGGTTGTTGATTTGTGGAACCAATTGCCGCGTAACATTGTGGAGGTGGGGTCCCTCGATTGTTTCAAGCATGGATATGAGTGGGATTGGGTGGTTATAAATAGGAGCTGCCTCGTATGAGCCAATAGGCCTTCTGCAGTTCTCATTATTACTACTATCCCCTACACCTTACTTTCTGCCTCAGCTCTCTCTTGCCTATTTATTGCCTGTCTCTATCTCCTAATCACAATCGACTTGAGAATGGTCCAGGACGGACCGAAACGTCGTCGTCCCTTCAACTTCTAGTGTGTGGTCTGGTCAACATACTTCAGGCAAGTTATTGTGACTCATCGCCTGCATAGTTGATTGAAGTTCCACAAATCACCTGCAGGCAATTATCTCACATTAGCTTGTATTGTTTATACAAGGATAAGATTTTAATAAATTCAGTTCTATAACTGAACACTGGTTCTGTTTAAATCAGGGATTTAAATATGTATATAGTCCAGCCTTGCACCATAACTATTAACAGCTAATATATTCTTATAATAATAACACAACAATTTAAATTGTAGTAGTATGATATTAAATGACCTTAAATGTGGTCTAAGTACAATTAACTAAGTACAAAAATTTATATTCAATTGGATTAAATTATATGATAAATTAAAGATAACTAAGCAAGCAATTGTTTACTTAATTTATATGTAGGTCCCTTACTCCTGAGTTTGGCTCCACCCACTTCCTAAAGTGGGTAGCTTTCAATGAATATTGATTGATTATTTTTACTATCTAGACATATGATTATAATATAATTAGATATAGGATTAAAATAATTATAAGTAGTACTGGAGAGCACTATTGATTCATATTAAAGATTTGATTTAAATCCCTACCGGAAATCGATTCAATTGTTTCAATAGTTTTTTAATTAAGAAATCCTTCTAGAAGCTTCTAGATCCTTGAGAAATCATGCACCAAGTCACGTAGGCACCTATAGGGCCATATGGTGTACGTGATCATAGATGTCATTGTCTTGTAGGATCCAGATGTATAATGAATCTGTAGTGATTCTGATATGATTATGATATGATTTAGATATGATATAGAAATAATACATTTTTTAGATAATAATATAGATATGGTGGGGTAAAATTTCCCACATTCAACACTTCTTCTCACCGTCTTATCTTCAGCTATACCCACCTCAAGCTCGCCCAATGGGTATCTTGTCCTGTATCTAGTCAAGTCTCTTATGTCTAATTATTAATGTAATGGTTTAATTCTTGAGATGATGTGAAATGGACTGGTCACAAACGCTTCATCAGTCCTGATATTATTATAATAAATAAAAATGTAATAACAGAGGAAACTTTCATAATTATTCAGTTTATAAGCTGATTAATTATAATTATTTTTTTAAGCTCAACAGAGGATAAATCCTCATAGCTATAGGTTATTATATAAATTTAGTATACAATAATTCATGTGAGTGGCAAAAAATTCCCACATAAGTGTAGTAATGATATATGACAAGGATATAACAAGTATATGGCCATTATATGTCTAAAAAGCAAGTAAAATGATCATTATATAAACAATATAACACTATTATATGCTCAGAATATAGCTTATGTAACACCAATATATGACTAGAATATAGTAAACATATCAGTAAATCTCACATATAAGTGTTACATGACCAGTATATGAGAAATACATGACCAGTATTTGACTCACATGTGAATAGTATATGGGATGGATATGATTACTAAATTATCAATATATTACTAGTATGTCTAGTATACGACCAGTATGATGGCTATATAATCAAAATATGAACAGCATATTATCAGTATATGACCAATAAATTATCAGTAGATGACCTGTGAATGATCTGTATATGACTAGTGTATGATAAGGTTAGGACATTAAAGAACGGCCGTCGCCTTTAACATTACTCTATGTTAAAAGTCATACTCCAACCTTAGTAACACTTCAGACGGCACAGATCACGATCATCGGTTTGCAGCCAGCAGCCGTCGTGGCTGGACGTTTCTCTGGTTGCTCGTCATCTCAGCGGGCTGCTAAGACAGCCAGTATGCGAAGGGGCATACTTACGTCAACCATGCCCTGTTGAGGGAGGGTCAGCTATATCACCTCGGCTTAGCCCTCGCACAGGTACTCGCCACGAGTGACCATGCTACAAAAAGTGAAGGTTACCTTCCTGAACGACCATGCGTTCACCAAGAGTGAACTACTGGAAGCATTCTACACTGCCATCAACGCCACGCCCGTTGACATACTCCAGGAGGGAGTGGGAGTTGCTCTCTTCTACTCCCAGGATGACAACATCGCCCACCTGGAATATTTACCCCCGGAATGCTCTGGAAGAAGCCCCTATCAGTCTAACATTCCCTCGTCGCTTCCTAGCTGAGAGAACAGTCTTCATCAGAGGATACAGGACTTGGATCACCGAACACACTTCTGAAGAAGTTATCCAAAGCTTCACCACTGAAAACCCCACCATGCCACCATCCTCTCTCCTTGTCATCAACTCAGCAAACAGCCGCCCAACCCTAAATCTGACCTTCGGGGAAGCTGCAGCGGACCTCGCCGCCTCTCATGGGCTCAAGTGTTTTGGAGTCAAGATCACACTGGTACAGATAATTGAAATTGAAATTGAAATAAGTTTATTGAGGTAAAATACACACAAAGGGATGAGGTAGCTCAAGCTATTCTCACCCCGTTCAGTACAACGTGTTAGTACATACATAGACACACATCACAAACAATAAACCTGTTACCAAACATTCTGAGAGATAAACATGTACATTTCCTCCTTCACAAGTGGTATGGTATCAGACGTACACAAATACTTTTATGACCTAGTTATACGGATAATTCAACAAAATATTACAGTCTTGGTGCAAAATTCTTATATCTCTCAAGAATATCATCAACCTTTCCTTTGTGACACATCCAGGCTATTTGCTCAGGAACAGTCCTTATCTCAGTGTTTCTATATACATTAATCAACGGACAATCAAGAACATAATGGGCAAGGGTGTGAGACCTTAACATACCACATAGTTTACACTTCGTGTCATTATCATGAACGCCTATCCCATATTCCCAGTAATATTTGTACCCAAGCCTGAGCCGCATGTATACAGAGTCACTCCAAGCATTTCTCCTTTTACCATAAGTGAAAAGGGTGTTTTGACTCACATACATGTAGTGTTGCATGGTTAGACTTCTCTCATACATTATCCCTCTCCTCTCCACTCCTGCCTGTGCGTGAATATTTCTGATTTTGCTTCTTATTTGTCTCATTGTGAATTCACATTCAATGTCAATTTGTGGTTTTGATGTGGCACGTTTGGCCAAGTCATCCGCCACCTCGTTGAGCACTATTCCAACATGAGATGGAATCCACATGAATTTCACACTATGACCTTTCAGCTGTATCTCAGCTATTCTTCTCTTACAATCCTCAACTATAGACATGAAGACTGGGTTTCGACTGTTTAAGGACTCCAGTGCTCCTCGGCTATCGACAAATACAAAAACATTTTTGTCGTCATGACGTACTTCCTCCAAACACGCCAGAATGGCCTGCAGTTCAGCTGGTGTGGATGATATATAAATACTAAGCCGGAGTTCAATTTTCCTGTCCACAGTCCCAAACTCCGTATATTCCCTTATTAGGACACCACACCCTGCCCTGCCATCCTCCGCCACCGACCCGTCGCAATATACATGTAAACTGTTGCCTCTTGGTAACCGGGATATCATGCTTCCATACATACACCGTAATTGTCCCGGTTCATGATGAATCTTTTTCACATTGAGGGGTACAATTTCGACGTCTATTTTCTGTACTTTCCAGGGAGCAGACATATTACCCTGTCGAGAGGGTTTACAGCAGTCAAGTACATCGTATTCCCTGAGGTCATGAGCTAATCCCCTCGTGTAGCGTGTCTCCCTCAGTTTCCTGGAAGTGTGTACGTCACTCAAGCAGGTCTGAACGCTCTCAAACAGCTTATCCCCTCCTTTTCTCCGCATGAAACGAATAGCTACTCTAGTGTTAATGTCACGGACTCTATCACACACACTCTGTAAATTTAATTCCATTCTCATTATTTCAATCAGTGCATTTCTTTGACATCCAAGAATAATCCTCATAGCCTCATAAAGAATGCTTCTATGACCTCAGGCTGTGATTCAAGTGTTACTCTCACCACCAACAAATGCCTGGAACGGACCATCAAGTGCTGTATCTATGTAGATCATCATTACTTCGTCTGCAAAGCTGATTTCGACCGATGTCTTGTCTGCGATGATATAGTACCAAGTACTACATGTAGTGATGTAGTACCGAGTACTCAAGTACTCGTTCGATCGCAAGGCAGTGCGATCTCACATCGTTGCCCGCGCCGACAGGAAGAAATACAGAAAATTGAAGAACTGAGATGACCTGCTTTAACCAACAACGCCGCTTCCACCAGCGCCAACTCCAACTCTTCGGGGCAACATCCAATCAGAAGCTTCTCCTCCTCACCCAGGAGGTAGCTCCAGCTCCCAGACCGTTGAGCTTCCTCACTGGCGGCCAAACACCCAATCAGCACGCCAGCCTCGATCTACTTCAGATGTTGGTCTGGTACCGGCTCTTCTCAGACTTGCTAAGTGGATTGGTGTATATGACAACTAGTTGTTCGTCACAACCATCAACTCCCTGTATGGTGCAAATGGACTAACTACCATCAGTATTCCTGAGACGACGCTTGCTGCCCCAGAGCAGATACCTCCACCTTTGACTACACCAGCTTCGTTGCCACGACGTTCCTACGGCTGCACAGCTGTGGGGAAATTCTTCCAACATATAGTTGACTATAATCATAAATTAATTAATAAATCTAGGTGAATATATTACATAAGTGAACTGTGTAAATTTAATTATGAGTTGGATAATTCCACTTCCACACCTTTTGGGGGTAGATCTAATACTGCTAGATCTACCGATCAGAATCAACCGATCTAATACTGCTAGATCTACCTAATGAACATAATATGTTGCATAATTTCAATATTAAGGTTTATCAGTAAATAAGGGTTATGGTGTTAGTAAACTAGCTACAATATCATTACTAAATAATCATCAGCTTAGCTCTCCAACAGGTAATGAGAAGTGTGTCTGACAGCCTTCAGAAATTAGTATAATCCTGTCACTACGTGATGGTGTCGTGAACACATGATTCACCAGTCAAGATGACTCGCTCTCGTAAATATAACTCCTTACAATGTAATTTCTGTTGATCTACAGTTATATCCACTAATTCCACTGAAGGAATCAACCGATTCATGGAATTAAACTTACAGATGACTCGGACGCTAGAATGGACGCTAGGCAAAGCATCATTCATGTTGATTGGCATGCAGCTCTTAACATTTCATCTGACATGGTTACAAAGGTAGAGGAGTTTACTACGTTTACTGCAATTCCGATATTTCAAGTTCGGACAGTAAAGCTAGTGTTAAGTGGTAGCCTAGTGAAGACGGGCCACAATTTAATCTGCTGACTTATTCAGTGGCAACCTAGTGGTATGGTGAACAGAGAAATATTAATTGAGAAAGTTGTTAAGTAAAAGACTGTTGAGATGGGGTCAAACAGTGATTTGCACTGTGTAATTGACCAAACTGGCCAAATTCTATTTAAAATACCATAGTTAACTTAGGATACATGAATTTGCATACTTGTAGATCTAAATTTTTAAAAGCAACCGTAAGGTTAAATGTTGCAGACGCTTTCAATATCTTGTGGATTTAGATTAAAATGTAAAGGTAAGCTGAAAACAAAGTTGGCAAGGCTGTAGCATTACTTAATTTGCATGTCAGAAATGTTATACATAATATTTAATTATTCTGATGAAAATTTTCATACTGGAATTTAGTTAATAATGTATAATAGGATAGGATAATGTAGCTAGGCTTAGGTAAACATATTTACAGATGATACGAGTATACAGAGTGTAATTTAATCTATATTTAGGGGTGTAATTGTCATATCCACAAGGGCTGTGATAAGGGTTTAAACCTACGTCCAGGATGATCCCAGACGCGCCTTAGTCGACTGTGCTACGACATGGTTCGAACCCTCATCACGGCCCTTGTGGATTTGTTCATTTGATTCATCACGCTATTGTGATTTCTGTGTGTAATTGGCATATTTGTTTCTATGGACTTCTGAGATTTGTTATTTGTATCTATATGTTATTAATGAAAACTTAGAAATAGTTAAAGAGTAAGGAAATAGTTATGATAATTGTGTGAGGGAAATGCCTATATGGTCTGTAGTAATGGTATCCAGCGATATGCAGAAACAGATTATTTCAGAGAGCTAGGAAGGAGATCAGTAGCCACGTTTTCAGCAGAGTTACCTAGTAACGAGCACTATATTTCAGTAACTATCAAGTATTGAAGAACTATCAAGTATATGAAGTACTCAAGTACTCGTTCGAACTCCCTCGAACTGTTTAGATAGTACTTTTTGTAACTATATGCACCATAGTACAAACATTGATGTAAAAAACAATTATATAGTAGAATTTGGTACTATTCACTTTATAGTCCGAAAAAATAAAGCTAAAAAACTAACTGAAATATTCCTAGCCAAGTTTACCACATATATGTACTATATTTGGCTTCAGATAGCGTGTATTACCCTAGGAAGGTTAGTTTAGATTGTCTTTGCAACGTAAATACAATAAATCCAGTTTATCCTAATTCAATAGTAACGCTTTCTACGTTGTAATTATCCATTACGTCATATATATACAATGGTCATCATTGTTACTATAAGTACTAACTAAATAGTAGGATGGGCTAGTATTATGAGAATGTTTTGGGTTAAAATTATTGCTTATTCATATACTGTGATTCATTTTTACTAGCAAGTGAAGTTGTTGTATATGTTATGTAAGTGAAACAAGCTGTCTGTAAATAGCAATTAGTGAAATGCAACTCACGAGTTACCGAGATTTCCAGCAGCCCTCTTGGCAGCTTTGAAACAGCAGTGGCATCCAGGACTCCGGATGGGCAATAAGTGTGTGGTGCAATCATTTATTTGCACCTTAAGTATAGAGGATAATTTTCCGTATTAGGAATATTGGCAATATAATATTAATGATAATTAGTGACCTCAGTTAAGTTACAACCATTGTCAAGGTTGTTATCAGTGATTTACTTAAGTATTAACGTTTTATGAAGTCTTGGCAAAGTTATATATATTTAACGCAGACTATCTAATTGTTGAAGATAAGATGTAACCGTGTTTTTATACATGCAATCCCGTGGATTGGGTCTGGAAACTCTTTAGCACAGTTTTGATTTACAAATGGAAATCTCCCATGTAGCAGTACTGATTTATCTTCAAGTGTAGTTATATTGTTGAGTTATATCTCGTGGTCTTAGTATCCTAGAATTTGTTTAATTGTCCCTTCAACAACTTTCCATCTAGGACTAATTTATTATTCAACTATCTGTTGGAGCAGTGGCCGGAGTTTATGGAGACATTGTTGACCACACAGTAGCTGAAAAAATAGCAATATCATACAGATATTTATTGTCTGTAGCCCAGTTCATTGGTGCCACACTGGGATTCACATTTCATACTGATGCATAGACGTCAGGAGTAGCTTTGTTTTAGGCAAGGCATGCATACAAAATGACAAATCTTTGTAGTAACAGGACTTACCACTTATTGACAGTTAAGTAGATTACAGCCACTACACTGGTATGGAAGGAAAATGGAGTACCAATGTGGGAAATCACCACCTTCATTTCAAAGTAACAGCTTTAAATAGTCTCTTAAATAATAAACCAACTGATCTATGCAATATTAATTTTATTGAGAAAATCCCTAGGAGCCGTGATGAGGGTTCTATCCCATGCGGTGGATGTTCCTATGCACACGCCTTAGTGGGTCAAAAGGATTACAACCTGGAGTTCTACTGAGCTCACAAAGGTTTCCTGAGGTTTGCACTGAAGCTAGACCAAAATTTTCACACAATCCCCCGCATGAACTCTGGCTCTGTCATCCAGGAATGTTCTATGTCTGACCTCTGTTCTACATAGGTTCGAACCCTCATCACGACTCCTTCGTTTTTTTTCATTCACACATCACGTTAGTGTGATTATTCTCTGTGTATTGAAAGAGAAGTGTCAGAGATAGAACATTCTTGGATGACAGAGCCAGAGTGCATTGGAGGAATTGTGTGAAATCTGGTCTGGCTACAGCGGAAGCCTCAAGAAACCCATGTAAGCTCAGTAGAACTTAAGGTTGCAATCCTTGTTGCCCATGTCGTGGCCTAGTTGATGAGTGAGTGTGCATGGGAATACCCTCCGCATAGGTTCGAACCCTCATCACGGCTCCTATATATTTTCTCATTGATATATCATGTTAGTGTTATTACTCTGAGTATTAATTTTATTCAAAGGAATTTAATTGTAATGTTAAAGACTTTACTTGCTGGTAATTGATATCTTCAGAATTAAATTTAGCAAATGCTTACTAATTATGCTTATAATCTTAAATTAAAAATAAAATCGCAACTGCAAGATTGTTAAATCAAAGTAAGAGAACTCGGCTTAGCTGTGGTTGTAGTGTAGTCACGTTCACACTCTGGCACAGACAGTTACCTGCGATGATTCACTTCCATCATCAACCAAACCAACCCGTTCTCACACTTGCTTCAGTCAATATTGGCTTATTTAATAAGTGCATATATGACATACTAATTGATTGTGAATATTTTAGTTTACCTTGAAAAGCTTCATAGAAAACACCGACCTCACCTAACCTTCTTAGTATGTTAAGATAAGCATCTTATTGCTTCTTATTTACAATTACTACTTAACCTATCAATGGTATAGGTTATGTAATAATTGTAATTAAGAAGCAATAAGATGCTTATCTTAAACACTAAGAAGGTTAGGTGAGGTCGGTGTTTTCTATGAAGTTTTTCAAGGTAAACTAAAATATTTACAATCAATTAGTATGTCACATATGCACTTATTAAATAAACCAATATTTACTATAAGCAAGTGCGAGAACGGGTTGACCAAACAATGGTTAGGTCTAGGCTAATGTTCACGGTCAGTAGCACTGCTTTCAACTATCTGGTAAAGGGTCCCAACAACCTATGAAAAAGATAAAAAAAATTATGAATATAATAACCGTTGCGGTGAGTAATGGTTCGTATGTTAACCCGTAATTTAACCTGACCTATTATCCGATAATGACCATAGAGAAATAATTAATAATTATCACAAATCAAATTTGACTACATATCTATATAAACAAAAATGTAAATGTTCGTTTGTTCAAAATCGTAAATCTCCGAAAGTTGATTGCTTTAAAATTTTCAAAGTTCTATTCGCATCCGAGCGGGTTTTTTATATACGTACTATATAGATGTCACGTCTGTGACGGGACAAAACACGCTTTTTTGGGAAAATTGTGTTTTTCATGTGAAGGAAATCTTTGAAACCTCTTTACCGATTGCTTTGGAATTTTGACACAAAGTTCCATTCGAATACGCGAATGTTTGTATATACCTACTAGATGCCACACCTGTGATAGGTAAAAACATGCTTTTTTGAAAAACAGCACAATCTGTTGCACGCAATAGCAACACACGCTATACTAAATATGTTACAATTCCATTTCATTGTTTCCGATTGCATTGATAAATAGAATTTTCATAGATTTCGATTTATTGTCATTTTGATTTAATTGTTTTGTGTGACATTGCGTTGGATTTGAGCTGTGTTGTTTACCATTCTGTTCATTTCATGATTATAGTTTATTTATTTTATTTTTTTTAGTTTTTTCAATTCGTTATTTAACTGTTTTTCTTATATTTCAGTGATGGGAACATCAGATCATTTAATGTTCCCAATTTTCTGATGTGAACATCAGATTATTTGCGAATGCATCGGACAATGGAGTGGGGGGAATGGTTGAGAGGATGAGGGGACGGGAATGGGGGATGTTGGGCGTTGAGTGAGGAATGGTTGTGAGGACGAGGGGACAGGTGAGTGAGGAATGATTGGGAGGACGTGGGGACGGGGGAGGGGGTAATGGTGGGGGAGGACAGGGGGACAGGGGAAGGTTGCTGTGGCTCAGCAACTCACAGGCGTTGCTGAACCATAGCAACGCATGGCCGGATACAGCTAATCCTTATATAAATAACATATGATATACATATGTCAAATTTATATCCAGTATATAACCATTATGTGACTAGTATAAGTCTAGTAAATTACAAAAAAGGATTATCAGTATATAGAAAGTATATCTAATAGATAATTAGTATTTGAGCAATGCATGGTCTCTACAAGACAAGCATATAGTCGGTGCATAGTTTGTATGACCAGTACAAGGCCATTATATGTTTAATACATCGTAAATATATAACCAATAAATGACCAATGTATGCCGATTATATTACCAGTATATGACGAGTATATGGCCTGCATATGGCCAGAATGTTTGCAGTAGTTACTACAGTAAAGATATCATATAAACATTCGCATGATGGAGATCAGTCAATAAAAAATGTATTTGCTGAGAAAGTAGATGAATGTGCATTAATTAATAAGTTTAATTCCAGATCCTATTTACGCTGACAAGAAGCCAAGGACTGAAACTTTGATGTCACGTTTCTTCAGAGTCCTGAAAGAAGAAATTCACCTGGAGCACCACGCACTTCAAAGAATCTAAAACGGCCTTCAGTAAGTTATTTATTTATTAATAATTTCTTAGAACTGGTTATTGAGCAGTAAAATTATTTCTGACTCCTATGCTCCTTTTGGGATTTCCTCTGGACTTTACCTTAGACCAACAAGTGTAACTAACTCTAGGACAACAGTATTAACCAAGGGGCACGACCAAACACATGACTCTAGGACAACAGTATTAACCGAGGGGCACGACCAAACACATGACTCTAGGACAACAGTATTAACCGAGGGGCACGACCAAACACATGACTCTAGGACAACAGTATTAACCGAGGGGCACGAACAAACACATGACTCTAGGACAACAGTATTAACCGAGGGGCACGACCAAACACATGACTCTAGGACAACAGTATTAACCGAGGGGCACGACCAAACACATGACTCTAGGACAACAGTATTAACCGAGGGGCACGACCAAACACATGACAGGATATTAAGGTCCAAGGCCGTGACACAGAGATCAAACACCAACAACCAAAGGCTGTGACAAACCTCACACCACAGGGGCCTGTGGCTGAGTGGACAGCGCTTAAGACAAGTAATGCTAGGGTCCGGGTTCGATCCCCAGCGATGGCGAAAAACAAATGGGCAGAGTTTCTTTCACTCTGATGCTCCTGTTACCTGGCAGTATATGGTTACTTGGGAGTTAGACAACTGTTATGTGCTGCTTCCTGGGTGTGTGTGTGTACTCACCTATTTGTGCTTGCAGTATCGAGCATTGACTCTTGGATCCCGCCTTTCTAGCCGGGATCTTTCATCGGTTGTTTACAGCAATGACTCCGGTCCCATTTTCCTATCATACCTAATATTAAAATCATGAAAAGAGTTTGCTTCCACAACCTTCCTGCTTTTCTCTAGGAGCCGGTCGGCCGAGCAGACAGCACGCTGTACTTGTGATCCTGTGGTCCCGAGCGCCGGCGAGAAACTATGGGCAGAGTATCTTTCACCCTATGCCCCTGTTACATAACAGTAAAACAGGTACCTGGGTGTTAGTCAGCTGTCACGCGCTGCTTCCTGGGGGTGGAGGCCTGGTCGAGGACCGGGCCGCGGGGACACTAAAGCCCCGAAATCATCTTAAGATAACCTGCAAACCCAGTGCATTCCATTTTTCCACTACTCTCACGCTAAAAGACAACTTCCTAACATCTCTGTGACTTATCTGAGTTTCCAATTTCCACCCATGTCCCCTCGTTCTGTTATTATTACGTGTGAACATTTCATCTATTTCCACTTTGTCAATTCCCCTGAGTATTTTATATGTCCCTATCATATCTCCTCTGTCCCTTCTTTTCTCTAGTGTCGTAAGGTTCAGTTCCTTCAGACGCTCTTCATATCCCATCCCTCGTAACTCTGGGACAAGCCTCATCGCAAACCTCTGAACCTTCTCCAGATTCCTTATGTGTTTCTTCAGGTGGGGGCTCCATGATGGCGGGGCATACTCTAAGACTGGTCTCATGTAGGCAGTGTAAAGTGCCCTAAAAGCCTCCTCACTTAGGTTTCTGAATGAAGTTCTAATTTTCGGCAATGTAGAGTACGCTGCTGTCGTTATCCTATTTATATGTGCCTCAGGAGTTAGATTAGGTGTTACGTCCACTCCCAGGTCTCTTTCTTGAATCGTTACAGGTAGGCAGTTCCCCTTCATTGTGTACTGTCCCTTTGGTCGCCTATCACCTGATCCAATTTCAATAACTTTACATTTACTGGTGTTGAACTCCAGTAGCCATTTCTGTGACCATCTCTGCAACCTGTTTAAGTCCTCTTGGAGGATCCTACAATCTTCGTCTGTCACAACTCTTCTCATTAATTTTGCGTCATCTGCGAACACTGACATGTAGGATTCCACTCCTGTAAACATATCATTTACGTAAATTAGAAAGAGGATTGGTCCCAGCACTGATCCTTGAGGTACTCCACTCGTTACTGTTCGCCAGTCCGTCTTCTCGCCCCTTACCATTACCCTCTGGCTCCTTCCTGTTAGGTAGTTCCTTACCCATGCTAGGGCATTTCCGCTTACTCCTGCCTGCCTCTCAAGTTTGTATAGCAGTCTCAAACTTGAGAGGCAGGCAGGCAAACGTGTGTGTGTGTGTGTGTGTGTGTGTGTGTGTGTGTGTGTGTGTGTGTGTGTGTGTGTGTGTGTGTGTGTGTGTGTGTGTGAGTGTGTGTGTGTGTGTGTGTGTGTGTGTGTGTGTGTGTGTGTGTGTGTGTGTGTGTGTGTGTGTGTGTGTGTTGTGTGTGTGTTCACCTAGTTGTGTTTTGTGGGGATTGAGCTTTGCTCTTTCGGCCCGTCTCTCAACTGTCAATCAACGGTTTACTAACTACTTTTTTTCCCCACAATATACACACACACACACACACACCACAGGAAGCAGCCCGTGACAGCTGATTAACTCCAAGGTCTCTATATACTGCTAGGTAACAGGGGCATTCAGGGTGAAAGAAACTTTGCCCATTTGTTTCTGCCAGGTGCGGGAATCGGACCCGCGCCACTGAATTACGAGTCCTGTGCGCTATCCACCAGGCTACCAGGGCCCCCTGTGTGTGTGTGTGTGTGTATGTGTGTGTGTACTCACCTAATTGTACTCACCTAATTGTGCTTGCGGGGGTTGAGCTCTGGCTCTTTGGTCCCGCCTCTCAACCGTCAATCAACAGGTGCACAGGTTCCTGAGCCTATTGGGCTCTATCATATCTACACCTGAAACTGTGTATGGAGTCAGCCTCCACCACATTACTTCCTAATGCATCCCATTTGTCAACCACTCTGACACTAAAAAAGTTCTTTCTAATATCTCTGTGGCTCATTTGCGCACTCACTTTCCACCTGTGTCCCCTAGTGCGTTCCCCTTGTGTTAAATAGCCTGTCTTTATCAACCCTGTCGATTCCCTTGAGAATTTTGAACGTGGTGATCATGTCCCCCCTAACTCTTCTGTCTTCCAACGAAGTGAGGTTTAATTCCCGTAGTCTCTCCTCGTAACTCATACCTCTCAGCTCGGGTACTAGTCTGGTGGCAAACTTTTGAACCTTTTCCAGTTTAGTCTTATGCTTGACTAGATATGGACTCCATGCTGGAGCCGCATACTCCAGGATTGGTCTGACATATGTGGTATATAATGTTCTGAAAGATTCCTTACACAAGTTTCTAAAGGCCGTTGTTATGTTAGCCAACCTGGCATATGCTGCTGATGTTATCCTCTTGATATGTGCTGCAGGAGACAGGTCTGGCGTGATATCAACTCCCAAGTGTTTTTCTTTCTCTGACTCCTGAAGAATTTCCTCTCCCAGATGATACCTTGTATCTGGCCTCCTGCTCCCTATACCTATCTTCATTATATTACATTTGGTTGGGTTAAACTCTAACAACCACTTGTTCGACCATTCCTTCAGTTTGTCTAGGTCTTCTTGAAGCCTCAAACAGTCCTCTTCTGTCTTAATCCTTCTCATAATTTTGGCATCGTCCGCAAACATTGAGAGAAATGAATCTATACCCTCCAGGAGATCATTTACAATATCAGAAACAAGATACGACCGAGTACAGAGCACTGTAGGACTCCTCTGGTGACTTCACGCCAATCGGTGGTCTCACCCCTCACCGTAACTCTCTGCTTCCTATTGCTTAGGTATTCCCTTATCCACTGGAACACCTTACCAGCTACACCTGCCTGTCTCTCCAGCTTATGTACCAGCCTCTTATGCGGTACTGTGTCAAAGGCTTTCCGACAATCCAAGAAAATAGAGTCCGCCCAGCCCTCTCTTTCTTGCTTAATCTGTGTTACCTGGTCATAGAATTCTATTAAGCCAGTCAGGCAAGATTTACCCTCCCTGAACCCATGTTGTCGATTTGTCACGAAGTCCCTTCTCTCCAGATGTGCTACCAGGTTTTTTCTCACGATCTTCTCCATCACCTTGCATGGTATACAAGTCAAGGATACTGGCCTGTAGTTCAGTGCCTCTTGCCTGTCGCCCTTTTTGTATATTGGGATCACATTCGCCGTCTTCCATATTTCTGGTAGGTCTCCCGTCTCCAGTGACCTACTATAAACTATGGAGAGTGGCAAGCAAAGTGCCTCTGCACACTCTTTCAGTACCCATGGCGAGATCCCGTCTGGACCAATAGCCTTTCTAACATCCAGGTCCAGCAGGTGTCTCTTGACCTCCTCTCTCGTAATTTCGAACTCTTCCAAGGCTGCCTGGTTTACCTCCCTTTCTCCTAGCACAGTGACCTCACCTTGTTCTGTTGTGAAGACCTCTTGGAACCTCTTGTTGAGTTCATCACACACCTCTTTGTCATTCTCTGTATACCTGTCCTCGCCTGTTCTAAGTTTCACTGTTGTTTTCCTTCTGATGTGACTGTGGAGTAGCTTTGGTTCGGTCTTGGCTTTGTTTGCTATATCACTTTCATAACTTTTCTCAGCTTCTCTTCTCACCCTGACATACTCATTCCTGGTTCTCTGGTATCTCTCTCTGCTTTCTGGTGTTCTGTTATTCCGGAAGTTCCTCCACGCCCTTTTGTTAAGTTTCTTCGCTTCCATACATGCCCTATTATACCATGGATTCTTCTGTTGCTTCTCGGATTTTTCCTTTTGGGCCGGGATGTATCTGCTTACTGCCTCCTGACACTTTTGGGTGACATAGTCCATCATATTTTGTACAGACTTAGCTCTGAGGTCTGTGTCCCAAGGTATTTCCCTTAGGAAGCTTCTCATCTCCTCATAATTTCCCTTTCGGTATGCCAGCCTTTTGTTTCCTAGTTCTTTTTTTTGGGGGATAATTCCTAGCTCTACCAGGTACTCAAAGTTCAATACACTGTGATCACTCATTCCCAAGGGTGCTTCCATCTTGACTTCCCTTATATCCCACTCACTTAGGGTAAATATCAGGTCAAGCATTGCTGGTTCATCCTCTCCTCTCATTCTTGTTGGATCCTTGATGTGCTGGCTTAGAAAGTTTCTTGTTGCCACGTCCAGCAGCTTAGCTCTCCATGTTTCTGGTCCTCCATGCGGGTCTCTGTTCTCCCAATCTTTCTTCCCATGGTTGAAGTCTCCCATAATTAGTAGTCCAGATCCTTTCCTGCTAGCAACAGTAGCTGCTCTCTCTATTATGTTAATGGTGGCCATATTGTTTCTATCATATTCCTGTCTGGGTCTTCTGTCATTTGGTGGTGGATTATATATGACTACGACTATAATTTTTTGCCCTCCAGTTGTTATTGTTCCTATTATGTAGTCACTGAAACCTTCACATCCCTGAACAACCAACTCCTCAAAATCCCAGCCTTTTCTTATCAGCAGAGCTACACCACCCCCACCTCTTCCTTCTCTCTTTCCTCATAATATAATAGTCCTGTGGGAACACTGCATTTGTTATTGTTTTCGTCAGCTTTGTTTCTGTGAGAGCTATTATGTCTGGGTTTTTCTCTAGTACCCATTCTCCAAGTTCATTTGCTTTATTTGTAATACCGTCTATGTTAGTGTACATTGCCTTGAGGCTCACTGTCTTCTGTCCCTTCTCAAATCTCCTCCTTGGTGAATGTTCTGCTGGTGGAGGAAGCTGTGCCATGGGTGTGAGGATTTGTGAGGTGGATACCAGGGTTGCAGAGGATACTGGGATGAGGGGTGGGGGGTCAAGTGAATTGGGAAGGACAGGGAGGGTATGGGGTGAATGGGGCAGGAGAACAGGAAGGAAAGGGGGGTTTTCTATGCAGAGGAGGGTGGTGGGTTTGAGCTCCCCGCTGGTGTTACTGGGTAGCTGGTTGTGGGTTCCCCCCTCGTCTCTGGGGGTGATGTGTTGGGAGCTGTGGTTTCCTGGTTTTCCCCTCTCTCCCT